>NW_026623330.1:1518726-1578333 GCF_030028575.1 Malurus melanocephalus | reverse complement strand
CGCAAGATGGCGTTGGGCTCCCGCCAAGGCTGCCGCTGGTGCGGCCGCGCCGCCTTGATGCACCCGGCGCGGCGGCGGATCCCGCACCGGACAGAGCTGGCTGTATGCTCGGCGCGGCCCTATTCGGCGGACGGCGGTGCCGCCGAGGCGGCGGGCGGGGCGGAGCTGCTGGAGGTGTGCTGGCGGCGGCGCTTCCTGCGGGGCGGCGCGGGGCCGCTGTCCTGGCGCTCCTACCTGAGCGGCCGCCACCCGGGCTTCGGACCGCTGGGCGCGGCGCTGCGCTCTAACCTGGCGGCACAGTGGTGGGACTCGGCGTTGCCCCTGCGGGAGCAGGTGTTCCCCGTGGACACCCCGCTCCACGGCCCGCCCGGCGCCCCTYGGGACGCGCAGGGGCTGCGGCTGCTGCACCCGGAGATGCTGCGCGAAGCCCTCCAGGGCTGTGGCCAGAACCCGGGCGGCCAGGCCCTGGAAGAAGTGCTGGGGGCCGCGGGGGTKCTGCGGGAGAGCCTCCTGCCCGGTAGGTCCCGGGTGGCTCCGCACAGACTGTGCCCTGCAAGAGGGTTTCATACTGGGAGCAAAGCACCTACGTTTAAAGGGTTTTTCCAGCTGAGTTGATGTGCTGGGAAYTTCAGTAGGCTGTGAGTTTGTGTGCTTTTCAAGGACCTGACCAGCACAGGTCGGSAGCAGATGCACTCCCTATAATTTGGGGAAAAGCGCATTAAAATAAGTGTGCCCAGAACAGCCAGCCTGTGAGCCCATCTCTGCGTAGCATCAATGCTAGTAAAGATAGTGGGACTGCATGTGCAAACAACACATGTGTAATATGTGCTTCATTTGTTCTTAGTAGAGATAAAACATGAAACACTTTCCTGTGGCCACTAAAATCAGGGGTTTGTCTATTGATAGGTGTTCTGCKACAGTATGTCAGCTGCTTAGAGCTGGTGAACAAAAGACTGCCCTGTGGCCTTGCTGAGATTGGCGTGTGCTTTCATTCTGTACCAGAAAGTGAACATTCTGTTCCAGAAAGTGAACAACACAACAGAAATCTTACAAGGTAGAGTAATAGAGGAGTTAATCCCTTTTCATACCTACCCCAGCTGTTCCAAATTTTGGATTATTTTTGAATGTTGTCCCTTGCTTTTCCCCTGTTATTTCCAAAGGTGTTAACTTGCTGCCCTTGCTGTTGTTTAAAGAATAGGCGAGAGGACCACATCTTTGCTTGCATGGTTTAGTTCTCCCAGAACTGCAGGACAGTGGCTCGATTACTGGCTACGCCAGAGGCTCCAGTGGTGGAGAAAGGTAACAACAGCATATCCAGGAGGATTCTTGGCCTGCTCCTTTATTTCTCAGAGAGGGGATAGTCACCCTGGTTGGTTTTATGGCCTTACATTGCTGGCCTATTCTAGGCACTGAAATATGTATATCTCGTGGATATTGAAAAGGTACTGAAGTTGATAAACAAACCTGATAAGTAGTTTATAACATGACTTGCAGAAGGCAAATGTTTTATGTTTGTCAGTGATGTGAGGTGAAAATACCMTAAAACAACCAAGAGATTTTGGCTGTGACTTAAAAAAAGCTTTTGCTAAAGTCACAGACTTCAKCTTGCATTTCAGACTTGATTTTTGTAGTTACTACGGGATTCACAGCAGTGATCATCTCTTACACCTCTTACTTTCAGTTTGCTGTAGGCCCATCTAACTTCRGCAGCAGCGACTTTCAGGATGAAGAAGGCAGAAGAGGATTTAAGTTGCATTACCGCTTTCCTTGGGGGACAGAAACAATAGAAACACTGAAGAACCTTGGTGATACTGAGCTGTTACAGCTGTATCCAGGAGACAGTTCAAAATTACTTGTAAGCTTTAATGTATTAAACATTTTTTCTGATAAAGATGGTAATGTGTGGGAAAATCGGTTTCTTTGCTGGTCCAGTTACTTAGCATGTGGCTGGCTTTCTATTCATATGCTGCAAAAGTGCTACCATTGATATCTGCAGTCACACCTTCACTTTCAAAAGCTGATAAAATAGTGTTTTGGTACTTGGTTCATTTTTTTGCAAGGAATTCTTTCAGAATTAGAAATGAGCTATATTGACCAGACAGCTGCTGTCAGTAGCATAGCCTTTACCTGTATCTTGCGWGGATGTCAACACAAACTCAAACTGTGTTTTGCACTGTTCAGTTTGCATCAAAGAGAACCTATAAATGTTTTTGCTCTTGCTTARCTTGTTCACTTCCATGTATGCAGAAGKTTTTGTAGATTAATGGGTTATAAAAATGGCTTTGTAGAAAAAAGGGGGATGGACCTGAGGGAGACCTCTCCACTGAATATGTTGGAGAGAGACAACATCTGGTAAATGGCAATATTTGGAGATGGGCTGAACAGATAAAATCACAATAACTTTGTATTTTGCCAGTAAACTGCAACCTTTTCCTTCTCATGACAGTCCTGTCYTTCCTGCTTTTGCAGTTTATTTCTACAGAACTGGGTTATGTAGGGATTTCCTTCTGCTTTCCCCACTGTTACAGTCTTACCTGGTTACAGTTACACTGCTAAGATTGCTGGTAACTTTTGAAAATAAATGTCTGTATTTTACTTGTTATAAGGATGCTTGAGTTCAATGCCTTGTTATACATTTAAAGCAAGCAAAAGGCTTTTTGGGACAATCTTTGATGTTTCCCATGGTGGGTTTTTTTCTCTTCAGGGCCGAGATGGAAGGAAGAATGTCATCCCTCATGTTCTGTCTGTGAACGGGAATCTGGACCGAGGAGTGTTAGCATATCTCTTTGATTCTCTGCAGCTGGTTGAGAATCCATTAACAGCAAAGAAAAATTCACAGAGAAAGGTAACTTYRTGTAGAAAACGTGAGAAAAGTCTTAAGTACAARCCCCACAGACAATGTGGTAAATTCAAACATTARGTTAAGAACCTTAATTTAATTTTAAAAATTACTATTTGCTAGTTCTGTTTAGAATTGCATGATAAATAAATTTACTAATCTGTTGCTTTTTGTAAATTTATTAGGTACTTAAGCTTCATCCTTGCTTAGCACCTCTTAAAGTGGCCCTGGATTTAGGAAAAGGTCCAACAACAGAACTGAGACAGGTATGTTGTRAGAGAGTATTTTAATTTTGAGCATTGACACTCCATGCAACCTGTTCCAATTCAGACACTGTGTTTTTTGGGGAAAATTATGCTGCTGCTTTGACTTCTGGAGATTCCTGGTTGTGCAGAGTTCRTGGTACTCCCACTGTGCAGTTTGTGGGTCACAGCCAAAGGAATTCACTGCAGCCAGTTCCTTTTGTGGATACATTGCTTTTGATACAATAGAGCTGATGCTTGTCCCATGCAAAATTAAGAAAAATAAATAATACRGCTTCTTAATCTTTGAAAATTATTTTAACCCATGGGTGACACGTTCAGAAGGATTTTTAAAAAGTTCATTTAACTCAGTCATGAAGTCAGTCCYCACAGAAGGGARAAAACTTATGCTGGCATGATTTTAAACAGAAGTGGAGATGTAACTGYCAGGCTGYTTTCTAATTAGAAATTATTTCAGCCGGCAAATTAACACCAGCTAGGAATGGTGATAATGCCACACAGGTTAATAGTTTTAATGGTTTCTCTCTGTAGAGTCTCAAACTCTCAAAGTCTGCCTTTTACCTTTTGTTTTTAAATGAACACAGGTTTGTCAAGGATTATTCAATGAACTGACAGAAAATGGAATTTCTGCATGGCCTGGTTATCTGGAAACTGCACCGTTATCTCTGGAACAACTTTATACAAAGTAAGGAGAAACAGTCTTGTGTAAATGAAGCTATGAAGGTCAAAGATGCCTTTTTGTGGACTGCTGAAAATAGGCCTTTTTTTCAGTGGGAAGCATTGAGTGCAGTAACTGACTGAAGGTGTGGAATCCAAACTAGAGACTTGATTCAATTCAAGTAGTTTAATTACAGAAAGCATGATAGTTTTTAAAATTAGGTGAAGTACAAGCCTTTCACATGTTACTGTTATTTCCCCAGAGCTGTGAAATGCCTTTTAAAAACTCTCTTTTTGAAAAAAATGGATTTTGAGCATAGTGGTGAGTATTGTTTCCTGGGAGAAAGTAAATGCARCTATTTGTTCATTTGCAGTCAAAGYAAGTCAGATAAAAGATAAATTCTGTTTGTACAAAAATACTCTTTTAATAGGTTACTAAATACAATTMTTTTTATATACTAAAGTGACTAAGTAATTTAAAGAAATGTAATCAGGAAAGCGAGGAATGACAGCAAGAAACTGGATGTGTCCCACTGGACTTAGTGCAATACAGCAAAGCGAAACATTTACAGTTTATGGTCATTTGTATTTAAGTTATCTGATTTTTTCCATATACCAAAAGCAGTAACAGGTGTGTTCTTTTCTCTGCAGGTATGATGAGATGAGTATTCCCTTCATGGTCTTGATAACTGATGGCACTCTGGAGAATGGAGTGGTCCAGCTGAGAAGCAGAGACACCACCATCAAGGAAATGATGCACATTTCCAGGCTGAAGGACTTTTTAACTAAATATGTTACGTCAGCCAAAAATGTGTAAGCTTAAACTTGTTGAATAAAAGGATTTTCTTATACATCTTTGCCTGAAAWGGTTTCAGCGTTGTCATGGAAAACCACTCAGTGGTTTCTCTGCCAACAGCTCTGCTAAAACTTGGTGGTRCATCTGTTTTCTGTCCAATCCAGGTCTTCCAGGTTACCTTCAAAAAAGGAAAGAGAAAATCTTGTCCCTTGTCAAGGCTGACCATATTCTTGYTCGCATCTTCAGTTTTAATATTATATTGAAGATGCTCCATCCTATGCTAAAAATTCATTTTTCATCTGTATTGYTGAAGCAGTTATCATTTCTGTTGGGAAACAGTATTTTATATAAAAGACTTCAAAATCTTAAATATTTTAATAACATTAGTAAGTATCGTACTATCTGTAGGAATGTATTTTAATCATATGGCTTCATAAACACAAGCTACTTCATATTTCACTTGATAAATAGAAAAATCAGAAATACCTTATCAAGAGTAACAGAGGAATAGAATTCAATGAATGGTAAAGTTTTTTACAAACATTTTTAGGGATAGAGTGACTRTGTGGCTAAAATGGTGGAAAATTACTAATGTGTGATCATATTTTTCCTATGCCTAAGCATAGTTGTTAAAATCAGATACAAGAGGTCACAGAGMTACAGATCTGTGTGTTTCTAATCTTCTCCAGATTTGTAGTGCCTGTGCAGCTTGTTCAGTCACTGTATAAAGTGCTTAAGGTTTGTACAAATTGTGTGGCCTCTGATAGTCATCAGTGTCGTGAAACACAAGAACTTGCCTTAAAATCTTAAGATGATGCTTAATTAAAAATGAGGTATTTGTAACAACATTAATAATTGCTGTGTAGAGAATTATATAAATGATTATCTTATGTTTGTACACAATCCTGTTTCTGCTTTAGGAGARTTGGTWAATGTACAGGAACTTAGCTCTGGGTGARGGCTTTACATGTAATTCTATCTGTTCTGGTTTTTCTCTTAAGTTGAAGTCCTTAGATATTTTGTCTTGGGGATTTTGCTTGCTAGTAGAAAGTGAGCTCCAGTATCTATCTACAAACTGATTAGGCCAGGAAACCTGTATCTAAATATCATCTCTTTCTGTGCAATTTACTGGTACTTGGCACATTTGAGGGCTGAAAATGCTTTAAAAATATGTGATTAAGTTCATCACAAAAAAGGTCATACCTGGTACTCAGTCTCTGACGCGGACCTTTGAATAGACTGTAGGACRTGCCCTTTGCCCTGCTAAAAGCCAGAATAACATAATTCATAATTGCTTTTTTGGTACACATACACGGAAAACAATTAACATTAATCAGCAACATGGTTACTTATAAGATCATCTGCATGGTTTCAGAGTGAGGCTGTTGAATTTTTTGCCATAGAATGGTTTGTTGGGGTTTTTTCCCCTTTATTTTTCCCTCCCAACCAAATAAAAGTTTTCAAGTTATTTTAGTTTTTCAATAGYAACTAAGCAATTTCATGAGCAATTAAAAGTATTTAAGCCCTGCCTCCACCTAGCAAAGTCCCCCCAAAAMATATTTGTGTGCATCAGGTATTCCAGTATTACAGCCTGAAGTTTTCACCTTTTTCCTCTTCTCTTCTAATAACAGGAAAGTTGATGTATTCTTCTTCTGGTTTGACAGGTTCTGAATTAGAGATGAAGACAGCAGTTAATTACAAACATCTTGAATCAGACTTTTTTCCTATAATGTTGAAACAAACCATTGAGATTGCATGCTGAATATAAATCATGGAGCACCCATGGATGGGCCTTATCAGAGCTCTTATCACTGTCCTTGCAGGCTGAGACCTGGGATAAACAGCAGCACAGCACTGAGCTGACCCAGCAGGGCAGTGAGAATTCTGTCTGCTGCATCAACAGGAAGGCAGGGTTTGTTTGGAGACTGCTCCATCTTGATATTTGTAAATGGGAAACATTAATGCCTTTGCCATTGGTTTGTTTGGGGGGGTTCTTTTTTCTCTTGAAAAGAGACATTCAGAGATAAGGAAAATAGAGAAAACTCCAAGTGCAGGGCATCATGGCTGTCAAGTAATGTCATTTTTGTGTGTTTTCTGCAATTGAAGTAGTAAAATGTCTTAACGTAAGTCACTTGTTACTTCATAATTTCAGTTTGTACTGCCAGTCTTAAGAAGGACAGAATAAAGAACTAAATAAATAATAACTAAATAAAAACCCTGAAAACCCTAAAGTACTGAACAGTTTTGAACAAAATGCAGGACCTACACAAGTTTTATTTTGCTACAGCTTCATATAGCTCACTGTTTTCTGCTAGGAGATGGGCACTATACCCCTTTTTTTTTTTTTTCTTTTGAATTGAATCCTAGTTCATTTAATCAGCTTCAGTTTTGGCTGCATGGCTGACAGGTGATGCCAAATATGGATTCTGAGGGATTTCAAATAATGCCTGGGCCAGGAGGGTCAGCAGGTGTCCCCTTCCAGTGACTTTGCAGTACCCRAAGAAACCTGTCTGGCTATGGGGGGTGTGACAGGAACTTACCAATCTCTGAGTATATAACTTCATTTTCAAACTCCTCTGCATTCACTGTTGAAGTAAGGCCAATTGAGGGCCTGGTAGAYTTGAATTTTTCTGCAAATTGTAAAAGAAAAACATGTATGTGTATGTATACATATATATACCCATATATATATATAAACAAATTGGAAATAAGCAGTTTCAAGGGATTTTTTGAGTATTTGGAGATCTCTCTAATGTTATTTTCATGATAAAAATTATCACATTATCATTTATCTCTGACCAAGGACATTTTAGTAGATTTCCCTTTCCAGTGAGCTCTAATTCCTTCCAGTGCTTTTGTGTATTACATCAGATGTTGTTTTGCTTCCCCCACCCCAGATCTTCCATCTAAAACACAGCTCAGAGATTTGGCCTTGCAATGTCTGGCAGCTTAACAACATCCTAAAATACCAGGAGCTACTCTACTGAAAATGTGATGTTTACACACTGAGATGTATTGACAACATAAATGACCTCTGGACAATGAAACAGAYATTCAAATAACTCACTTGCTTTATACAAGGGAATTATGAAAAATGGAATTGCCAGAGCCAATCCTRTTATGAGTAGTAGCAGGATCAAGCCAAGAGAAATTATCAGGGGCTGAGAATGGCTTCTCTCTTCTGCCAAAAAGAAAAAAAAGTTTATGCAATGAAGCGTTGTTCCATATTTCAAGTATTTTCTGTAAATTAAAATCAAGACTTGTAATTTCTTTCARATTTCAGATTAACTGCTCAGGAGAGTGCCAAGGGCTCTGTGCCCCAGCAGAAGGAAGGCAGCTTGCTGGTTACCAGAAGGCTCTTTCATAGGAGGAGAGAGAAAAATAACACCAGAGTCTCCCCAAGGTTAGCCAGGCATCTCTTGTAAACGTGAATCTTTTACAGACACCCTCCATGGTCACTGCAACTTCTACTCCTATCTAGAATGTATGAAATTCTATGATTTTGCATTAATTTTTAAAACAATCTTTTTTTAATTGTAAAAATTAAATTTTGAACATCCCATTGCAGGAACAAAATATCTGGCTAAAAAACTTGGATTGTTGCAACATTCTGAATTTTGTGTGATCTCGGTTTGTCAACAGTAGCGATCTCTTTTCGTTCATACCTGCTAATGTAAAGTTGAAAGCGTTGCTGTATTTTGAATTATTGGGAAAACTATTATTAGCTTTGCATTTATAGGTTCCAAAGTCGCTAAGGGAATTGATAAATAGAAAAATCACAGCTGCTTCCCTCTTCTGCATTGTCTTTTGGGGAGAAATGTTTTGTGTTCCTTTGAAGAACAGGTATGTGATGGGAAGAGATCCATTTTCTGAGAGACAGGACAGGGTCACGTTCTGGCCTTTCTTGGCRTGAGAGGTGGGCGAGCTCAGCACTGGTTTGGAAATTGGCTCTGTAAAAAGAAAAGTCTGAATCACTTAAAGGACAAGCTCCAAGCAAGATTTGAAGTGACAACAGTGGCAAAAGAGCTGAGCAGGGAGGATGGAGGGCTTGTGAGCCTGGGCAGGAGAGCACTGCCCGCTCCTGAGGAGTAAACTCAGCAGTAAAGCTCAGCTCCTCATCAGGAGATGGCTGTGTGCCCCTGCAATAACTAATGCTAAGCAAAATGTACCTAAAAGGGTGAAGTTGAGGCTGTTGCTGTATTTTCCACCAGTGGAGATGTTGTACTCAGCTTTGCACTTGTATTCCCCCAGRTCGCTGGCAGAGCTGATGGTCAGCGGGAAGAGTGCAGGGGTCGAGTCTGAGCTGTTCAAAGCAGACACTTGCTGGTTGTGCTTGAACAAGGTGTATCTGACTGGTGGAGACCCAGACTCAGASAGGCACGAGAGGGTCACATTCTGCTTCATCACCACGCTCAAAGTCCCGTGAGCCAGTACAAGCTTGGGGTTGGACAGCATCTCTGGAAAGAAAAAACTTCTGAATGAGCTGACTGCACCTCTGACCCAAGAAACTCTCTGATTTTTCCCAAAATATGTTGAGAACCAAGCTATGCTTACTTGGGTTGAARCAGCCATTATACTTTTAGCAGGCAACTCAAATAATTTTCAAAACCAGAATGCAGCTTCAGACACGATGGGAAGTGCATGTCTTCATGCAAAAGAGGGCACAGCTACACAAAGCCCACAGATGTATTCAGGTAAACCAATAATACTTTCAAACTACAATTTGCAATAAATAATAAGCAGCAATTAAAGTAATAGAAGTATAAAAGATAAATATTATGGAGTATTAATTCTAGGAGAAAGTAACCTAATATACTGGTTGAGAGGTAGCATATGAACCTGAAAGCAAAAGCAATATTTTATTTGGGCTATCTGTAAACAGACAGAACTAACTTTATGTAAGTAAATTGAACATTTGAATAGTAACAGTAAGGACCTTCATGTTYTCTCAAATTTGTTTCCTTTCATGATCTTATACAAATGAATTTGCAAGAAAAACTTTACTTTGCATAGAAAATGGTTCTAAACTAGTCAYGACTAAAATGAATTACGACGTTTCTAATGGGGGAAAAAAGAGTTTTAACAATTTAAAGAATTTGGACTTTACATACAGGCCAGCAAGGAGACAATTAACATTGTATAGAAACTTCTAAACTGACTCACTGCATAGAGAGGTAAAAGATTTAATTTTGCATTAAATATTTGGATGTTCTTAAATCACTCCCCCATTCTTTGTGTAACAGTCAACTTCAGCACATCCCTCAAAATCAGCAACCAAGAACCTACCTTTGCCATTTGCAGTAGTTTTCTGTATCTGCTGAGACGTTTGAGCTAAGAGAAGAAAAAGAAAACCTTTCAGACAAGAAACAGTGGTTCTGGTTTRGAAAGATTTGTAACATGAAGGAAGCATGTCCTTGACTTACGGYAGGAAAACAGCAGAACTGTGAGAAAAAACATTTTCTTGATGTWTAGCAGGAGAGCTGGTGGAGTTACATGGCAGAGATGTTTCTTTTGAAGGAGATTGAGGAGTGGCTCTAGGACTTGAGGAAGTTCTAAATACGGAAACTGTGCTGATCAGTGCTGATCTGTGCCRATGTTGCTGTAGAGACATTTGTCACATCCCGGGTACATTTAGGCASAGCAGTGGGGTGGGGAGCAGCAGTTTGGGGTGCAGGTGAAGGTTGTGCAGCTGACACGAGGAGCAGTTTCCCCTGGGAGATGTGGGGCAGAGCCATCCTGCCCTGCAGGACAGARCCAGGGAATCACTGAGGCTGGAACAGAACTTGAGTCCAACCATTAACCCAGCACTGCCAGGCCTAGCACTAAACCCTGTCCCCAAGTGCCACATCTGCACATCTTTAAATCCCTCCAGGTGACTCCACCACTTCCCAGGGCAGTCTGTGCCAATGCCTAACAAACCTTTTCTTCATATCCAATCTAAACCTCCTCCTGTGCCATTTCAGGCTGATTCCTTTTGTCCTATCACTTGTTACTTGGGAGATGGGACCAACCCCCACTTTTCCCCTTCTGAGCAGTTATCACTTGTTACTTGGGAGAAGAGACCAACCCCCAATTTTCCCCTTCTGAGCAGTTTTTCTAGCACTGTTCCTACAAGAGAATGAAATCACTGATCCATATCAAAGAGCCCCATGTTTGCTGGAGACAGTGTAAATGAATAACACAGCTGAGGCTAAGGGAGTTGTGGAACTGGGTGGGTTTGTTGCAGCAATATAATTTTTTTAAAATAGTCAAAAAAGTGTCAAATCTATAAAGGTTTTAAGATGTTAGTAAATATTTATAGCTAGCCAGCTTGTTAAGAAAATATTTTGGTTAAATTTCAAAGATTAAGCTGTAAGAAAGTGAAATCCTGTACTAGAAGGTACAAATCTCATAAAGAACTTGAGTTCAACACCACTGCAAAAACAAGCTTGATGACTAATTTGATGAAGTAATCGCTAATACAAAGCTRCATAATGACAGCCTTGGCAAGTAGATGTTCTTTACTCTGGGCAAAGTAAATGTAATCATCAGCCATGCATGGGYGGTGCCTTCTGCAGGACTCCAGGCCCTGTTGTACAATTGCTTACACAGAAAATGACTTAACAGCGATCCTTGTTTAATTTCTTATTTATTTCTTTCCACTCTTTGAAGGCAACAAAACAAGCCCTGCAGTCCTTCCCTGGGTCATACAGGATCCCTCCCAAATCCTCAGCTGTTGCAGCATTGCAAAATTTCCTCATAGAACGTTGTGTACATTTCCTTCCTCCTTATTTTTTTTTTTTTAATTTTGGTGGAGGTTTACTTGTTTTGGTTCGTTGGATTTTTAAACTTTCTTCTAAGACAATCACAAATGTTTCTGAGGTGGAAACGCTGTCAGCAAACCACAGGAGTGGAACATCTTTTCACAGCTGTCAGGAAGCACGTGTGAAAATGCAGCTGTTGGGGGGAGAATTGGKKTTTTTTTTGTGCATTTTGTTGTTGTGGGAGCTTGCCCTTGTCAGAAAACCTCATCAGAGCCCTCAGTACTCACTGCCAAACCAATGCTTTTCTTTTTTCTARTAACTGTTTCATTCTGTGTGTGGGTAGCAGGGAGCTGTTCCACTGAGAACGAGCTGTGAATTTAGCAATAACTTTTACAAAATAAAGTTTGAGTGTCACCAGGACCTTTCATGCACAGCATCTSGAATGGTGGGCAGGATCCCTCAGGATGCAGAGTGTCCAGAGAAGACAAGTGCTGCTCCAAAGCCCTGCTTTCTGTTTGGAAGTGAGACATTTATTTCCCTGTGGATTATTTTKCTGGCAGAGCTGGCTATTGCCTTTGGACTAAGAGGATGTTGTTTTGTGGGTTTTTTTTTCTGCATGTGTACAGAGAGTTTTATAGCAGCAGTAAGATATTGTTTGAGTTTGGAGTTCCCTTTTTATTAGATTTGCAAATTTCCTGCCTGGAATTGATGTGCTTGTACATGTAAGGAGAACTGAGTAAATTTGACACAGTAATGAACAGAATATTGAAGAATAGAAGTAATCCAGCAAAAACAAGTTTAAAAAGTCAAGAAGGGAAATATGTATCACTTGGTGCTGTGACAATATTCTGCCTCCAGCGAGCAGGTGGAAGGGAATAAGCCAAGTTCTCATTCACAAGGTCAGTTCTTTACCTTGAGGATGGAAATAGCCTGATAATATTCTGTAGTAAGGCTGTGATGGCTTCACACTGTATCTGTTCTGTCACAGCTTTCCAAGGAAGTTTATGTGTTGCAGCAGAATTATAAAATTTCTTCCCATTCCCAATTTTTTCTTCCCTCTCCCTTTCTGAGAAGTCCTGGGTTCTGSAGGAGCATCTGCTGCAGGGGATGTCTGCAGAATGTTTGCCAGAAATCACATGTATTGACAATTAAATCTGGTGATGAATTAAATTTAGGCTTTTGTTTTGTCTGGAAAAAGGTTTCACTGATACAGCCAGGTCACTGAATACTGGATTTTCACACTCCTACTCAAAAAGGCTGTGGGGACAAGTYTGCTGTTTATTTCACATGTGTGGTGTTTGATTGTGAGAGGATTGTTTTTCTGGAGGATGAGAAGAAGAGGAAAGGATTTTTTCTCTATGTGTATTTAAGGTAGCTTTAAATTTTGTGCATTCCTCTGATTATGAATGAGAATTTTGATATGGTGAATGGTTTTCAATTGATTGCAGATTGCAAAGAATGTGTCAACAGGTGAAAGGAACTTTTGTGTACTGAATTTGATTGACCTAGCAGCTCCCAAATCCCTCAAAGATGAAATATTTTTAAATGGTTTGTCTGTCCTCTAAGTCATTTCTCAACAATGGAAAAAGAAAGAAAAAATTTTGATGAAACAACAAAACTGGGATTATTAATGCATTTCTTTGGGATAAATTCAAACATCACTGCATGAAAAGTGTTCCAGACAAATGTGTTCAGAAACACATTGCTGTAAGAATGCAATATAGAGTATTCTCTTTGCTTAATCATGCAGCTTACTCATAGATGTAATTTTAACTTTTTGTCTGGTTCCTAACTTCTGATAAAAGTGAAACTATTCTTTTTCCTACAATACTTAACATATTGAGTGAAAAAAAAAAACATTTTAAAAAGAACACATATGCCAGGGATGACTGTATCTATTTTTCAGCCTTTTTCRAGACTCTCTTGGTTTACTCTGAGGTGTATCTGAGGAGTATCTGCCCCTCAGTGCACTCTTAACCAGCAGTTCCATGAGGAGCAGCAAAGTTCCTCAATGTGTGTGGGCACCTGCAGCAGATCAGGAGCAAATAAATTCTGCCTCTTGGTCTGCCCAGGCTGCTGAAAGATTTTCTGTCAGCTTGGATCAGCTCATTGAGTCGCTACTGACTGAATTTTACYCATGAAACCGATGTGGAATAATGCTCGGGGAATCATCAAGCAATATTAAAATAATGGTAAGAGAAGGGAAAATATTTCCAGGATTAATTCCCTCTCCAGCCAGAAGTTTTTGACCTCTCCCCTGTCAGTGTTCATACTCTGATGAATATTTCTGCAGAGCTTGGGGCTGTTTTCCAGCTGCATCTGGAAATGCTGGATGTTAACAAAATGAACACAAATCCTGGTGTATTGCCAGGAAAGGGCACTGTGTGACACTGACAGGGTGTGATGGCTGTTTTTGAACTGAGGAATTTGTTAATCCAATAGTGGACAGCAGCTAAAAATGTCCCTGAGGAGCTGAATCAGTCACACAGAGAAAGTTGGAGGTGTTTTCAGAGACCATGATGATAATCAGCAATTGCTTTCACATCTCTGCAAGAAGGAATTTCTCTCATTTGAACAAATTTCTGAGGTACATGGAAGTGTGTGCTGTGTGAAATCCAAGTCGAGACAGATTTTTAATGCTCTTTTCTGTGTCGCACTGTACCAGTAAAGAAATGTAAAACCAAATAGTAATAATTAGCTCCTGTTAGAAGTAAAAATTCCAAAGTGAAACCCTCAGTGTTATTCTGACATTATCAGTCTACTGGTTCCTTTAGTTACTTTTCCAGGTTTAATTTATGTTGCCATTTGGAGGAGGTGTTGGRTATCAGTCATTCTACATTTAACCCCAGTGTTCCTCACTGCCATGCTCATCTCCCAGCAGATGGTGCCATTGTGAAATGGAATTTATACCCAGACAAACTGGGCACTTTAGTTTTCTGTAAATTCCAGAACTTCCAGACTCCTCAAAAAAAAAGGCAATGTTAATTTATTTAATGTTCTCATAAATATTCAAATCCATGGAGAAAAATTAATATTTTATTCTTCTCTAGGGAGGTRTTAAGAGTTGCTTTTAAAACAAAAATAATTGATGCAAATGTCCTGCTTTCAAAAGAAGACAATATGCCCTGAGTGTAGGTAGAACTTGTTTCATTCCCAGCTCACCAGGGATTTGTCTGGCCTTGTGAAAACAGCAATGCTTGTTAYAGTTCTATTATCTATGAGTATAATGAAACAGGAATTGCTAATTAAGCAAAACAGCTCACAGCTGTAAGAAATCAAAGCAGTTAAACCATTTTATGTGTCAGGAATTGGAGGACTGGAAATCAGAGCTGCTCTTCTGTTCTTGATATAGTTGTTGGAAAGTATTGACTTTGTATAGATGGACACAGATCTCTAAATTTTTATCAATTTTTAGGTCAATTTTTTTAAAAATCCAAAATATTTGTAGGTACACCTCCATAGCAATTAACTGTTTTTAAAATCAGTGAACTTACACGGGAAATTACGTGGAACCTCCATTATCAGGGACAAGATTTCTGAGCCCAGAAATGTTTTATCAGTAAATCAATGAGGTAGAACTTGAAGGAAGTGCACGTGAAGCCTTCATCTTTTCTGAAAAAAGTGAAACTGCCATCAGGAACAGGCATTTGAGAGCAGGAGATAAATTTAGGGGATGSAGAAGATTGGCTGGAATTGGTGTGWGAGGATGTGAGAGCACATGGAAACAAACTGGAACGTGCTGGGAACTCTGAGCTCCCTTTCCTGTCGTAAAGGACTGGCTGAAAACACCGCATTTGCAGAGGGAAAAATTTGAAAATCTTATTCAGCATTTTCCCCTCAGTTAGGGAAATAAGCTTTGCCTGTCATTGCAGCAAAGCTCTGTTCAGTTGCCAGAGCTGGTGGCTCTTAGGAAATGTCACATGTGAGCGAGTAGCACAGGATCCAGCCAGTAGAAAACAGGGATTGGGAATTCCCAGATGAGGTTTAGTGTGGAAGGGTCCAATTCATTGGCAGTAGATTAAATGTGATGATTCCCCTGGGTTCCAAAGGGCATTCAGTCACATTATAATGGTTATTATAATGGTTATTCTGGCTGCTTCAAAAGGAGTGTTGCATTTCTCAAGTCAGTCCTGCTTTTCCCACARATATAACAGCAATTGAGTAGAGTTCTTCCTAGGATTTATTCTAGAATAAATTTGATTTTATGTAATTCAGAAATACATATCGTGATACAGTAAAATGGCTGTTAGGAAAATAGGCAGTTGTATTACTGCAGGTACTATGAGTTTTAATTCTTTAGGTCACTGTGATTTCCAGTTTAACCATGGAAGATGGTCTCAAGATGTTCTTGCWTGTTTGAAATGGATTTCTTTCAAGTTTCATGTTATTTCGGCCTAAATTCCTGCAGTAGAATTTAAATCTTTGGTTTTGATCAATACAAGCTTGATTTTCTTCTCCATGCCAATGTTGAGGTTTGTCAGGACTACAAGAGTTCAATCAGCCTGTAGGATCTTGTGGTATGGATTTCATTTGGGAATGACACCTGGCAACAGTCTCAGCTTTTGGCCCCATTAAACCTTAACCTTGAGCAATTTCATCCTCAAAGGTGTTTTTTCCACCTGAGTGTGAATCCAGCCTGGCTCTGACCCGAGCACTSTTGGCTCTCTGAAGGATCTTGGCCCACCCTCACTCCCCTTTGTCCCTCCGTGGGAAAGACTGATGTGCTTTTGCTGAGCTTTTTACATCCTCCTGAATTCTTTTATGGGGAAAAGGGGAAGGGGAAAATCTCCTTCCTTCCTATTTTTTTGTTACCAATAGCCAAAGTTGATTTACCTTTTGTTCTCCACCTGCCACGTGTCCTCCTACCCTTTTCCTTTACCTGTCTCTGGGGACTGTTGTTGGCAGCTGGCCAAGCCACCAGTTTTCCAAACAGCCTGGGCTGAGCAGGACAAACATTATTGCAATTAACAGCTTAGTCCTAATTGTTGAATTATTGTGCCATTCTGTGAAAYAGCCAGAGAGGCCTTGTTCATGCASCCGATACATTGTCAGRCAGATGAATGTTTTCCTTCAGTTTCCCTTTGCAAAATTCCAGGCTTATGTGGTTAATACAATCATTGAAATAGAATTATAGCTTTAAAATCCTGTTTTTGGAGAAAAACTACAGCTTTCATTCACSCCAGGAGGAAAGAAAGGGATTTCATATAAACAGTGAAGCTTATGGAAACTCTCTGTCTCATTTATGGACTTCTGTGAGTGCATTTTGTGTTGTTTTGTGCAGTGTTTTAACAAGCCTGGAAAATGTTGCTGGAATTAAGGGAAAGCTTTGACTTTGTCTACAGGGGAAAGAATAAAGAGATTTAGAGCTGAGCACTCAGTTTTCAAGAATAACTACATCACAACTTGGGGAGTTCTGGGACACACAACTCAAGAAACTTTCTGAAGGGCTTGATTTCAACTCACTGTGTCAGGCGTGTAGGCTTCAGGAGGGAGAAAATGGTTTAAGTCTGGCTTAAAAGTGAGCTGATCTACTGAGAGGAATATCCTGGACAGCTGAGAAGTGTTCTCTGTTTCAGATTGTGCCAGTGCTGCTGCACATTTCTGCTGAGAATTGAAGCTCCATCTGATTCTTTTTCTTGAGGGGTTTAAGGTTTGTGGTTGTGTGTCCTTTGCGTTGTCCTAACTGCATAAAATGAAATCTCTTTATAATAATAAAATTATTGTCTCTCAGATCCATGGTTTTGATATATGATGGTAGKATGAGAGATCCACCTGTCAATATTCTGGTCTCCCACAACAGTAGCTCTAGTTTTCAAGATAATTTGAATTTAATTTGCAGCCTGCAGTAAAGCTGTTCTTTGYCACAGCAAAATGGGACACCTAGAAATGAAGGTAAAGAGGGAAAATGAGTAATTATGTACTTCTATCCTCTGAAAGAGTTCTGTGGTAGGGTGAAGGGAAATATTTGCTCAAGTATCTGCTGAGGTCAAACAGCAAAGGTAATTTGTGTTCCTAAATGGTTAATCGGGACTTAAAAATACCCATATTGACAGGAACTGCAGGATAATGTCATCGGAACGTCTTGTTTTTTTAATACACCTTAAGAAATTAAACAAAGCAAATGCATTTGGTGGCGCCCTCAGGAAAAGTCCAGTCACTTCCTGACCAGTAATCTGCCTGGGAGCAGCAGATACATTCTCATTGTTTGCCATTTCCAGTTTCCAGTAATGGGAACGATTACTTGATCCAGCCAGTTTTCTGCTGAAGATCTGGGAAAACTTACAAATTTTAATGGCAAATTTGTATCRATTTCCATAAAACAACAGGGGAAAAAAAGCATAACGTGGTTTCGGCACCTGGAGGCATCACCTCTGATAATGAATATTGTTTTATTTTGGAATTAAAGTGTCTGTTCTTCAGGAACGAGATGTATCTTGCTCTTCTGGTGTTTTTCTTGCAGTGTAAGTTTGATACCTAAATCTCTGGGTGGGCACATGAGTTTCTGGTTTGTCTGGGGTTTGGTGAGGCTTTTTACAGTTTTGCATTATCTTTCAACCTGTCTTTGAAAATAACATTTATTTTATTTTTTTTTTCCCAGGTTCAGAACTTTACGCTCAGGGGAAAGGTAGGGAATGGTAGTTTTGTGTTGTTTTGTTGGGGTTTTTATGCACAAATTTAATATAACTAATTTAACTAATTCCTCGGTTGTTGGTGTATATCTAGAGTTTATTTGGATTTGCTGTGCAATAGCTCAGTATGATATTTSGCTATATAAAAAGGGTTTTTCTTAGTGATGTTTCTTGGTATAGTGTTTAAATCAGAGGTGTGCTGCTCATACCTAAATAAAAGTTTTGGTGAAATCTTTCCTAGAGTAGTTTTATTTACTGAGCYATAAAAGAGGTGGGAGAGAAAATCAGCATTTTGTTTTCGTTTGTAAAAATCCCTTTCATGCCACAAGCAAGGAGGGAGGATAAAATTATAGGATATAATTAAATGCACTGTCTCCTGGTCCTGCAAAAGAATTGATCATGTGTGAGCAGAGTTTGGGAATTGTGTTCTGAAAGGAGCACGTTTGCTTTCTGTCTGGCTCCCAGCACACACACTGTGCACGCTGCCCTTTTTCCATCACCCGGGAGAAACCTTTGCTTTTTCTTGTCATGTGGTTTGTTCACATGCAAAGGAATTCACAGCTTTTTCACTGATTTCATGCCCCAAACTCTCTCGGGCAAGGACACATTATAAATAGCTGGTAACTGTACAGGACAAGCCACCACTTTGGATGCAGCAAAGTTTTTCTTTTCAGTTTGCAATTTCTAATACAAATCCTGACCAAAATGGGAAAAACCCAAAAGTGAAAGTTCTAAAGGAAGGGAAAGTGAACAAACTAATACATCTTCCTCTATACTTGTTCTTCTAGCTGTGAGAATAAAAATATTAAATATATAAACACAGWATATATTTCTATGCACATATACAAATATTTTTATACACAACCACACACATATATATGTAAATACTACTATGAACTTTATTTTGAAAAGTGCTTATCAATTTAAATTACAATATTCTTTTCAAATGAAATGTAAATTTTGGAATTAATTTTTGTAATTTCAATGTAGCAGCTTGAGGTAACAGTGTTATGTTRGACTGATAATAATATAYAATAATTKATAATATTATAYAATATATAATAAWTKATAATAATATAKAATATAATGATAATAATATATAATAATRTATAAAATAAATATAACTTWTTCTTTTTTGTTTTCTATCAAGTTTTTACTTTCAACAGAGTAGAAATCAGGGTTCAGCCATCTGTCAAAGTGAAGAATGGAGATCCCATGGCAATCATCTGCCATGCTGATATTAGCAAAAACACTGATTTCCAGCTGAAGCATAATTTTACCATTTTWAAAGATGGAAAGCTTGTGTTTATGACCGTATCAGACAAAGAAGATGCACGGTATGAGATACCTGTGGCCAAATCTTCACAYACAGGAAACTACGAATGTAGAGTGAGAGCAGATGTGAAGTTSAGTTTCAGTGACTCCGTCCATGTTTGGGTGGCAGGTGAGTGTTCTGTCAGATGTGATACAAAGAGAGAACATCCTCCAGGGGAAAGAACAATAATCAGTGCCWAACAGGGTGTCTTGTAAAGTGTATTTAACCCATTTTCATCGCAGTGCTTTAAGGGAGTGTGGTACAAACCCCCATGTGCAGGCACAGAAATGAGCTCAGGATCCCAAGGCTCCGGGACACAGCAGTGACAGTCAGTGCCACGTCCCCACTGTCCTGAGCCTCTGTTCCCCAGACTGGAGAAAGTGTTATTTGTGAAAGCTTGTGGCCAGCCCCRTAACCATGATGGGAGATGGGCAGAATTCCTGAAATGCTGAAAAYAAYGTCCAGAGATGCTCAGGGTGTGAGAGCCATTGCCAAAGCCAGCATCAGCAGTGCACTGATTTGGGAGACAATGTTGTATCAGCCTTGTTCTTTCATCTCTTATGAGAACAGGGGCCACCTCCACCCATACATTTTCTAGCCATGTGTTCCTGACTACAAGTGTCATTTTTGCCCTTGGAAAAGCAGCTTGGGAAGAATTTATTCAGCATTAAGTAGTTACCGGGTCATCTTTGGGTTCTTGCAAACTGTTTGTGTCTTGATTAGTATGAATCATTCCCACAGACATCAGAGATAYTGTTTATCTCAGAGTTATGCAATGTTTTATTTCTTTTCTTGTTGTCTGTTGTAAGGAATGACCAAGCCAATCCTGACTGCTGACAAAAAAGAAGTTTTAGAGGGTGAAGTTGTGAAATTGCGTTGTGAGCTGCCAGAAGAAGTACCTCCTTTAGACTTCGTTTTCCGGAAGATAAAGACAAATTCAGCACCTAAAGAAAAACTTGTACGTGAACGAAACCAAAATTTTTCTGAAATGGACTATTACGTTGAAGAGGGAGATAAYATTTTGCAATTTGATTGCTTTGGCAAGAGACAAGTAAAAGATGAGTGGGAAAGCTCACAACACAGCAATAAAACTCTTATTACAGTCAAGGGTAAGTTACTTTTCTTTTTCCATTTCTTTGCTTGCTATAGATAAAAATTGGGTCATATATTTATATGTGTATCTATCATCTATATGTGTATCTGTGTTCTCTTGCAGAACCCTTTATAAAGCCCACTCTGATCACCAGGCCCTCCAATAACGTTACAGAAGGAGACCAAATAAAATTTGAATGTTCAACTGTGGTAGCTCAAATGCGGGACATTGAAATCATCCTGCAGAAAAACAGAACAATACTGAACAGTGTACGAGATAAGAAATTTCTGAAATACTCCACAGTAGCTACTCAAGAGGACAGTGGTGAATACCTGTGCAAGGTGGAGCAAGGAGCGGTGTCTAAAACCACCAAAATGAATGTCTTTGTGTCAGGTAAAACCTCTGTTCATCTGGATTTTACTCAAAGTATTAATATTTAAATTTAAATTTGGTTGAACTCAAGATCCCAGTGTAACCTCCAAATCCAAGTGTAAATTTTCTGTAAGTTAAAGGCTAGTTAGATTTTAGTTTCTGATTTCTGCCCACCTATACTCCCCAGCTGAAATAATATCCTCAAACAACTCAAGAAAAGTAATTTCAAGCAATTGCTAAGTTTCTGTTTTCCCTGAAAATACAATAATATCAACATAACATGATTGCTTTGTTCCCAAATTATAAACTATCAGGATGTCCTTCATTCTGTATACTTTGAGATATGTAGTCATATTCTTCCAGGCTCCATTTGAATGAATCAATTTTCTTTWTGTCTTGCAGAGTTATTCCCCAGGCCAACGTTGTCTGCTTCTATGACAAAGGTGGATGAAAATAAAGAAATACTTTTGGATTGCAGAATTAATGGTTTTCACACAGCCAACTTCTCTATAGTACGGAAAAATTCCAGTGGGGACATCCTGTTGAGACGTTCCAGAGTCCTAGAAATGAGAGTTAATGTGAATGACACTGGATCTTACACCTGTAAAGCTGAAGTAAAAGGAATAGTCAAGGAGAGCACACCTGTAGAGATAAATGTTTATGGTGAGTTGATATAAAAGCTTAGAACCCACCAGGGTGGGGAGAGGGTCTCAACCAGAAGCTTATAAATAAGGACATTTGTTTACAGAATCAGTCTCCATGAACTAGCAGGTGTCTGTTAGTTCCTGCAACATGAATTTCTGYGAGATGTGCTTTAGCTGCAGAGGATTTGCTGTGTTGTGATCTAATCAAGTCAGACTTTCCAGTGCTGGCCCTTGGAGAAGAGAGCTGGCATGGCTGCCTGCTGGGTTCTGCTAGGGACCAGATAAACTCTCATTCATAACCATTTGCAGGAGCCAGGAATGTTCTGCAAATATTTCACTTTGCTCTGCAGCTCTGTCAGTGTCTGCCTTGAATCCCTCCCCCTGACCCTTCAGGCAGAAAGCCAGGAGAGCCAGAGGTCATYTGGTTTGCTGTGCTCTAGAAAAGCCAAGAGCTCACTGCTACCAACTCAACCCCTCACCAGCACACCATGAACACTCCTGCTGCCTTCCCTCTCATGGAACAGGCACAGKGGTTCCACTCTGTCAAAGGGATGAACGGGGTTGTGACTCCTCGAGCTGCCAAAACGGCCCTGAGAATCCCTCTCAGGTCACACATGGACCAGGCTTGTTCCTTGGGTCAGAATAGTTCTGGGGTTTGGATGATCCACAGCTGTGTCCTTTTCTGATCCTTTTCTTGTTTTGCTTCGTATTTTCCCTGTATGCTACTTTATTCAAACTCACAGATGTTCTATTATCCATGCAACTGATTTGTTCAAGTCCCCTTGTTTCCATCCTATTGATGATGGGCTTCCCAATAYAGAGTGTGTTTGCAAACTAACTAAATATTGTATATTTGTGTCTTTTGGCCTTATGTGGTGTAATTTGCAAATTTTTTTTTTTTATTCCCCTTTTAGCTCCAATCTCCAAGCCAACTCTTTCTGTTGTTGGTGGCTCACCAGAGGTGGTGTTAGGGAAGCCTCTACAGTTAATTTGTCATTCRGTGATGGGAACACCACCAATAACATTCAGATTCTACAAAGGGGATAAAATCAAGAAAAATGTAACGAATGACACATATGCTACCTTCTTGGATGAAAATATTGGACTAAATGACAGTGGAGAATACAAATGTGATGCTAGAAACAATCACTCCAGTGGTGTGAAAACTAGCAATGTTCTAAATATCACAGTGATAGGTAAGTCTGTTCAATTCTTCTTCTTGTCTAACGTAATATTTAGAGTTTTGAAACTGTAGCAGCAAATGGTGGACTAAGTAAAATGGATATGAAATGTTTACAACTTTTTGCTCACTTGACTTAAAATAGTTGCCTATCACAGCACAGTAGTCCTGGACCTGAGCAGAAGTCTATTCTTGATGTTTAAAAATGAAGTTTTTCTCTGCCAAGGAGTTTTCAGTTTTGCATTCTGGTTTGAACCCAAACTGTGTTGGTTTTAAYAGGATAAACTTGTGGTTAATGGGCTCTTTTCCTCCTGAGTTTTGAYACTGAGTTGTGTATGACTAGAACAGAATTGTTGCATTTCTTCTGAGTCAGCTGGATTATTGCACACTCTCCACTTGCTCCCAAACAGGGCTTTTAATACAGTGTTTGCTTTCACCCAGACTACAATACCTTAGGGCTCAGCTTAAGTTCATCAGTTCCAGCATTTACTATCACTAGAGAGAAGCTGAATGATGAAACTCTGATGAATTTTATCCAGAGAGATTTAAAGTCAAGGTAGTTTGAAATAACAAGATACAAATATAAACAAACACAAAGCACAATCTTAGTCCATKAACAAGTGKGYATTTCTTTGCTGRGACTGATGTACYCRAGCTGTTAGAGCTGTGGCTCAGGGTATATTGTGACACTGTTTAGAAGTTCTGAAGAGAAAGCCATGTTTTGGAGCCTGGTGAGCCAATCTTCCACAGTCCACCACTGCTGAGGTGATGACTTCAACTTCTCTGTATTCTGTCTTTTCTGTCTGTACCAGATCTGGAAAAGGATTTCTATTTTCCAGAGCAATTCTCTCTGTCAGGGGCTCAGTCATGGTAACCTGTGTCTTATATCTGATTGCTGATACCCTCTACTKGATATTAAAAGTTACAAGAACACAGTTATCATACAGTTAGCATAAAAGAGCATAACTCTACAAAACTATGAAAGCAGAGCTACACGAATTGCACCATAATTATTTACATGATGGAAGTGCTGAGTGTATTATATCTGGAAATTAAATCATTTGCAGGTTGAGGCCAGAGGGGCATCCAAAGGATTTTAAGGAAAGAGACTGACTGACCTCTGTTGAATGTGTGTAATTTCTTCCTGTGTTTGCTTTGTTTCTTTATCATGCCCTCTCTATTTCTGGGTGTATAAAAATATTTACTAGAGGATGCTGTCTGGCAGAGACTGTTCAGAAAGATTAATACTGTGCATTCAGTCTRTGTTTAACTAAGCATTAAAGCAAGTACTTCCACAATACAATATTTTGTCATCAAAGTTATTTCTAATAGTGCTAATATTTGTTTTCTTTATGCCTTCCTCTGTAGTACCAATCAGGGATGCCAGTCTGGGCAGCATTCCGTATGGAGAAGTAGAAGTTGGCAGTGAAACTGCTTTTCTCTGCTCTGTGAAAGAAGGGTCTTTGCCAATCCACTTCAAGTTTTTCAAAAAAACTGACCGTGATGTTCTTCTACATGAAGCAAGAGAATACTCAGACAGAACCATATGGCACAAGAAAACAATGAAGAGGAAGGACACGGGCACCTATTACTGCATGGCCTCGAACCGAGCCAGCGGGGAAGTCAGGAGCCGTCCCATCACCATCAATGGTGAGCTCATTAATCATAATCATTAATGAAATCTATATCACCATCATAGGTGAGAACATCTGATTTGAGCTGCTTCTAAGTATAACTCCCTTACTTGGTTTTGTTCCACCACTATCARAAGTTAAACAGAGAGATGTTTTTATAAACAGAGATTGTCCAACTTGCACAGAAAAATCTAAGGCATGCCCAAAAGCCAGAGGAGCCAGATGCAAACTAAAACCAAGCCACTGATGTGCTGAGGTTTTGGTCACAAAGGAGAAGCTCATTAGAGAACTTGGTGCACAAGCCTCCTCAAAGTTCTTCCCAGTGTGTTAGAAGGCTGATCTGTAGTAAAATGAAAGGTCAAGAGCTGCAGAATTTGGTAGAGTTGTCCTATCACTACTCTCTTAAACACATTTTTCTCCTTTGCAGTCATCTTAGCAGCCTGGCAGAAAGGAGTCATTGCTGCATTTGTCCTCACAGCCATCGCAGGAGCGGCAGCGGTCGCTTTATGGTGGTTTTTGCGTAAGAAGAAAAAGGGTAATGAACGGTTCCCTTCTCTCTGGGGCCAGATGCATCACAGTTGAACTTGCATTTGTCACAGCAGCACAGGCTGGTGGGGGTGAGGCTTCAGAGATGACTAAACACCATTAAAAGAATCTACTTCAATTCAAATGAAGCTGCAAGTGTGCTGAAGCTTTCCAAACACATTGGGCACAACATGTAACTAATGGTGCTGGGCAGGCACTAAGGAAGCAAAGGTTATCAAATACAGGCCACAATTCCACTRTTCCCATGCACTCCTAGGTCTGAAATTCAGCTCCAGGCAATGTAGGGGCAGACAGGGCCTGAGGAGATTTCTRATCTCTTCTAGAGCTATAACGATTTGATTTGGGGTCCCAACTCAGGTGTAATTGAGGTACTTCTCTAGTTCTCATGAAGGAAATTTAGATTATTACCCTGTGGGATTGGTTWTTTTCTTCCCCTCATGTAATACAGTTTCATGTAGGGACTTGTCTTTTATCATTAGGATGTTTTTTCAGATCTTGTTATTTCAGAAAAGAAGTAAATGTGGTTTATCCTGTGATATGCAGTACATTGCAAATTATTTGGGAAAATTTGGAGCAATTGGATGTCCCAGACTGCTTAAACTGGTTAGGTTAAAATCTGGAGTTTGGGATCTAGGCTTCTCTGTGAAAGAGATTTAAGGGGCCTGGGAGATACAGAATATAAGATGTGAGGTAATGAATTTTGTGACAACCAGGAGAAATCATTTTGACATGAATAGACAATCACTGTATTTTTGTTTTCATTTTGACTTTTAAATTCTTTACTTGTGCAACTTATTAATAGATGTTCTGGTTTTTCTCTGTCAAGCTAAAGGATCATCCATGGAGATGTCTGGGTAAGATGCCTTCCTGTCTGGGTTTCGGCTGGGATAGAGTTAATTTTCTTTTTAATAGCTGGTACAGTGCTGTGTTTTGCATTTAGTGTGAGAATAATGTTGATAACACTGCTGTTTTAGTTGTTAAGTAGTGCTTACACTAAGTSAAGGACTTTTCAGTTTCCCATGCTCTGCCAGTGAGCAGGGGCACAAGAAGCCAGGCAGGATCGTGGCCAGGACTGTTGACCCAAATCGGCCAAAGGGATCTTCCACACCATAGGGCATCATGCCCAGTATAGAAACTGGGGAGAATTGTCTGGGAGGCACTGGTCAGTGCTCAGGACTGGGCTGGGCCTTGGTCAGCAGGTTCTGAGCAATTGTATTGGGCATCACTTATTTTTCTTGAGTTTTGTTCCTCCCTCTCTCTCTCTTTCTATTATTATTATTATTACTATTATTATTATTAYATTTTACTTTATTTCAATCATTAAACTGTTCTTATCTCAACTGTTCTTATCTGGGTTTTACCTTTTTCCAATCCTTCTCCTCGTCCCATTGGGAGTGGGGTGGCTGAGGGAGGGTRTTTAGTTACCAGCTGGGATTAAACCATGGCAGTCCTTTTTGGCACCCAACGTGAGACTCAAAAAAAAAAAAAAAGTTGTTAACTTTAACAATAGATCTCACCAGTGCATGTCGAAACAAGTTTGTCACGAGCATTCCTTACAGTTCAGTAGCCACTGGTCACAATGTTGATTTGTTTGCTGTGTTACCAACACCTTTCTTGCACTTTTGCACCCTCCTGTGTTTGCTGCCTTCGGGGCAGGGCTGAGGTTGTTTTGTTTAACTCACCTGGCTGCCATAACTCAGCGCTGCCATCACCTGTGCATGGGGAGACATCTGTTGGGAAATATTCACAATTACAACTTGTACCCGGCTCCTGGGACAGCCAGGCTATGGAGCAGACATCTTCCCACAGCTTTCCTTTCTACTCAGGGCGAATTACCGGAGCTTTTGAGAATAATGAAAATTTTGAATACATTTGGGATGTTGGAACTAGCACGGTCCTATTGGTAGGAACCAGCACATGGCTGAATGTGGTTCAGATCTTGTTCAGGGCTAAGCAATTATTTGTAGCTACTCCAACCCCCACAACAGGCACAGTGGGCACCCAAACTCCAACCCTGGCAACAAACACTGAGATTACTCACCCCAAGGCTGGGTGATGCAGCTGAACCAGAAGACCAAACTCTGTAACAGTTTCTCCTA
Organism: Malurus melanocephalus; assembly: GCF_030028575.1. NCBI lineage: Eukaryota > Metazoa > Chordata > Aves > Passeriformes > Maluridae > Malurus > Malurus melanocephalus. The sequence goes on along the minus strand of NW_026623330.1, from coordinate 1,551,523 downwards.
AGAAAAGAAAAGGGCAGAAAAGATGAGTTGTTTAGTAAAGAAGAAGGGTCATAACAGGAACAGGAGGAGGAGGCAGAACAAGAGGTAACTACTTGATTGTATCCTGAGTGAGCTGTGGGATATGCAAAAGGATTTCAGCCATCATCCCGGTGAACACTTTATCATCTGGCCACGCTGATGCTGGGATAATGGTGCTGTGGGATTAGAAGGTAGGGAAGCCAAGCAGTTGTGATCATTCTCTAGACAAGGGTGCATTGACAGAGTGATTGGAAGAGTTGCACAAGTCCTCAGCCTGTGGAGGSAACTCTAGTCAAGTGTGAAGGAAAGGTATTTCTCCAAGGAAGATCTYGTTTCTCCCAGGCAAGTGGATCATAATGGAGAAAGGTGCTCAGAACAGGAGGGAATTAACCATGCTTAGGGATGATTCCTTAGGGATGACCCAAACAACACACGGCCACTCACAGATCCAGATGAAGTCTAATGTGCACAATCCACGTGTCAGAAACTTGTACAGCAGAGTGCACCATCATCGTACACCAACTCACTGGCACCATTGTCTGAAGAGACAGAGAGGCACCAATGGTGGAGGCAGTGGCTCCCCAGCTCTAGCAGTACACAGAAAAATCTCTCTTCCTTGTCCCTGCTGTGGAGAAACTGGTTGGGCAACTCAGAGAGGATATAGATTGTACTCCCCACATGCACAGTCTGGAATCTCAGCTGATAACAGTATGAGTTTTTTGGTCAAGGGAGGATATAGAGGGTATACACCAGKGGAGACCTGTTTTTTCTGCAGGTCTACAGAGACAACATGAGGAAGTGGGATGGAAATTCTACCTCAACCCTACATGAAATGCAGGCAAAGATAATCACAAAAGGGGATTCTTCCAGAAAAGTTGCCACTGCAATCTGCAGTGGGCAGTTCCTCAGACAGAGTAGAAGGGCTGATCTTACTCCTGATCCTATGGAAAGGAATTGTAACCCATTTTCACAAGAAGCGAGTGGATAAATCTATGACCAAGACTTTTGGGGCTCTGCCTGCAGCTGTGTGGAAGAGAGGGACAGCCTGTTTTKCTGGACTGTGTGGATCACGTGGCCRATAACGTCAGCCCCCCAGGAGTATAAGGCTGTAGCAGATCTGGGTGCGCAGTGTACCCTGATGGGGTCAGGCTGTGAAGGGACAGAAGCCTGTTGTATTTCTGGAGGGGGTTCCAAGAGCTGCCTGTACTGGAGGCTGGAGCAGCCTGGCTGGGRATGTGTGGCAGAAGCCCCCACTGGGAATGGCCCAGAGGCTCCGTGGGCATTCACTSTCTCCGGAGTGGGTATTTCAAGGACCCAGAAGAATCCTGCTGGGCTTTCAGTGTCGCAGCCTTGGAGGAAATGAAGCAGCTGCCTTGTCCCACCTCTTGGAGGACCCTTCTGTTGGGTTGCTGAAGGTTGAGGAGCAGCAGGTGCCAGTTGCTGTCACAGCACAGCTCCGGCAGCAAAACCGCATTGATTCCGGGACTGCAGGAGGTGCCGATCGCTGCTCAGGGGCTGGCTGAGGGTCCCTTGTTTTCCTTGGGGTTCACTCCTCTCTCTCTCCTTTTCATTGCTGTTATTATCATTAACTCAATTTGAATTATTAAACAGTTTTTATCTGAATCCAYGGGTTTTATCTTTCTCCAATCCTCCTCCCCATCCTACCGTGGCAGGGCCGGGGAGTGACTGAGCAAATGGGTGATATTTATCTGCCATCTGGGGTTAAACCACAACACTTGCTTTATGGTAGTGATGAAATATTTCTGTGTATAAAGGGCTGTAAGCCTCGCTTCATATGAATATAGCTTATTGCAGCACACACYTGCAGACAATGGATGGTTGTGCTCAATGCACCACCTGCTAGCACAACAACAGGATGAGGAAACACGCTAAAAATAGAAAAAAGGGCCAGCTAAGTGAAATACAAGARTGTCAGGTCTGTATTTGAATGCATTTTGATACGGAATAAAATTGAAAATACAGAGATCTTAAAGATGAATAATGCATTAGGGAACATTTTTGACCTTGAAGTTTATTTGTGCTTCTCCTAAAGCAAAGGCAAAATTTTCATTAGTTTCAGTAGTTATGCAGGAGTCAGCACAGACAGTGACTGATCTTTGCACAGAATCATGTTGTTGGTTTTATTGACTGGTTTCGGATAATTACATCAACTTTTATTTGTTTTTTAGTTCTGCCTTGGCTCCAAGCTTGACAAGTGAAAAACTGACAAGACAAACCAGTGATGGAAACTACTATTCAGGTAGGATATTTTGCTGTAAGACTGTTAGAAAGTTGCTTTAACTAAACATTTATTTAAAGTTTTGAAYTTGTGTAGTTGTTGTTTGGATAGGGTCCAATATTTTGGGAATACACAGGGATACCAATAACATTGGCCAAGGTATCTTCTGTCATTTTTCTTTGTACAGTTTTTATGAGCAYGTCTTACACAAAGATTGGTTTATAAGTCTGCTCAGACACCTCTACCAGGCAATCAATTGACAGTATCACAGATGGAGAAATCATGGTAAAAGAAAATTACTTTCTGGTTTTGACACAGCTGCAAGAAAATTATTTCAGAGAGGAAATTTGAGCACATGGTGCTGTGATGGGCCCACAATATAGAAATGTTAACTTGCCATGACTGGGCATTACAGAATCTCAGTGCACTTGACAAAGACATAAACAAAGTTGSCCCTTGAATGCTTTTTAGCTGATTATTTAAAAAGCYTGYGTTACCTGAATGTCTTAAGTGGGAWTCTAAAAGTAGAATGTSTCATGTAGAAATRCAGACAATGACAGTGGGAATTGCAGCTGTGTAACTCATTTATTTCATTGGTTATAATAAACGTATTGTCAGGTCAAATTTTGCATTCCTATTTCAGGATCAGGTTACATTGAAGATAATGAAAATCACCTGAAATCACCAGATGAAAGTAAAGGTAATTTCATACTTAAATAATWGATTTTTAAATGATGTTATAATTGAAARTCTTRATGTTTTCTAATGRTAGTAATAAGGATTTAATAGGGCCRGTCCTTTTWTCCCATGTGCAAAAYGACAYTGATAGGACCCTTTCACCAACTGCATTATGAAGTGTAATTAGCTGTGCTGGATGCCAGGCCATTTAATGATGGATTGTATRAAAATACAACTTATACTCAAAATTGTAAGTTCTGTATAAAAAAGATTCGGATTTTTTAAAACCTCAGTATTTCCTAGAGGTTTCTGCTTCTTTTTACTTCTCTGTCCTTTTCTTCACTTCTGTGGATCTTGAAAAATTTAAGAATTAAATCTAAAAATAGCCTCCTGTGAAATCTGAATAAAATAATCTGCCAAATCAGTCCTGCAGGATTTCAGTCTGAACGACTGCTGTGGTTCCTTCCAACTCTTAGAAAAATCTGGTAGAAAATCATCTCCATTCTAAGAAAATTACAGTAAAAAGCAAAGGCAGTTTCTTGTTGAAGCCAGATAGCCAGTACTTGTCAAACTGGTCTTAGTAAGTCGATGTCTGATTGTTGTCAGGCTTTTGGGGGTATTGTGGCAGAGAAGCATTTTAAGGAGGAAGATGAGTTCCATTCCAAATGCTTTACAGGGGGCTTGGAGGAGAAAAGTGCTGACATTTTTGTGATTTGGCAAAACAGAAATTTGGAGAGGAGAAGTGATGAGGGAGACCATGAAAGACTTAAAGATTGCTTTAAATCTGAGGAAAGCAGAGAATGGGAAGTGTCCTGCCATAGCAGCCACAGAAAAGAAGCAGAAAATAATAGGAAGAGGAAGCTGAAGGAGGAATAAGGGGAAATCTGTAATAATTCCCTTCTCCATTTTGTGTTGTGCCTTTTGAACACTTTTGAAGGTGTTCCATTGCACATAACAGTTTTAGGCACAATTTGCATGCCCCACAGTTTCAGAAACCTGCCTTTAGTTGGTCTGCTGACCTTTGGATTGGGATGACCCTTAGGAATGGGTTGTCCTGATGCCTTAGAAATCATGCTCACCTGAAACAGASACCAGACAAACTTCAGAGAATGAGAATAGACAACTTTAATCCAGGCCTACCAGGCCTACTGGAACATTAGGGCAGACAAAAGCCTCCTCCTGGGGCTGCACCCAAAATGGACACTGAGTCATGAGACTTTCACCTTTTATAAGTTCTGCCTTATGAACATATTGGGTCTTAATGCTCCAATGATCTTCAGGTGATGATGTCAACCACCCCAAACTTGCTCACCCACAACTCACTGCTGTTTCCATATTTTGGGGCTCTGAGGCAGCGAGGTGTCCTTGGATTCAGGYTCAGAGAGGGATTGTTTTGTCTAAAGATGGGAGAACAATAGTTTTGGTGTTGTACTAGAGAAATACAAGAATACAGACACATGAAAATATAGAAACTAAAAATCCTAAGGCATCATTCTTACAACTTAGCAGAGTAACTCCCACTAGCCATCAGCAGGGCCTGGTCCTGCACATTTTAAAGTCAATTGGGCCTTGTCCATTAATTCCAGTGGCAGCAGGATCAGGCCCACAGCYCAAACAAACCGTGCAGTCCTACAAAGAAACATCTTCTTGATATTTTTGGGGCAGGACCTGACCTCGAGAGTGCTGAGGTGGATTACACTGAAGTTGAAGTGTCAACGCTCGATCCTCACAGAGGTAACAAACTCTCTGGCCTCTATTGTTTATGTTTGGGAGCAACTCTGGGCTTGTTGCTGCTCCCTGACWCTGCTGGGAATAAAAGGGTTGTGCTTGGTGTGCTGTGGCCCTAAGCACAAGGCTGCTGTGAAATATCYGTGTTAAAGGGGCCAAATTCACTGAGAGCCACTTGAAGTTGCCACAGGGTAAGATAATGGAGAGAACAGAAGCCAGTGGAATTTCCTCCTTTGTAAAGGAACTGGTTGAAGGGTCAAAGCTGTAATTCCCTTGTGACAGAGGAGGCAGAGCAGTGCTGATTTAGTCTCAGTCTGGAGAGGCCTGGAGACCATCCTGGATTTTGTGGCACCTTACACAGAGAAATGAGGATATTGATGTCCAGATAACTTTGTCCTCTCTGCACTACCCAGACCTCAGAGCRTGGGGCTGAGGTACACGTCTGCAATCTTGAAGGAGAAATATCCATGGAAATTTATCCACCACCCAAATGCCCACTTCTGTATCATCTGGAGAACTCTGATGCCATTATGGCCTTGTGCTGAAAGGTGTTAAACCTTTCAGGAATTTGCAAAAAGCTCCAGGTAGCTGAGGGTGTACAAACCCTGCAAGAGATGTTTATGCTCTGCTCTTGCTTCTTTGCTTCAACTGAATGAGAAGCACACTGAGGAAGAAATGGATAAATTTCCTTCTTCCTGGTAGGAAGGACTAGTCACTTATTTCAGAGACCAAAGGCATGATTGTTTAGTTGGTGACACAGATGTTTGGGCAGGAATGCTCACTCTTCAAGCTTGGCAGCCAAGCTCTCCCTGAACAGCCAGTCCTCCTGTCCTTTCTGCTTTCACTTCCTGCTATCATTCATCACTGACTTCTCCCTCTGTTTTAAGCATGCTATTTACCCACCTCTGCTAAATCCTGCACTGAAGTTCTAGAGTTGTTGTACTCTTTTTCAGGATAGGGCTAATAATTGTTCCAACTGTATCTGAGTGTGCACTACACAATGCAGCAGTGCAGAGTGGAAAGATATGATAGTGCATTATTTAAATTAAAAGCCCTATTAAATGTAAGATCAGCATCTATAAAACAGCTTTTTCATCTCATTTGTGATATATATTCCTGTATATCAGACTGAGTAATAAGATAATATCTGTGCTCTGTAGACAGAGCCCCGTTAAAACAAGAATAATGTTTAATATAGTATGCAAATGAGATCAGATTATTTTAATTGAATGCTGCCTCATGCTACAGCATGGCACACAGAGCCCTGACTGATTCTGTAACACTGAACTGTGCTTCAGGTACACAGAGTTGCAACAGTTCCCCAGTGGATTTCCTTTGTTGCCCCAGGACACAGCTGAGTGCTTTGGTTATGAAAATGGAAATTGCACTGAAAATATTTAATGTGTTCATCTTTGAGAGCATCCTGAGGATGCTGCTTAAATAGAGGGAGTTGTATGAAACCAAGTTATTTCTTGAGCTCTGCACTGCCTATCACAACGAAAACAGGATGAGATTTATTCCTGGGAAAAGAGAAGCAAAGCCAAGTTTCTTAATATTCTCTTGTAATAATCATGTACACCCACAGAGARAATTTGGCCCCAGGACTGCTGCTGATACTTGAGCTACGTTGGTGTTATTGTAAGGTTTTGTTTCCAGTCACAATATTCTTTCATGTCTGTCAGTGGCTGACCAGCCCTTCCTAGGGAACAGACCTTTCAGCTTATCACCTTGCTCCAAATCCCTTTTATTCCTCTTTTGATTCCTCCTATGTTCTGAATGAAGACAAAACAAATCACATTTACCTTTTCTCTGGGCACACATTGCTCATCCAGCAGCTGCACATAGAATCTAATTCCTTCTGCCTTTTGAGGAATTCCAGATTTCTTTGATCTCTCAGGCCTAACCTCAAATTAATTTATCTTTCCAATCATTTGTTCCTCCTGCCACTGTTGTCAATGTCAATACTAATGTTCTCAGGAGCAGGAGAATCATATTTTGTGTATGGTGAAAGGCTGCTGCAATAAATGGTGCAGTAGCTAAGCTGTAACCRTGGCCTTTATGTCACTTCTGGGAATTGGGATTGATTGAATGTCACTGCAAAACAAGTTGGAATTGTTGTAGAAGGTTGTACATCTTGTCTTTATCTGTAAAGAATTACTTACATTTGAAAACGCTGCTTTACCCTGTTTTTGCAGTCATGTCTGAGCKAGCTGGTCATTTCTGGAGTACTTCTTTCTGGATTTATTATATTCAGTAATTACCAAGTTTGTATGCTTGACAAAAATAGAGCTAAGCTTGTCTTTTCTGAAGCTTAGTTGTGAAAAAAAGGTGGCAAAGTGATTGAGACCCTTTATTGTCAATCTGAGCAAAACCAAAGGCAGGRGCTAAAGCAAAATCAGGAAATGTCCCTAAAGTGACGAGGGAGGAACTGCTAAGCATGGCAGAGTAAGAATATTCTCCTTTTTTTACTTCTGTATCTGGTTAGTTATCTGCAGGGTGGCAACATTATAAAGTTAGAGAGAACAAAACGTCAAACCATCCAAGTTATTTCTCCTGGCACATTTTTTCAGTGTTGAGAGGACTTTTGGAAGATTAACAAAGGAAATAACATGGGCAGTGGCATTATACCACAATATAATGAAATGGGTATGATAAAAAAAAAAAAAAAAAAAAAAAAAAAAAAAAAAAAAAAAAAAAAAAAGAAAAAAAGAAAAGCAAATTAAGAAAATGCCTCAAACCAAGTCTTTGCACAGAGACAATAGGAGTAGATTTAGGACTGTAACCTGCTAAAAAAAGAGTCCTAAACAAAATGAGCTACCTACTATTAAAATTCCAAGAAGATTACTTCTTACCCCACTGGAAACTGAATTGATCATGAAAGCAATAGTAGATAAACATATGAAATATGCCTTGAGATCTTCAAATCATTTTGCAAACAAAGTTCATGCCAAAACTGCAAGTTTGAAAGCTGTGATTAGACACTTGGTGAAGTGTAACACCTATTGTTTAAATTWACAGCAGTTTTGCAACTCAATTCTTACGTGTTAGCTCCCTGAATTTAAAGAGGCATTTCACAAAGAATAGCAATTTAGATAATTTTTTTTGTGCCCTTAAGATTGAATCAGCTAGTTGCCAAAAGAGGGTGTAGCTAGTCTTCCAAGTGACAGATCTCCTCAGCTCTAGGACCCTTAAACCCCCAGAACAAATTGAAGAATCTCTTCAAAGTGATCCAGAGAAACTATTCTCCAGTTGCAGACCCTCAGTGAAATTAAAGCAATATTGATTCAAGTTCAGAAGAAGATTSTTAGAATGTTGAAATCAGATTTAGCAAGGGAAGGAGAGTTTCATCATCATTTTTATGTGTAAGGAGACAATCTTCCCTCAGACCCTTGCAGGCTGGGTTTGGGGAGGGGGTGCACTTGCTTTTTCACACAGGCTCATTGCTGCTTACGTAGCTACTTCCTCTGAAAGTAAAACAGTGTGTTCTGTTTGTTTAAGGAGCTTTTCATAAGGCAAACCAAAAAAAGGAAAATAAATTGATTCTGTGCCAATACATTTTCCAGCTCCTGTACAGAAGGGGACTGAAACAGTTTATAGTGAAATCAGAAAAACTAATAATGGTAAGTAAGCTAGTGAAAAACTAAGCACTTTAAGGAAGCATCTGTGTAGAGGTTAGGGATAAATTTGTCACTGAATATTTTATAAGATAATGTTTAGACTGAATATTCAGAAGATAAGTGCCCTAAAATGGCTGCAAGTCACATAGGAACGTACTAAAATGTGGCTACAAAACCACAGGAGCTGATAAATTGTATGACACCTTCATGGTTCCTCATAAATCAGTGGTATTAATATTTGTAACATCTACTTCATCAGCCCATTTGTGCTGTATCTGCTGGGTGTTTGGGCCAAAATCTGGMTCTGAATCTGGAGCTGAACATGCCCCGTTAGGGATCAGGATTCTGTGTCCTGTTATCTTTAAGAGAAACATTTSTCTCTGAATTGAACATTTTTGTCACATGCTATAAAATATTCCATTGCCTTTGGATATAACTCCAGCAAATATCTCTAAACCCTCTAAAACAGACTCTTAAGAGCCTTTAAAGCCATCTGATCATTTCAGCAGCTCCTCTAGCACAGATGTGTGTGGGCAGCAGCAGCTTGCTGGCAATTACTGTCTATAAATGTTCTGGCACTAATGAGTTTGGAGCCAGTGGGTTAAAAGAAGGTTATTTCATCACAGTTTGTCAAAGGCTAAATCGGAAAGGATTTCCTCTCCTCTCTTTGTGTTAGGAAGTCTAGATTTGTAAATATTAGGGCTGCAAACTGTTCACGTTTTGTCCCCATTCAGGTTACCAAATGGCTTTGTTGTGTGCCATTTTTAAATTTGGGTTGTTGTTGCTTTAATTTTCTATGTTTTCTGTTTTATAAGGCATTTCTCACCTCTGACACAATATTCTGTCTCTGGGGAATCTTTCATGTGAGGGTTTCCACGTACTTTAGAAAACATTACTTAATTTTCCCTTGTGAGGACTTAGATGGCATTTTTTATCTCTGTTTTACAGCTGAATAAACAGAGAGATGAGGTCATTGGTTTAAGGCAAAGTGTTTAGAGAGTGACAACGGTGGCAAAGGAATTTTGAAATCCTTAGTGCTGTGCCTGTGTGTTGCACACCTTTTTCACAGCCTTGCAGTGAAAATCAGAGTATCTTTSACACTAAAGATCATGGCTGAGCACTTGATGCATTATTACCATGAGAAAAAACAGTTTATTTTAGGGCTGAACCCCCAGGCCACAAATGTCCTGAAATGTTCTCCGGTGAGTGTGAACTAAACCTATAAAAACCTGAAAAAGCTGTTTCATAACCCTCACCTGCTCTGCCCAGGTGTGAGAGTGACCATCACACCTTTCACCAGTCCTATTTATGGCACAACAGGATGTGTTTGTCACTAGAAGGATGTAAACTCCAGGCTGGTACAGCAGAGCTGAAATTCAAAGAGCACTTTAAAGGCTGAAATGCCATAAAGTGGGAACTGCAATAAAATGGGATAWAATGGAACAACTGAGCTGAATTAGCCAGAGAATCTGCAAACACCYCTTAATCTTGCAGTCCACCTGCTCTTTTATGCATAACATTCTACAGTTTCAGTTATTCTTGGAAACACAGCACCGCTTTATTGTTTCAATCACGTCTGCTTTTCCTGACTGATAGACAGGAAAAGTGTTTCAATTAGATAAGCAGTGCATCACCCAGCAGTTGTGCTACCTTACACTTAATGTAACACCACCTTCCATTTTTGATAGGCTGYGTGACTGTGAGGTGGCAAAGTGTAAATGCAGAGGAGGATCCCTCGGAAATACTCTATACTTTAATAAATATCAATATGAGTGTATTAAATGCCACTTGTGAAAGATGTTGGATGTGACTTGTGGGTGCAGAAGTTGATTTCCCATTCTGTTCTTTGAGATTTTTGAGCAAAAGGCCACGAGTGCAACCTGCTTCAGGAAGGCAGTGATTCAGACAAACGTGTCCTTGAGGAAATTACACAGGTTTGGGAGTTGGTGTCAGCTATGCAGTTTGACAGATTTAACCCCTAAGACCTATGTATCATCTTATTATTATTTGTTGGTAGGTAACCATTGTGGCCGAATTAGAGTTGAGTGTTTCATAAGCAATTTTGTCTTATGAAGGGGTTTTATGTGCATTCCAGAAATTGTGTGCACCAGAGAGGAAGCTGAAGAACTGTCAGTAGTTGTTATGTCTGACACAATTCTTGGTGACTGAGCTAAAACATTTCCCCTCTTTATTTTTCTGACAACTCTGATTGCTGTCCTCAGTAAGGCCGATGCCATAGTTGTAACCAATTTTAGTATTTTGAGTTCCAYACTGTTGCTTGTCCCTATCCAAAACCATGAATCCACAGTTCARATCATGCTCTGAGCTTTCCCAAGCCCCAGGCCTTTGGCAGCGTGCTGAGCATCTGTCATTTTTCCTTTCCTTTTTATTTTCCTGGTGCTGGCTGTGTTATCCCCTGTTCCACAAYATTTGAATGCCTCCACCACACTGTGGATAAGGTTTCCCATCCTCCCTGCTGTGCTGTTTTCCTCGTTCTGAGTGCCAGGACTCAGGAGGTGGTTTTACATTAAAGATGGACAGAAACCAACTGTCAAATGCACATTTCAGATCCCAGGTTTGCATGTGGTTAACTACAGTTAAYTGATTTACAGTGGGAAAAGCAGTAATTTGTGAAATTCCAGTCTAGTCAGGTATGTTTTGATTGAAAGTCAAACAATGTCAGTCTCTGGTTGGRTGCTGGATTTCCTCTGCTGTAACTGAGGGTTTAATGAGGATGCTGATCACTTCTTATCACTGAGATAAGAAGTTGTCCTTGCATTGTTATTGAAAGGTTAGTTTAATTCAGAGACATATTTAATGTTCATGATGCTCACCTGGGTATTGTTTAAAGCCTTTYCTAGAGCGATTAGGGCTGTTAGTTTAGTATTTTATATAAAATACCAAAAACCTCAAGCCTCAGCTTTAAATCAAACCTTACATCCAAATGGAAATTTGGGGAATGATCACAGTTAGTGTCAGTCAGGTCAGTAACATGCTTCGTTCAGGCTTAGCAGGATGGAGTAATTCCCTTAAAATCCTGCATTCTCTGGTTGCTTTGTGAAAAGGCCAAAGCATATTGTGAGTCAGGAATATCCATCCTGGTCCCAGAGTTGCTCCTTTTCGTTCAGGAAGAACTGGGAGAGTGCAAAACTCAAGCAAAACAGGCAATAGTCTAAATCAGCAGAGTGCCAAGAACGATGGAATGGCTGTGGCCCTTCTGCCTCCCTTGCCTGTCCAGCAGTCCAGGCTGGCAGCTCTTCCTGAGGGAGGGTCAGGATGTGTCACACATGAGTTCAGCAGCGTGGGTGGAGGCTCTTTCAGGCTTGATTTATTTCCATCACACCTTTCATCTTCCCAGGAGGCAGTAGGGGCAGGAAGCCCAAGCATCTCCAYGCTGGTTCTTTATCTCAGCTCCAGCCCTTCCCTCAACACCGATCCCGGTTCTTCACGAACAGTTCTGTTCGTGTTGCTGACAAGAACTAGAGCCAAGTCCAACTCACAGATTTCCTTACGTTTTTCCAGGACATTTCCTGTGGAAGATGATGYTATTGGTAATTCCTGCTCCTTCAGTGAACTCTGTCTTTGCTGGGTCTCACAGAAGCCACTGATAGGCTTTGCACTGCTCTCACGTGTGCTGGATGGAGCTCATGGTGGCTTATTGCAAGATAAAAATTCCCAGTTTCTTATTAGAAAYTGGAAATCCAGCAAACAAAATGCAGAGCCAGCCTTTATGCTGCTAAGCCTGGAAAAATGAATTGGTCACTTGGAAGCAATTGCAGCAGTGAGACAGGAAATTCTAAGAGTCCTACAGCAACCAACAATGTACTATGGAAAAATAAATATATCCCAGTGGAAAGAGGCATGAGAAATCCCCACTGCWTTCAGAGGTTTGGAACAAACCTATTTGAAATCAGCTCTAGCAATCAGGAAATCTGCTCAAATACTTTCCTGCTACTGAGCCTCAGGCTTAACACCTACATCTTAGCCAGAATTTCCCACTGAATCCTTTCCAGCACAGAAAGAACTCACAGGCTCTGGGGATTCGTGGTGTTGTTCAGAACTCAGGTATTATGAGCACATGATGGTTGCAGGCAGTCCAAAACCATGCAAATAACTTGTCCCCTCTCCAAAATAAAAACTCTTTGGATCTTTAGGCTTCTAGACATATTCTAGACTAAAGCCTAAATCTGTGAGACATTGATTTTAGAGCCAAGTGCTTACAATACTTTCAGCCAAAAATCAGGCAAAGCCAGATGGTTTCAGTAAGGCACAAATATGCAGGGAGCTTCTGACCTCACTTGAACCTCCAATGCAAAGCTGGATTACGTGTGTGCCCCCTGTCAGAGCTGATCCCAAGCTGCCTGCCAAGATTCCCTGATGGAAGCTGCTGCTCCAGTGAAGGGCTTGGCAGTACGTYGTGTGTGTCTGCACTTCAGCACCTTCAGTTCCTACTCTGACATTTTGGCTTTCCCCAGGGCTGGAGGTGCTTAGAGGTGGATTGACAATTGCAGCTGTTTAGGAACATATTCTCATCTCAATATTCTCAAAGAAATGATAGAGCAGGTGGGGGTGACAGTGTTTTAAATTCCTGTATATGTGTTCCTTTGTAAAAATGTGTTCTTTGAATTTAAAACGCCATCAACTAGAGGCAATAGCAAGAGTTTAGATCCATCAGACATCCATAAAACCACCCACCTTTTTTAGACTTGGGAMTATTTTAGCAATCACCAGTGTCAGACCTTTAGCTCTGATACCTTTCACAAAACATGGAGCTTGACCAATTTTTCTGCATGTCTAGAATCCAGCATTTCTCATTTCCCTGTTTTTGGCAGTGAGGGAAAGCCAGGTGTTATGAAAAGTGTCTCAGTCCTACAGTAAAATCAGTAAAAAAGTAAACCCACCTCTTTTCTATGTGTGTGTGGTTTTTTTTTTTTTTTTAACAACAATGAAAGAAAAAAGGTTGTGAAAAGATTGACGTAGCAAAGAATCAGCAAAAGCACTGTATTTTTGTGCCTTTATTATTATTAGTGGCTCCCTGCTGGCTCYCCTGAGTGGTACCTGGTAGGAAGCAGCCAGCCTTGCAGCAGCACTGGCCRGGGGACACAGAGTGTGACATTTTCCTGGCAGAGCTGTGACACTCAGCTAGAAAACCCCAGCGTTGAGGATCTGGGTGACAGGTAACAAGGAGGCAGGAGAGCTGTCACTGTGACCTCGGAGCTTTGGGTAGCCAACATCCCGTTGTTTGAAGTCTGGAATTTACACAAAATTTCTCATTTCCTCCTTCCTGTGAGAACAATACATTGTGACAGAGACTAAACGACAGCTTGTTAATACTTCGCTTCATAAACCTTATGGATGGTTTTGTCCACTTAAAGCCAAGCTTTGATGTAGCACTGGGTCAGCAGTGTTTTTATTAATTTCTGATGGCTTTCAGGACACAAAAAAATTTTTGTTAACTTCTTATTTCATTTCTTAATGTCTAAACATAAGTGGATCAATCTTGCCAAACACTGAGATCAATTTTATGCTGAAATTAAGTCCATGCTGTAGTCACCTCAGTTTTTAATCCTTTGCTTAGGCTGAAAGTTCTGGGTGGAAAATTCAGAATGTACCACGCCAGAGACCTTCACCTGTGTTCAGCTTTCTCATTACTTCTGCTSCTGACAAGGGAATTTCTAAAAGACCTTTATTAGGGTCTAATAATAATAGCAGTACTCTGCACAATATCCTTTATTTAGTGATTGCAGAGAATCTTCCAAACTTTACATCAGTGTTCTGGCCATTGGAGACTGTTTTGAATATTAGATGAATTTCCTTCACACAGCTTCTCTTCAGTGAATCTGATGAGACTTTCCAAGAAAATACCCTTCAAGATTCAGCATTTACTTTTGTCACATGTGAAATATCTCAAGACAACATATAGATGAGCACTTTTAACAACACTTCAAGTTGTTTCTTAAAACTGTAGTTACTTTCAGAGAGGAAAGAAATATTTATGTTTTGATATTTGGATGTATTCTGTGGAATTTCTGAATAACTAAATCCACTTTTTTTTTGAAAAAAGCCTGTGGTCCAGACTTCACTGACCCAAARTGGAAAGAGCTTGCTGGCCCTCAGGTTTTTCACTGGGAACAAGCAACATTTTATTAATGTCAGGTGTCTTTGCAAGATGTTATTTGGCCCTGAAAATTGTATCCCCTACTGGATTTCTGCAATACATTATTTTCCTGGCAAGGAATTGGATTAGGAAGTAAAATGYTCCTGAGAACTTGCCTCTAAAAGAAGACTCTCTTTTGTCCAGTAACAGATTGTGCCCTCAGTAGAGACTTCTGCTCCAACACGTGATCAGGAAAGCTGCCAAACAGGTCCTGTGGTCTTTGAAATGTCTGMTCTCACCCCTGTACTTGGATTAAACCAGAATCTGGATACTCCTTAAAGTCCAGAACTTGAACCTTAGATGTAGGCAGGAATTTCGCATCATTGCAAAGTGAACAAAAAGGTTGAAGTACCTAAATCTGTGTTTTCTGGACAGTATAACTGGTCACTCTGCAATGTACCATTTAATAATTTGTATTTTTTTTGCAGATTCTATGGAAAGCAGGCATTCTGTAAGTATACATTTTATGCAAGCAGTTAAATACAGTGACATGGGTGGAGATTGTTGTGTATCTGCTGAGATGGTGTTGAAGATGGTTTATTTGTTGCTCAGGAGCTTTGCAGGACAGACATTTTACGTAAGTTTACAAATCAGACTTACAGAGTGGTCAGTTTGAGAAGTCCATGGAAGGGGCTGTGCACAAATAAAGATCTTGCAGGAGTTCATGTGGAGCACCTGCACAGCTTTGGATCTGTGCCACAAACACAGCTTTGGATCTGTGYCACAAATGCTGGCAGGGTGGCACAAGGTGAGGGATGGATGGTTCCTGCTGGAGCTGAGGCACTGCAGATTGGCACATGATAATCCAAACTGGAAAATGCATCAGTGGGGACAGAGCTGCTGTTCCAGACCCCTCTGTCAGGCTCCAGGCTGTTCAGTGCCAGAGAATCTCCTGGGGCTGTGCCTGTTCACTCATCCTGGGACTGGAATGAGCAGAGGTGAGCTCCTTTCCAAGGTGTGAGCAGTTAAGCCAAGCAGGAATGGTGATCAGTCCGAAGTCCCTTTAGAAGTCCCTTTTATTCACTGTCTGTGACTGTTTCCTTCTGGTTTTTCATCCACTGATAGAGCAGGTGGGGTGATTCCAAGGGCTGGCAGTAAATTGAGGCCTTGTAGGAAATTTTGAAGGCAGTTTTTATTGCAGAGAACAAAGCTGGGCCATAGCTGGGTCACAGCTATGCTGTTCTAACCAAGAACTGGGAATAGTACCATCCATACATAGAGCATCTCAGCTAAAGAATGTGGAGTTTTGTGAAGGTTCTGTAAGTGGTGAACAGCTTCATAGTGCTAAGAAGCCAGTGACAAAACACAGAATTTTTTAAAATAGAAGAAATGTGTTGAATGAACCGTTACTCTGCTCTCAGGAGATCTGAGAAGTAGGGAACTCACATTTCAGGAGTACTTTTATGAATGTTAGATAAGCTATCAAATCCAAACTCAGACTAAGCAGAAGGTTGTTTTTTCTGCCATCCACTTTGTGACTTTGGAACTTGTACTTAAAAAGAAAAAAACGAGAGACTCATAAATAAAAATCACAATAGCAGAGTCTACGTCAGCTTATGGCATCCATTTGAGTTTTGAAAGGCTCCATCAGCACTCCCATCCCCATGGGATACACAGGCAGCCCATTGTATTATTTACAACACTGGCAGTGCACTGAAGGTCACAGATTGTGTTACAATAAACAGACTCATATTAACACAGGCCAGGAGGGTTTATAGTGTCATTGTCTCTCTTAGTTTAAAGGTTTGTTTTTATTCCTTGCTCTGAGTTTTCTAAAAATATGTTGAGCTGAACCCTCCCCTGGGTTATACCAGGCATTCCTTGGAGAGTCATGCAGAAGAAAGTTTGTCCCTGTCCAACACGAAATAAAGAATGGTCAGAGGTGGCAGTGACAGACACGAGGTGTAAATGCAGGTAGAGGATTTTGTCTTCTCTTTTCCACAGCCTACATAATTTATAATGGACATGAAGATAGTTTTTTTGTTTTCCTGTGGCCAAAAGGAGTAAAATATCTCTCCATGGAAGTATTAYACTAAGTCAGTGGAAATACACTGACCACCCCGTGTGAATCACTCTCATAATTAATTGGGCTATTAAAGCTTGCTAAACCACACAATCTMTGAAGTAATGTCAGATTCAAGGAAGAAAAGTGTCAGCTGAGGGCAGTGTTTTCTTTGTGTTTCTTTTATTACTCTCCTGTTAACAGTAGAAGGGTAATAAAACTAGTTATTCTGTAAAACTAATCTCATTTTCAGAAACACCCCAGAGCAAAGTCAGTTTTATAACACTTGCACATCTTGCTGGAGTCTTCCTAGAAGCTGCCTTATTCAGTTCATGTCTGAGACTTTGTCCCCTCCTTAGATAAACTGTTCATGTGTTGGCACAGTAACTATTCCTTATTTATTAGTGCTTTAAAGGACATAGCAAAAGAACAGAGCCTTCCTTGTCTTCTGCTTCTTAAATTCTCACTTCGTTCCAAAAAAAGGGACAAAAAGCAGCACCATCCCTCTTTTGAACTCTCCAAATAAGTGATCTCAAATGGGACTGGACAGATGAATTTCTTTATAGATTTTCCATCCCCTCTATTTGCTTCTCAATGCTTTCCAGGCCACACCAATGAGCACAGAAGAGGCAGGGGGCTACTAAGATGCCTTTTATCATTATTTTCTTGCAACTGTTTTGGTTTTTTTTTAGAAGCTAATTTTCACATATGCTTAATAGTGATGGATCTCAGAAGTTTGGTCCAAATGAAGAATTGTTGATCCTACTCATGAAAAGGAAAATGCTCCTTATAAAGTGACCAAGTGGCTTAAACTTCCTCCCCAGCTGTTGAGCTTCTTGATAGCCAAATTAAGTGTCTGGCTCAGAGTTGAAGTCGCTTTTGCTCTGCTGCTCCCTCACTTTGTSAGTGGAAGGGGCCTTCAGGAGCTTGGCTGGTCTGCTGGCATCTGAATCAMATGGAATATCAGATGGATCACTCAGCTGGAGTGGCCTGTCAAAAAACTTACAGAATTCGACTCTGTTTAGGAAGTAATAGATGTTCCAGAAGTGTGAGACAAAGGACACCAGAGCAGAGAGGAGTGTTTTGCTAAGAGCTCTGTTTTCAGGGAGGATGCACAGCCTTTTCATTTCAGCAATGCTGGTGGAGACTCATCAGATCCTGATTTTCCTTTAACTCCCTAAATTCCAATAATGTGAGTTCCAGTGCTCAGATAAAATCTGTAACACTCATTTCTGCATTGCTCTTCCAGAAGTCACAGGCAGAACAGAAAACTGCACTGTGGAGAAGGAAGATGCAGCAAATTATTTTAATGGCTGCCAGTCCTGCTTTTGTGCATTTGGCCCTACATAGATTCTGTCAGAATAAATATAATCCAGCAGGGAAATTTAGGAACGTTGCTTCTTCTCCACTGAGAGACCATCACAAAATTGAGTTCAGGCTTTTAGTAAACACTCTGTATGGACACAGTTGCATTGAAARTGTTTGTATTATGTCAAGATAGGTGGTGCACTAGAAAAACTATCGAAGTTTGAATTACTCAAACTACGTAAAGGCCCAACTGTAACACTGGTTGTGACTGATCTGTAGTCCAGAGCTCCTTGAACCTGAATRTCTTGGATCTTTAAGTCATTTAGAAAGGAACCTAAAGTTTTATGTCAGGGGTCGCTTCCCTCCATCTCCTCTGTTTCAGAAATTTCTATCTTAAATGCTATCCATAGGAAGTATTTGCAAAAGAAATGAATTACTTAGAGAGGAACTGGGAGGAGGTTTCCTTCCTGAAATCAGAGCTGGCAATCTTTCTAAGTTATTTAATGGTCCCAGTTTCTGAAAACATATTGAAGGAAATATCTTGACAATGAGATAGCCACTTCGCCAAACACTAATTGGTATTGTGTCAAATTTACCTCAGCAGCACGTTCTGACTTCATGTCTCCTCCTCTCCTGCTGCCTGCTGGATGTGAATGTGTGTGTTTGTTTGGTTCTGTCCTGGGGGTACAGCAGGACTGGCAGTGCATGAGGACATCATGTACTTTCAGCTGCCTATTTGTCCAACCTCAGCACGTGCCCTCTGAGACAGAAACCTGTAGAATTTACATCTCTTTGGAGGGATTTCGAGGTGTTATTCAGCTGCTTTCTCATCTTTTTCAAGTGACCCCAAAAACATTTTCTCAGTGGTAAAGGAATTCCCAYTGCCAGCTCCAAAGGGGAACCTGGCATGTGTTTAACTGTGCCCAGTAACATGGCACAGTGGTTTCAGACAGGAAAGGAAGATGAAGGATGTGTCCATTTAGAATTGAGGGGGGATTTCAGGCAGTCAGGATATGGAAAACAAGGTGATACTCTGAAATAAACACTGAATTATAAACCAGGAATTCCTCTGACTCATGGGGCAAATCCTTTGGGKGTAAGTCCACAAAAGGAATTAGACACCTTGGCACTGACAGACTGAACTGTTAGGTCAGAGGCCATCGTGTACTYTGGGCAGAAATTTCTTGGAGGGAGACTTGCTTTGGCAGCCGATGTCAGGAAAGACTTGACAGTTGTAAATCCCCAGTGGGCAGAATTATTTCTGTCATATCATGTAAAAGGAATCAAGTTTGGGATCTCTCTCTGCCCAGTCTCACTGGCTGGTGTAGAGAACTGCTCCATCTGCACATTGCCTTCTGTGCTTCCCAGTGCCAGGATTCTGTGCTGCAGATCACCTCTGGCACGGCTCTTGCAGGAACRTGGTGTCCAAAATTAATGCATTGCTCCCTGTGAGATTCCATCCCTTTGGGAAAGGGTTTCATTCTCCTGGGACTGAAGCTGGCAGTCTGATCATCTGAACATCTCATGGGAAATAAAGGGATCTGACTTTCGGATGTGTTAGGTGCCAGCAGTTCCCTTCAAAATCCAAATTTTATCAGCAAGCATCCACTTGCACATGCTGGTGATTAACAGTTTTGCAATCTAGCTTGTAATTGTTACCCTAAATCTCCCACTGTCTTATTTCTTYTTATATCTGATGAAAATAATAGCAACATCTCCCCAGAGAACTGTATTTATTAGCTCATTGTAGAGGGTTCTGAGGAATGTTACAGGACAGAGGGTAAGCGCACAGTTAAACTCACATCTTGGTTTTTTCCTCTTTTGCTCTTTTTGCCAACAGAGAATATATGGGCATCCTGATGCTACCTAGAACAGTCACCTTGAAGATCCACTGGGAGAAGAAAACAAGCCAAGATGGAAGATGTTGCAAATGTTTCAAAGGCTTTGCAGCAGTTATTTATGRGTTTGCCAGACTCGTCTTTTCAAAGTTTATTTCCTTAGGAGGAACAATAGAGATGTTCCTAAAGCATTTAATGGAAAAAAAATTACAAATAAAAATTCTCATAGGAAAGTGGCTCTAGAAACCACTGACCCAGGTCCTCATCTGTAATTTCTCCTGCTAATGCAATTTTGCCTTTTTTTTACCTCCAATTCATCATGCTCTAAGGAAACAAAGGGGGAGCTACAGCTGAGGAAGCACATTTCTACAGCACAGCAACTACTGTGATAGCAGTAGGACATAGAAATATCTAAGCTTGCTTTAAACTCGCTAAGTTGGTTGTCAGTGTTGGTTATCTGTGGCAGAACAGAGCTCAGCACAGCCTGGCCAGCCTTGGATGTCCCTTGACATGATCCTGCAGCCTGTGCTGAGCTCCCTGTGCTGCAGCAGCTGGACTGCCACCAGGCTTGGAGCCAGCTCAGTTATACCCACAGGGATGTGACACTCCAGGGAGGGCCTGAGGGAAGAGTGAGCTCTGGGCTCCCTAAAAACTTGAATAACTGTTCAGAGATTCTGACTTTACCAAGAGCTTTTATCAGTAGAGGCACAGTCTTTATTCTTTGCTGAATTGCTTTTCCCTTTAAAAGTTCTGATGCTTGTTGGTTAATTTGATGTGTTGGTCCTTCAAGAAATGATTGTCCATCACAGTTACTTTGGATGATTCTATGATAAGTCTTCATTGAGTGTCTATACTACACCCAGGTCAGTGAGTTTGTACYTAAAAATCCTGTTATGTACAATCCTTATTCCTTTGATTTTAGGAGTTATCTGAAGTTGTACTTGGGCCCAGTTTGTCCAGAATGGAATTCTGTAGCTATACTTTTTCTTTGTAGTGTGATAAACCAGGCCATGGATTTGTATAGACAGGTATAATTACTTCTTTAAGCATTGTATCAAAAATGCAAAACCAGCAAGAAACACAAAAGGGGTTTATATCCTCCATTCCAAATGTTTAAAATGTCAAACTCCAGTTGCTGATTAATATCTCTAATTTATTGTTCCCTGTGCAAATGTTGTTTATATCATGAGCCTGTCACAACTGACTGACTTCATAGCTCTCTTCTGTTGACAAATGTTCTTTCAGCATCCCATGAGTGTCCATGCAAATGCRTTAGTATAAGGAATGTGGAAAGGTATTTTAATAAAGAAAGCTCTGAGTTGAACTTTGCACTGGATCTTGCACATTCATATTGCAATGAATGCCTGTGAAGTTTTTTATTCGTGATGAGCCACAGGTCCATTGGATGGACTGGAATTTGGAAGATACTCTCTCTGCAACAGATTCCAGGCACTCAGATCTGGAATCCTGAACCCATTTAACAGCCGGTAAATGCACTAAATTGTTTTAAAAACTGAGTGGGGGAGTGCTTGCATTCATATAAGTATTTTACTAAATTACAAAGGTGAAAGTTCCTCCACAAACCTTTCCTAGCCTTTGGCAAASCTTGGGAAAACACTGGGGTTTGGGAAGCTTCAGAAAATCATCTGGGCATGATGGAGCAGCAATGGGACAATTCAYTGCTTGCTTTCAGCTTTTCTCTTGTCTGGAATAATCCTAAATGATTTTGGATTGAGTCTAATATAAGTGGTTTGCCCTACTGAAACATGGGAACTGTCCATTTCTCAAAGTGCTGTGCACTGCTTTGAGCCCTTCTGTTTTGTCTTGCAGATGACAAAAATATTTCAGAGTGTGGGACAACAGATCAGCGTATGTCACCAGTGAAGGCAAGGTAAATGGACCCTGAATAAACAGTCACACAAGGAGTCCTGATATGAGCATGTGCCAAATAAGCCTCATTATCCCATTGGGAATATTGGGAAATGTGTATTGAATCTGTTACTGAACAAATCAAAGCTCAGATTAGAGCTCAAACAACACATTATTGAAAACAACAACAAAAACGAGATTTCTGCATTGTCACCAAGCTGAGCTCAGCAAATGGAAAATGAGGTGTGGTGGTAAATATTTACTTTTTTGAGCAGAATAAAGGAATAGCACAAGGGACCTGGGCATGTGCCATTCCCTGCCCGAGCGGTTCTCCCGCATCCTGGATGAGCCTTCCCTATCCGCAGCCTTCCTTGGGGGTAACTCTGAAATATTTTTCCGATTGCAGAGGAGAGGCTTTAGGGGTGACATCCAGAAAAACTTGAATCAAGACCCTTCTTGCTCTCCACTGTTACTTTCCTTCCCCATTTGCAGTCCCCGTTCCCGGTGTAATGCGCGCTCCTTGGCCGATCCGCGGGGCCGGGCGGGGCCGGTGCCGCCCGCCAGCACCGAAACCCGCGGCCGGTCAGGGTCTGACCCCTGCTGGCCACCGGGAGCACCGCAGGGGCGGAGAGCCGGGCTGAGCCCCGTCCCGACCCTTCGTACATCGAGTAATAATAAATAAATTAACCGCGGGGACTTCTCGGTGCTCGCAGCGCTCGCCCGCCTCTCCCCGACCTCCGCCACTCTGACAGAACGGTGTCCTAAACCCGCCCACCGTGGCTTCTTCCTCTCTGCCATCGGGCAGTGAATTGTTTGTGAATGCTGGGCCACTGCTTTGAGCAGTTCCTGATAAACCTCACCGTTTATTYACTTTTCTGTGGTGTTGTTGTACCTGCTGCTTGGTGAGCTTGGTTCAGTTCACGTTCTTCGTGCTGCAGTTCATCACAGAGCTGTTTTGAGCCCCAGCTTTTGGGGGAAGGGGAGGCTGCAGATCACACTGTCAGAGTGGCTACACAGGGAGAGGATAAGCACAGGTTAAGGAAACCAACTTTGAGAAAAACAGGGTTATCAAATGGGGAAAAAACCCCAGCAATTAAACTAGAAATCAAACTGAACRCAATAAAGTATCAGGACAGATTTAAAATGCCAGCACGTTTTGTTGTTTAGAATTTTAAGGCCTTTCTGAATAGGTAAAAGCAGAARAAATA
The DNA here is from genome assembly GCF_030028575.1 of Malurus melanocephalus. NCBI lineage: Eukaryota > Metazoa > Chordata > Aves > Passeriformes > Maluridae > Malurus > Malurus melanocephalus. Next base: position 1,528,861 of record NW_026623330.1, on the reverse strand, counting down.
TCACTTTTGCAGTTATTTGGGAGGTAATAAGCAATCTTACATGTCTAAGGAATCACAGARAGTGGGGCTTATTGCCTTCATGCTTTGAAATGTTCCACTTTAAATCACAAGTGCTCCCATTAGACAGTTGAGCAGTCATGAGAATGTAGCTTGCATGGGAGGCTTCAGCTAAATGTGAGCATTTATATTTATATAGGTAATTTATTTTCTCACCAGCCACAAACATGYTGTGTGGGAAGGCTGAAAAAAAATGTCACCACTGCAGGAAATAATCATTGTAGTTAAATTTTAAATATAATAGCAAAAGAAATCACAGTTTCCTCAGGGAGAGAGTCACTGCAAAGACTGATGACAGAGTAACAGCATGAAGCTGAAATGAAAGATTGAGCACAAAGCAGCAGAGGGCAAGGGAGACACTGCAAAGGCTCCCRGGCTCTGCCCTCATCAACCTGGATCTGGACTCTGTGTGAAGCTCTAATGGTGATTGTTGGAAATGGACCCCAGTTCTGACCACATTCCCATGGTTAAGAGGAATTCAGATCCAACAGGTATTGTTTGAGGAGAAACTCCACAACTAAACTATACTATAGCAAAGATGGAATCTGCCTCTGAAATGAATAGATTAGCAATATATTTCTGTGTAATACTCAAAGATAGGAGTGGGAGATGAAATCAGGGTCTCCTTTGAGGCAATGACAAAAAATATAACAATTTTTTTCACTGAACAAAAACCAGAAGTGACCAGTGTGACAGTTCATTGTCCTCTGGTTACTGCCCTGATTTTTCCGTAGTTGTCTTTTTGTTTTAGTGTTTTACTCAGGAGATAAAAGGAGATCTTGGGAAGAAGGCTCTTTACAGTGAAGAAAGTTAAAAGAAGATGAAAGGAAAGACAGAAAGGAGTGAGCAGGACTGGTGGAGAGAAACCCTCCAGACTGTGGAAGGTTTGGGAAGAAACAGCCCATCAGTCCAGTCACCTTTACAGCCCCACACTTCATGGTGTTGGTGATGCTCTGGGGAATGYGCTGTGACAGCATCAGCACGGTGGAGGTGGTTTGTCCCAAACATTCCTGTGTTTGTTGTCATCAGGTGACCACTAGGAGAAGCAGAAGATAGATATATTAACAAATACCCTTCTGCAGGTAATGGCACCATTGATCCAGCTTCATTTCTGCTGCTCCCAGTCCGGGATGGGGATGTGGAGTCCTGAGGCACAAGGGGCCTGTGTGATGCACCAGCCTGGCAATGTGTGCTTCCAGAGAAACCATCCTCTTACCCTGCTATTCAGCTGCCAGAATCCAAGCCCTGTTGAGTGCTTGCAGAGGAGCTTGGCTGCTGAAATCACCTGTTTCCACAAWGCACTGTCAGCTCCGTGTAGGGAGAGCTTGGCTTTAAATCCTCTGCACTGCCTCGTTGTTTATTCATTTTTTAACTGCAGGCAGAGCCAAGTCTCCACTGTGACTGACACAGTTTCACTTTGCAAATCAATGAGACAGCGCTACAAGGGCAGAAGAGTCTTTCCTGGAGCTTGTGTTGCTCAGAGCCCTGAGTGAGTGCTGTCCTCATGGAATTAACCTGAGCCAAACTCCTGAGCTCCCTGGGGCTCTCACCATCCTCCCAGCCCRTCTCCTAGTGGCACTTTCTGCAGTGGTTCAAGCTCCAAACAGCATAGGAAACTCTCTGCCTTGTGTGAGGGTGAGTGCTTCCAAGGATGTGAAAAAGAGGGCTGCTGGTCTGTCCCCAGGAGCAGAGGGGACAGAGAAGTTCACAAAGATGGGACAAAGATGAGAGCTTTGACTTAAGTGGGCTGAATTATGGTGTTACTGGAAAAGATCAATTTGATATCYCTGCTTGATATAGGGTGGGAGAGTGTAATAGGGGGAAAAAACTGTCAAGTCTATTAAGATGTGGTCAGAGTGTAAGTCAATTAATGAAAATTACAGCCACACGGGTTATTAAATTAAGGTGAGATTGTCAATAGGAAATATAGATYGCTTTTGAATAATTTAAAATTATTTAAAGCATGATTAAAATCTCACAGTCTCCCACAATGCAAAGCTTAGGTTTGATTTTATTACTGTTTGAGCTGTTTTTCATATTTTCATTTCAACTTCATGCCRATTAAAGGAACAGGAGTTTCAAAGAGCAAGACATTCTTATTTAGGAACGCTGAGAGCTGCAGTAGCTGTTCAGAGGCAAAAGCTCGGGGGTGGCTGGAGGTGAGCTGTGATTCTGCAGAGTGATCCATGGCAGAGCTGGAGTCACACAAAGCCAAGGGTGTCTGAGTGCAGTCCTTGCACACAAAGTGATGGATCACATTTTCAAGGCAGGAACAACTGCAGGAACAACTCTAAATGGACTTAGAGCACACACTGGCACTGTTGAAAAACTGGTTCCACCTGTGGGTGCTGAGCCTCAAACAGCCTCTGTCCACCCTGGCCGGGGTCAGGGACCTTCAGGCAGCAGAAAAAAGGAATTTGCATCCTTCTGAAGAGAGATTCACGTTCCTCCCAGGAGCTCGGGGACCAGTTGATCTCTGCAGAAGGATGGCATGTTCAGCATGACTGAAGGTATTAGCTGGCTCAGCCCTGGAGCCTCAGAACATTGTGTRCACTGCAGAAATCCATTTTAGTCATGGCTGGAGGGAGGCAAGGGCTGKTCAGTCAGAAACAACCTGACACACACCTGTGCTTTGTCAAGCAAGAAACACTCAAAGGGGTGTCTTTAATAATTCCTTTTCTGTTTTTTTTCTTCTTGAAGCTGATCTTTTCCCACTGAGTTGCTTCCTTTCTGACTCTTCCACAATGAATCACACAACCCTACGTGTCCATCTGTATTCCCAGTGGGACTGTGGAAAGCAAACCTGACTAATGTCCCCTACAAGGACAAAATGATAATTGATGCTTTTTAATTACAAGTTTCCTGCATTATGGTCTAGTTTTTCAGCTTATCATCATTAACAGTATAATAGAGACTCAAGTAAATTGTTGCCTTTTCCTCTTTTGTAGCATATGTAGGTCAGATTTTCATGTGTACGAGTTATTATCTCTGCCACACTAATGAGTGCACTGACTGCTGACAAAGGTCACATCTGTGTTTTCTTCATGGCACACAAACATGAAGAGGGCTGTGTGCTTCTGATTTCTGCACCTTGTAGAGTCATTTTTACCCACCCAAAATCACTTGGTAGCTGCTTTACACCTGCTTTGTGCTTCTGTCAGTGAACCATGGGGCTGAGGGCACAGGAGTGTCAGCATCATCATGTCCCCAACACGTTCCCTTCATGCATCCTTGGCTTTTCAAGCTCTGTGCACTTGCAGTCAAAGGGATGAAGGTGCTGCCTTTCTGTGAGGAAATGAATGGAGCTTTTATGTCCAGTCTTTGACCAAAGCACTTAGATGCTTTTGTGCCCAGAAGATTGTTTCTAATAGCAGGGAAAATTGATCACTCAGGTGCTTTGATGCAGCCCTTTTATTTACAAAGAAAGTACAAAATTCTGTTTCCTCTATAATCAGAGGAACCAGACAATACTCTTTCTCTGCATGCAATTTCAATCCTTTTAGCCAGCACTTATCCAGAAGCATTTTTTTATTCTCAAGGTCGTTCTTGAAGGGTTCATCTGGTTCTGCCTGGTTTGGAGAGAAGGCTGCTCCTGTAAGAGCTGGGAGCTCCCTGGCACACCAAGCAATGCCCTCCTCCCTGCATCGTCCAAGCCAATGTTTTTCAGCTGGCACAAACCTGGAATGTACCAGCTTCTCCTCCAGATTTGCCCTTTTGCCTTCTTCCTTAGGGTGGCTGCTTTCTTTCAGCTGCTGGCTTGTGTGTGAGAGCTTGGTTGTTTATTTTTACAAAAGAATATCCAGTGAAAGGCAACATGAAACCTTTTTGGGTCTCATCAGCTTTTGCCTTGACTCTGTGTCTGGGTGGAATTAGTTACACACTCRGCATTGTGCTGATGAAGAGTAAGACTTTACACACTTATTGTCAGTGACAAGGAGCAGGAGTAAGTGCTGGAATTGGGGCAAGAGGAGGTTCTCACTGCCCAAGTGTTTTTACTCAATGCTCCCCTTCCCACTAGAGAGAAATACCCTGCTGACCAATGAGCAGGATGCATTGCTAATACCCATTTGAATTTCTCTGCATTCCTTGCCCTATTTATCATATTTAACCTTGGATTTATTTGTAGAGAATTGCTCAGAGAGTCTTGTTTAACAGGGGAAGAAACAGGAAGAAAGCCTGGACATGGTGTGTTTTCTTGCAATATTGCCCTGGACAGTTTCCAGTCTGTTAATGGATGAACACTGACATCTAAACCATCCCCAGGGGAGGTTCAAGATCCATCTGACTTCAGTAAGAGGTTCCTAAATAGCTGTAACAAGCCCATACTTCAAAAGATATATAAATTTTGCTATTTTTAAAACATGCAGGTTTTGGAAGGCTTTGAATATCAAGATTAATTCTTGGCCTAAATGCAGAGGAAAGCAGCACTGACTGGTGAGTCTCACTCAAACTTGGAAGGTTTTAATGTTGTCTGGAATCTGGATTTGATGTTCTAAAAGCTTAGACTGTGTTTAGTGTACTTTTTATTCCAGAGAAGACTCTGCAYGTCCATATCAGATACCTTAGTATATCTCATTGGATTGATGTGGATAACATATTCCATGATCCATCAGCACTTGAAATTTTGACTTAGGAATTCTTTYTGCATAGATTACTGAGCAATATTTAATTGAGAAAGCCAATGACATTTTGAGAAAACCCCAAGGTCACATGGAGCCAGATGTGCCTGCTCAGTGATGTTTGCAGTAGGTGGCAATAGGGGATGGCTGTGGGAGTTGTTCAGAAGGGTCAGGGCAGCTGGRCAGGTTTGGAGACTGGATTATGCATCAGGTCATGAAAATTACACAGGGAAAGTGAGCAGAATATTCTCAGTGCCTCACCTTAGACACCTACCTGGTATGTGTGAGCTGAAAGGCTGCTCTGCTCTCCAGTACTGCCAATGAGTTCATGCAAATAAAGGTTCTAGCAACATTCAGGTTTGAAATTACACTGTCTAGAACAACACAACAGCCTAAATGATAACAACCTTATCAAAACAATGCATATTGTTTGCACCTTCAGAACATGGAAATGACCCTGACCACCTGTGCCCGTGCTCCATGTCAGCTGGAGAAACCAAAATCAGTATTTTATCCTCTTTTGTAACTGAGAATTCAGTTCATGCTGTCATTTCTGATTCCATTTCAGCAGGTATACACTCAGCTCTGGGTCGGGTGTTAATGCTCTCAGAACAAAGACATCTGAGCAAGATGTGGCTATTTTTATGATGGTGATGTTTTGATCTCACGCCAACACAATCGAGGAACAATTTCCATTAAGTCTATTGATGTGAGTCTTTCCTTGAAGGGGACACTCAGGAAACCTGAGCTGAATTACATTTTAAAGTAGATTAGTTACATTCTATTAAGCCCTATGCAGATATTCATATTCAAAATTAAGTGGCATTAATCTGATTTCATGTACTTCACTTGCAAAATAACAAAAGCTAAATCAAATGAAGGCCACTTTAACTCTGGGCAAYAGCTTTCATGCAGGACTTGTGTAACTTTCAAGTCACATGTCTCATTAATTTAATTTTTCTGGCTTTCCCTGTGAAGACGAGGGGCAATGAAATCATCAAAGATGACCTGACCATATGTTCTCCATCTGCCCCCCCCAATAAAAAACATTATGGACCTCCTGACAGTCGGTTAAGATTTGTGGATCTGAAGGCTACTGTTCACTTCCAGTCTGTAATCAATGCTCTTTCCCTTTACTAACCATTTAAATTCTACCATTGGTRTAGAACAGCAGCATCTGTCCAGGCAGGAGCAGGAGGGTGCTGCTGCCTGGTGTTAATGTTCCTGTGCATGTGGAAAACTTGCAGTGTATGTGCCTGATTTAAACACGTATCTTCAGCTGTTCTGTAATGTCAGAACTAAATTTACTCGTAGATTTAAAATAGGTGAATGATTTGGCAGCTGAAAGGTCACACTGTTTATTTTGTGCTTTGCTTCTCCTGATTAACAGAAAATTGTCCACAGCACCTGACATWACTGTCAAGGCCTTGTGGTGCAATACCTGMACAGACAAAATGCAGCCTTAGGGCCACTGTATCCCCCAACCTTCCCCCAGCTTTGGATTTTGCCACAGTTGCACTCTGGAGTGCCCCAGCACTCAGGCAGGATATCCTAACTCCCCAAGGTCTCTGCAGAGGGAGGAGTATTGACTTCTTCACCACGTACAGATCAGATTTCAGGCTTTTAGAGTTTTGTGCAATTGCCAGGTACACTGAAATAGAGATACCAGCTMGTACAACCTTGCTGTGACTTTGGCAGCAGGCACGTGGCTATTCTGGGTGGCCCAGGGACTCTCCCCTTCCCCAGTGATGGGTGGCATCACTGCAGGTGTGCTCTGGCACCTTCAGTGTCAGGGAGAGACAAACCCAGAATGTTTTGCAGCTCTGAGAGAAACCAGTGCAAATTCTCAGCACTGAAACTGCCTGACCCAGGCTGCCTTGCAAAGCACCAGGGAACAGCTCTGCCTCTGGGTGTCACCTTGGCAGCACCATCACACCTTGCCAGGCTCTGCTCACCTTGCTGTCCTCTGAACCCATCTGAGCTCCTGGATCACAAGAGGCTGTGCTGGAGATGGGTGGAAGTTGGAACCTTCCCTGGCTCTCGAAATGTGTCTTCTCCAAGTGCAAGGACTTGATGTGAGCAGTTGCACAAAACTGTTTCTTCACAGATACTTGGCAGTCCAGAAGCCTTAAATAAATTTAAAAAAAAATTAGGAAGATCACAAGGGCAAATGAGGACCAAATTCCTGTAATTTTTAAATGTTTCTCTTTACCATTCTTTTGGATATTTTGTTTTACAGCTGGATTTGAGACCTGCCTGCTTTTGTAATTGAGGAGTTATGAATGTTCTGGTCTGGTTGAAAAGGGGATGATCAGTCAAAGGTTGGACTTGATAATCTTGGATGTCTTTTCCAGCTTTAAYGATTCTGTGATTCTGTGATCTATCCCCAGCTCAGCTTTAAAAATGAAGCAATTAAAAAACYCCAAACCCCAGAATAATGTGCTTTAGCACCAGAAGCAACAAGAGCTCAGAATTTCTGCAGTTCCCATAGGGATTTTAGAAAGAGAGCAGCAGAGTTGGAGCCAGGTTTGGGGARCTGGCTGGGGAGGGTATGACCAGGTTGTGCCCCCTTCTGCCAGCAAGGAGCCAGGCCCAGGGGCTGGGGTCAGTGTACAGGAATGATGGGGTGGAACACAAGATGGGCAATTTGCAACTTAGACAATYCAGATCCAAAGACAGCAGTGAATCCATTGGCAGGGAGAGAATTTGGGGGTGCTGAGAACACTATCATTGGGTTTGACAAGCAGGAGATGGACACACACGTGCTGTGGAAGGAATGGGGCATTCAGGAAGCTCATACTCCCCTCCACAGCCACAGTCAGAGCCAGCTGAAGCCCACCAGGAGCCCCAGCCTTGCCAGTCCTTGTTGGGCTCTGTACACACTGGGTGGGCTGGAGCCTTGTTTGTTGGTTTGGTTTTTTTTTTCCCATGCTAAGCCTCTTTCCATTGYATTTAACATTGCACTGGTAACAACCAAACAAACCAAGAGTAAAGCTGTTCTCACTCACATAACCCCGTGTTTGCCAAGATTCACACATTCAGGCTCAGCTGCTGCCTCATTCCTCTTAAAGCTTCTGAGCATAAAATTACAAGCAGGGCTGTCCTGCAGCCTTGGGTCTTCTCCAGCATCTGGCAGCAATGGGATTTGAGAAAACCATGTGGAACCCCAAAGCTCATGTAATGTTCTTTCCTCACAAAACTAGAAGCTTTAAACTGCCCTGAGTGAAATTCTGAAGGGGGCATTACAGAGAAATGAACTGAGCCTCACATTAGCTCTGGGGGAGAAATATTACCTATTGTTTTATAGCCTGCTCAAGCACTGCTTTTAAAGGCATTTAAATGTCTCCCACACTTATTCCAAAAGATTAAAGTAATTTTTTTCAAAAGCAGCTCCTGACTGTAGATACCTGTTTCTAGAGCCTGCAGGCTACTCTTTCTCAGAATGATTGTATTTATACATGGGACACTGAAATATTAAAGATAAATAAGCATTACTTTATTGTCTTTTTGTAGGATAAATGGAAGAAATAATCCAAGAAAAGGATTTACTCTTACAGCACTGAATGATTAAAAAAATCTGAGATTGCCCTTTTTCCCCCTCTTCCACCTGACTGGGACTTGCCTTTAGAAGAGGATTGTCAAGAGCCCATGAAGCCCAGAGCATGGTACCCTGGTCAGACACAGCTTATACCCAGTTTTTYCCTGTGGCTGCCTCCAGCCTTTGCTCAGCATGTACCATGCTGTGGAAGAAGTTTCTGCTGAGGACCTAACTCCAGGTGCAAAAATACTTATCTCGAGGTCAGGAATTTTAGTCCATGTGTTGCCTAAGTTACATGCAAAGAGAGGGCAGAAAAAGCTCCGGGGACTCTTGTGAGCTGATTGTAGTTTTACAGGGCCAAAACCAACCTGTCAGCCACAGTTTCAGCCATAGGCTCTGTTCCTACAGGGAAAACCTGTTGTTAAGGAAACAACCATTATCTTATCTCCAGACTATGGAAACATTAACATCAGCTTTTTRTCATGATTCAAAGGTCTGCCTATATACAAGGAAAGCCATGAACAGAAACATGTGCTAAATTAATACATTTGTACTTATATTTCAAATAGAATTTTGTCATTTTAATTTAAAAATTAGGGCTAAATTGAGGTGATGCAGTGATGCTCACACAATGCAGTCTTGTATTGGGTTCCCTCAGTTCTTTCAGCTGGGACCCTTAAGACTGTTTAGTGCTTGGCCATCCAACAGCTTGAAAGTTCTGACCATCCATTTGGTGAGCTYAGACCATCCCTCACTGAAATAGATTTTTGCAGCTGCTGGCTGCTCTCAGTAACTCTGGTTTTCCATCACAGGCAGCAATCCTGCCTTTAAAAACACAACTCAGAGATGCCTGTGATCATCTGCTTCCACTAGCACTGAACTGTCCCTGCCATTTAATGAGAAAAGCATTCTGAGTGCTACCTGCTACTATATTTGACCTAGAGTACAAACCCTACTGTGTCTCATATGGATAATACCTGATGCAAGAAGACCCCAATCCTTGGCAGAGCTACAGCTGCAGGTAAGATAGGAAACTGAAATTTAATAATTTATACTTAACTCTTTGCATTGGATAGTTTGGAGTAATTTGAATTCTGCTCACATATCCCACTGAATGTTGGTTAGTAAATAAATCATCTCATAAAGTATCATAAATTTGAAAGCTGGTATGAAATCAGGAGTCTGAAAGATCTTGCAGGATTCCTTATGTCTTAATTCAAACTGAAATTATTAAGGAGAAGATAATTGGCACAGCCAAATAAATCCAAGGCTGGCTAAAGAAACCTGGGCAGCCAAGGCCAGCATCAGTCTGACCCCGTGTAATGTTGTAATGTCATCATTAACTGCCTTCAGAAGCAAGGGTAATTAAGTAAAGGGTRAAAGCAGTAGAAAGGCTGTAATTTATTGCATAAGACCATTATTGAGAAAACAACCTTTTGACACAGAGAATTTTTCTTTTAATCCGTGTGCTGCAAATTGGGAAATATAAAGGGTAAATAAAACGACCTTTGCCAGGGCACGTTTCCTGGGATAAGTGCCTGCTTGGTGGAGGAAYAGATAATTTTTGGCCATTTGTGAAATGTTTAGATACCAACCAGCTTCTCTGTSCCTGATCGCGCACACGTTTCCTGCCGAAGCAGCTCCCTCAGCGATGTCAGCGGCGAACCCCGCACTGAGCCTGTGACACAAACCCGCACCGTTCCTGGAACCGGCCGATTATCGGGGCGGCCCGCACGGGGCTCGGGAGGCTCGACACGCCCGGGAGCGGCCGGAGCCCCGCACCCGCCGCGGGCCCGAGCGGCTCCGCGCCCCGGGGGCCGTTCCGAGCCTCACCAGCACCAGCCGCTGCAACACCGGCTGCGCCCGAGGGACGGACAGGGCCGCTGCCGGGGCGCCCCTAAATCCCCGCTCCCGTCCCTCA
>NW_026623330.1:1476054-1518447 GCF_030028575.1 Malurus melanocephalus | reverse complement strand
TGGCGGCGCCGCCGCCTCCCCGCCGCTGCCGCCGCCCGGCGCGGGCAGGAGCGGGCCGGGGGTGCCGGGCAGTGCCATGAGCCGCGGCTGAGGTGAGGGGTTCGGTCAGTGCCGAGAGCCGCGGCTGAGGTGAGGGGTTCGGGAGGTGCGGAGAGCCGCGGCTGAGGTGCGGGGTTCGGGCAGTGCGGAGAGCTGCGGCGGCGGTGAGAGGTTCGGGAGGTATCGAGAGCCGTGGCTGAGCTGAGGGGTTCGGGCAGTGCCGTGAAGGCGGCCGGGCAGCCCCGCGCCGGCAGCGCCCACCGGTCCCCGCGGGCTGCGGGCAGGGAGGAGCGCTGGGGCCGAGGGCGGCGGTCGGGCCGGGCCGCGGGCGGCTCCCGGGGCCGGGCAGGGCGGATGGCGGCCGGAGGGAGCCGGGAGCCGGAGCGGGGTTTGCCGGGCCGGTGCCGGGTCGGGTGGGATGGAGCCGCTTCCCCTGGGCGCGGTGGCAGGAGCGGGGTTTGCCGAGCTGGGGGTGCAGTTGGGCAGGAGCTGCCGGAGTACGAGCGACACCTTAAAAACAAGCGGCAGAGGAGGCGGCAGCAGTCGCTCCTGATAGAACCGGGGGAGAATTTTTCAGTTGGCTTTTACCACCAAGGGCTAGAGGTTTCCTGTCTGCTAAAATTGTTTCCTCTCTCTTGCCCTAGCTGTCAGTTCCTTCGTTTCTGCTTCTGTGTTAATTCTGAGTGTCATTTGTGTTATCTCTTGCAGTTCAGTGCTTAAACCCATGTACTGTGTCTCTTCAGCATGTGCTGAAGTTCCTTCTAAATGTTTGTGCTTAACTTCTTGGTGATCTGTATCTGTCAGCAAATGTGTTGAGGAACTCCTGACCATAATTTTGGGAAATGAAGTACACAGTGGAGGTTAATTTGAACTTTTGTATGCAACTGAAGTATTATAACTGTAAGATAAATTAGTGTAAGACTTAAGTGTTGTAAGGTTATCTTCTGTTAAGATGCTTTGTCATACTCCTCTTTCAAGATGATTTGCCTGTGTAACTCAGGAAAAACAAGGCATGCTCACAATTTCAGGGGGGTACATTTTTACGAGATGATGTCTTTTTTCAGTGCTAAAATAAYTTCATATTCCTAAATTCAATAAAATTCAGGCATGTGAGTCCCCTGTTTCGATTTTCTTAGAACTTRAAATGTGTTAAATTAGAGGTAAAAACACTTTACCTCTAGCATAAAAGAGTAAACTGCTGGTTTTGGATGTTAAAATCTCTCTTGAGTAAAAGACCAAGAAGTTGATTCTGTAGTCAGTGATGTCTTACACTGGAGTTTTCTGAGGTCTGGTATCTGGGAATTGTACTGGTAAACTGAATACTTCTCTTGGGAACGATTCTTCTGGTCCAAGCGCAGGACTTATTAAAATTACCTATATTGCTTTTATTTCAGAAAATTCAATAAAATTCAAAGTTAAAACTTGAAGAAGGAYGTTGCCTAATAAAGAACGTGTGTTAACTGCATACTTCTTTTTGCGTGAAAACAGCTCTTAGGATTTCCAGCTTTTAGTAGCAAATGCTTTGTTGYTTCTAACTAAAGAACTTATAAAACCCTGTTTTTCAAAGTAAAGAATGTGGAGCAGGAAGCCCGGACATAATGTGTAATGCCACTAATTTCTCTGTTGTGCTAGGTATGTAAACAAAGTAATGGGAGATATGGAAACTTACTTAGCAAATAAAAGGCTAATATAACTGCAAATAATTTAAAATCGTGTAGCTAGAGGACTGAGGATGCATTGTTGTATTCAAATAGCTTTGTAGTTGATGGATTTGGGGATTTTGCTGCTCTACCCTCACTTTCTGTGCAAACTCCACCAATTCCACATGATGACATCTGAAGGTTTTTTCTTGTAGCATGTCCGAAAGGCCACCAGAGTTACACTAAGTGCAGGYGGCCAGTCAGGGGCATGGCAGTGGACATAGGTAGGGCTGTGTTCCCCTGTCCTGCTCTCAAGGACTGAGTTTTAGCCAGTTGCTGTTTGTGAGATAAATAAATTGTGGTGCTGAGTGTGCAGAGTGTWAGTGATACCTGCCCAGGAACTGAGAAAAAAATAAAAGCTTGTTTATTAGGATAAACTGTAGGTTTMAAAAGAATGAAGGKATGRGTAAGTAAATTCTGGTCTTAAACAKAGTCTTGGAGCTTGRTAAAGTCCCKCAAATCTCTGRATTTTTATTCTTTTCCTTTGGTAAGCAGAAATGGTGGTGTCAGATGTCCACAGTAGTAATGCTAATTCAGTGTGCTCTAAAACACCCATGAATAAAGGCCTCATGTTCTAGAAACCTTTACTGTCCTAAAATGAAACAATCTGATGACAATGTATGCTGGAAAATGAGAGCATAACGTAGGCTTAGAGATTAGAGAAGTAAAGATAAGAGTTAATACTGTGAGCTGTCATGAATGTGTACTTGGTATTAGAAGAGATGTATTCAGAGTAGAAACCAGCTCTGGAAGTGCACAAGGGTGCTGTATGTGCCTGATAAAGGGCATGAAGTAGTTCTCAAGTAATGTGAAGTGGACATTTGAAAGGATGTGCTGTTCTTTCAAGGYGGAGGAGGGTAGAACAGTGAAATTCTGAGAGAACAATATTGTGTCTGACCTGTTGATGTAAAAAAAAAAAAAAAGCATACCACTCCTTATTGTAAGAATGATGCTAAACGGTTCAGATCCACAAAGTGCAGGATTTGTTTTGGGTGGGATCTTTTATACTTCACATGGTTGAATTAATCTTCTGGACAAAAATCYCAGTTACTGTGTCATAAAAATGTATGATTGGGTGTTCTTGACAGAATTGTGACTATCTCTTCTTGGACATTTTAACTTCTTTAAAGCTTCTGTTAACATGGCAARCCCAGAAGTTTGAAGGCAGAAAGTTAATAATAATGGATCAAAATCCATTTCCGGTTTAAGGCAACAAGACCTGAAGGTTGTGCATTGGCTGGGAGGGTTTGTCCCCACTCAGCAGCCTCAGCCCCTGTTCCCTTAGAGCCTTGGGAGGGCTGAGGTTTGACCACCTTTACATTTAACACAGAAGTAGCATCTTCTTCAGAAGAGCTGTTAGTGAATGCATTTGTTTGGATTTGGGCCAAGCTTTGTGTAGTGCAGGTCCTAAAGTATCTAATTACTTGACAAAAGAATTTTTAAATCTTTTTAAAGAAGTGATATATAGGTTCTTTCAGGCAGGTCATTGGAGTTTTGCGCTGGAGGCTGCCATGTGCTAACTTGTTTTTATGAGTTTGAGTATGTGCAGAGCAAAATCCCCTCTCCTTGGTCAGCACAGTAACAATAAGACCAGTGTAGGGCAGGACTCCCAGTCAGACCAGTTCTGTAATGCAGAATTTGCCTATTTCATAATTTTGTTTAATGGACTTCTTCATGACCATTATCTCTGAAAAACAAAACCCAAGTGTCTTAAGTTGAAATTGCTCAATTAAAGCATTTGAGAGGCATTGCTTGAAAACTTCCTGCATTAGCCAAGGCCAGTCCTGCTTCTGTTGGAAATGCTGAGAGAAAGGAAGCAGAGGAGCAAGTTTTGACAGTAGGTTAGAGCAGCTGAGATGTGTGCAGTAATCCCTGTAAGTTTTGCAGGTGTTCTGTCATCCTGCTTCACCCTCTTGGGAGGAGAGGAGTTCTAATGTGYTGTGTTATTTAACAGTCGTATTTATTCTCTGAGTACTCCGGTCTGTTGTCTCTGATGAAGCCAATTGTTGGTGTCTTTGGAGAGACAAGAGAATATAATGATAAAATAGGGTTTATTCTCTGATCTTGCCTTCCTGCTCCTCAAAACTCCTACTTTGTGTTAGTTGTCTTTTCTCTYCTCTTTTTTTTAACTCTCTCCTCTCCTGATTGCAAAGTGTTACTCTGCTATGCAGAGTCCAGATCAATATCTAGTGCAGTTGGGGTTCTAAAAGGGAAGAGGACTGATGGRCAATGGATAACAGAAGATCAATAAACACGGTAAACAGTGGTGTTTTCCTATAAAGGCCAGGAGGGCAGTGGAAATGAATTGTTGTGTGAACCAGGCTTKAATATTCATTAYRMAGTGTCTCAGTGGCTTATAAAGTGTTGTGCTCTCTGACCCCACTGGTCTTGGATGACAGGAACATTGCTGGAGAAAGTCCTTTCATGCTGTGAATGTATTGCATGTCCTGCAGGGTCGTTGTGCTGGAACTGTAAGAACAATGGGATGGTCACGCTTAGAATAGGATCTCTTTTAAGAGTATGAAAATGGATATTTGGGCATTGGAGTGCTCTTTTAAAGGATGTGTTTTAGCCAAAAAATTGCTGTATTGGGTTTTAGTAGCTGAAGTAGATGACTGAGRGCTGTAAGACTCTAGATTCTACTCTGGATTTCATGTGTTTTGTTTAAATTGCACTTAATTTGTAAAATAGGACTGCAAAATTATAAACACAAACAAAGGTACTTTGATACTGTGAATTTCAAAGCAGATGGCAGTGGACTGAAATGTGTATGTGACCTGTCATGAGCTGCAGTGAAGTTCTGATCTGAAATTAAACAGAGACCTGTAAAAATACTCTGTTTCACTGAAAGCCAGGATTAAGACTGAGAAAAGCGTTTGTTTTTATGAGCCCAGACAGGCTCGAAGAATGAGGGTTCTGTGAAGAGAAGGGAGCTGGTGGTGCTCACACGCCTGTGTTGTGGGAGCTCGGTTAGGAAATGTCGCCGAACATGTGACACSAAGAGACAGTGGAAGTTGTCTGAGTTTGGTGCTCGCTGTCTCCTGCCTTCGAGCTGCAGCCTGTTCTGCTTCCTTGTCTTCTGAAAGCCCTGAGTATCCAGAGCCTGCCTGTGYAGGGCTCTGCCAGGGATCCATCCCAGACTCCTCCTGCCATCACAGGAGCAGAGCATTGCAGGGCATTCCTGTCCACTGGCATTTCCCATTTCTTGTTCCCATCTCTCTGCCCCACAATGGGCAAGGCAAGGTAAAGATTTCTCTCTGGATGCTTTCCAAGTGGGCCATTTCGATTCTGCTTGCTTAATATGTATCCAYCATCCCTGTTGCCCATAGGGGCTTCACTTTCTTTCCTGCTACTCTTGTGTAATTCTTGGGGCTGGTCACATAAATAAATGTACTTTGGTGRGAAATGAAAGTGATCCGTACAATTCTTGTCTTGGTTGGAGCTGCTGTGAAGTTTGATAAGGCTTATCTTTGTAAGACCTCCTCAGTAGCGTTTCTTTTTGTCTAATCGCTTTCACACTTCTTCCTTTTAAACTTGACTTGAAGTATTAAACAAAGGAATTGGAAGAAGTGGAAGAAACTAAGGGGGAGATAATCCTAAATGTCTGTCAGTTCAGAAACGTGCTGGTTAATAAATGCTTTGCCAGGTTTTGAGTAAACGTGCAGGTTAATAAATGCTTTGCCAGGTTTTGCTCTTTCTGAGCAAACAGAAAGAAAAAAGTGAAAAACAGAAAGGGAAAAAAAAGAAAAACAAACAAAAAAAAAGTGCTACTCTTCTATTTATGTGTTATTTTTAGTAAGAAGAGATGTGGATGGAGAAAGGACCAGCTGTGCATACAAACTTTCTCCTATTTTGTAATTCCCTTTATTCCCCTTTATCATTCCCTTTATGACAACAGGCGGAGTTTTCCCAGAGGCCTTAACACTGCTGAGAGGTTTCAGTCACGCTGAAAGCAGTGCCTAAGTTTCTTCATAAAACTCTGTGTGTCTGAAAAGATGCRTTTAGAAGTGTGTTGTATTTAAGAGCATAAATATTTGGTTGTATGGCTCTCCATTTCTTTTGTCAKGCACCTTTGAGATGTGGATTGGTAATTGTTTTTGAGTATTGAAYAGATTTTATGAACCCTTGCTTTTCTGATGAGTTGGACCAACTTACCAGTTTTATTTTTATTGACCAGATATAAAAAAATCTAGGTAGATATTGATCATTCTATCAAAGTTAATRCTTCACAATTGAAGTACTAAAAATGAGTAAATCGTGGTGCTGCTCCATGAATGTTTTTGCTTTCTTGGAATATATCTTTTAAAATCTGCTTTTTCTGTCCAGCTGCCCTAAGCAGTGTGTTTGCCAATGAAAATACCATGGGTTGACTGTCTTGGAAACCTCTGTAGACACAAAATAGGTGAGGTGTGAAGAGTGACTTTTCGAGTCTCCTCCTCCGGTACCCCCAGCCAGATCAATGCTGGTTTGTGTGATCTGTTCAGATCTCAGGCTACTGAAGAAGGGATTGTTGGCATTACACTTCTGATCCTTCATGGAGCTGGGAGAACTTTTGAGGGGGTGTGGAGACCGTTCCTCATTTTCACAGGAGGAGCTTGTTCACTGGTGGTGATAAATAGAGGTGATAAGATTTCCATCCCATATCTGCATTTCCACTTGCACTGTTTAGTTCAGTTTCCCCAAAGGAGTGACCAATACTGTCTCTAGAGCCTTCATTTTTACAGAGGATGGGAGCAGTGTCTTCACCCTTCAGCCATCACCATTTTCTCACCTTATCCTGGAAGTCAGCCGGAGCTGCCACTCCTGCTTGGCTCCTCTGCCCTGACCTCTCTGAGCAATTAAAAGGCTCGTTTGCACACCCACACCCTGCTGAGTATGTGCTGTGCGTACCCACAAACCTACTCACAGTGCTTGTAATTCAGAGCTTGACTCTCTTTGATAAACAAATGCCTGGTGGATTAATTAAGCATGTATATAGGAGCATTGCCCTATGCCTGAAATTAGACTTGCTTGCATAATTCTGTAATTGAACAAGGCAGGATATGGCTCAAAGACACTTATTTCCCTTTGCCCTTTCGAGTCATCTGGTGGCTTTTGCTGTTCTTTTATCTCCCAGCAAATCAAGACCTTAAAATTGATGGCCTAAAATTCATTTCCTTGAAGRTGCTTTAATGACACTTTTCTTTCTGTGCATGTGTGTGCACAAAATGTAACCCACATAGAGAGGACTGCATCCACTCTTAACTGTTTTATTGAGTGGTTGAGACTACAGAAATTATTTCTGAGTGCAATAATARAAACTTCTGTGGTGTTGAAGGCATTTCCTGGACAAACATTACACTGATAATACCTGTTTATTGAATGGCAAATATAGGATAAGAAAGGGARGACTTCAGCTCTATTTTACAAGGAAGTAACTGCAAAGAAGAATGACAGTRGAGAGCTTGCATTAATACAGCTTGAATATAAAGTAGTACTGGCATGCTTAAAAATTAATTTCAATTATTTTTAAGCTATTCATGTTGCACTGTGAATTCGGCAGGCAACTGGTGAATTTTGGTGTGTATCRCTACAAGRCACCTTCTGACCTTTTCCTTTTCAGCCTGTGGGGTTGTCAGATGAAATTCCTGGAGACAACTATGTTGATTAATGTTCTCTGAAGTGAGATCKGCGTGTGTTTTACAGCTCCCTACGTAGCTGGTCAGAATTTAGTATGTGTCTCTCTGAAATAGTGTTCTGGAGGAGTGATTTCGTTTACAGAAGTCCCATTGTATTGGTCTACCCGAGATCTGTATTCCACTGGGTGAAGGACCTGTGTGTGCGACCCCACAGAGGAGCAAAGGTTGAGAGAAAATGAGTAATGGGAGAGAACGCTTCTCAAGGAGTGCTGAAAAGTTCAGAAAACCATTAACGAATTTAAACCTTTTAAGAAGAATTTTATTTTTCCTTACTTTCACACTGGTGGCCTGATTCACAGTGAGAGACCACGTTGGGGTAGATACATACTGCTGAAAAAAGAAGAGAGGAGASCTGTGTTTATGTTCTTCCCAATCTTTTTCTGTTTGCTTTTTTTTTTTTTGAGTATTCACATGACAGATTATCTTTCCAGGCCTGTTATCACTACCACATTTTGAGAGAGAAAAGCAGAGTAGGAAGGATCCTCATATGCACAAGGACYTCACTTTACCCTCTCAGTGTACTGGCTTTTTTTCTCCTTATGAGCAATATGGTTTCTTTACTTTGCTGTGAAATGATCATTTAAATTCAGAGTGCCAGCAAAGTTGTTATTTTTTATTTTTTTTTCAAATAACTACCTCCTTTTTTTCAAATAACTATGGTTTCTTAGCAATTAGGCATAAAAAAATATGTTGTGGGAGGTGCTCATAATTTTCTGACTCAGTTGGTTTCAATGGGAGTCAGGCCTGTAAAGCAGCTGTTTGGGTCAGGCAGTCTGTAATTGACCTGTCAGATGTTGCAATTAAAATGTATTGCAGCTGTTAGAAATAGAATTTACCTCCATTGCTCCAGAAAAAAAAAAAACAACCCAAAAACAAACCATCAGAAAACTTTAATATATTTCACTGATTCATTAAGTACTGCTCTCGTGTGTGTAATGGAAGAAACAGAGGGGAATGCAGATGGAGCTGGTGCCTTTGATTTCAGTGCTGTTCGTGGTAAGGCCTCTTTCATGTTCTGAATAACAAAGTCCAGGGAAAATTCTTGCCAATGTTTGTTAATTAATGAAGTTTACACCTTTCAATGCTTAGAGTTATAAATACTATGAGAAAAATAAGAAAATGTATTTACATGAAAACGCACGTGGGAWTGCTTTTGCCACATACATTTTTTGCCTTAATGCTCTTGTGAATTTTGTCAAATATTTGAATATATTGTAATAGAATAACTAGGAATTGGACAGTTGCTTCAGCTCTGTGCATTTGAGTAGGTGTTCTTGTGTCTGGCTGTCTCATAGTCCAGTATTTTTAATCATAAAATGCTTAAGCCACTCTTTAATTCCAAGTTAATCTTTGAAAGATGATACTGAAATATATATAACAGTTTTAAGGCTCTAGAAACTTTGGTCAAGCAGAAAAACCCCCCAGACCCCTTAGGTTGTTGGGAAGCTGGGAAAGCCTGGATTATCTGTCCTAATGTTTTAATTGAGCCTTGCTTAATGTCTTTGCTCATTGAGGGTTGACAGTATTTCTGCGTTGTATTTAGTTGGGGTTTTGTTTTTTTTTGTTTTTTTTTTATAAGCAAAACTCTTTGTCCTTAGCATGGTAAAAATTCAGGTTGTTTGGAGCCAGCTAGGTTCCATTTCAGTGTCTTGGATGTTCTCCTGTGCTCGTCACTCTGTGTCCTCCAGCTGGAAAGCCACAGTGCTGCTGAACTTTCGCATTTTAGTTTCTGTGTATGTGAGTTGAACATAAATCTGAATGAGATGAGTGTTGCCTTAAGCAAAGAGAGAAATGTCTGGTACTCGCCAATTCCAAATTTGACATTTTATTTTCTTGCTATTCTTAGGACAAGGGTTCTTTAGAGTTTGTTTTGCCAACCTTCTATGRATTCTTCTATGAATTAGAAGTTAAAAGTATTTTAAGCACAGAAGCTGTCATTAATAGCTTATGATCTCTGCGCAGTTCTTGCTAGAATGTGTGATTTTTGAGCTGCTTTAATGTGGTTCTCAGTCTTTGCTGTTGCTGCTKTAAGGTGTTAGTGACTCTGTGATCTTACTCTTCAGTCAGGTAACTTAAAGCAAAATTTTTCTCACCCTCCTAATAATACTGAAACTAAAAATAACATGATTACCTGCTCGTGACTTTCAGAGAAGTCTGGAATTTTAGTCCATTTTCTTCTGAAATTAGATAACAAAGAGCTTTTCTGTTCATGTGGTGCTGATTTATGTTTCTTTTGCCGTTTCCAGGTAGCAGGAAATGCTTGTCATACCTTTCTCCATTAATTTTGTCATGGAATCCAGTGACAGGAGAGACCACTCAGTGCATGGCATGGAGTGACTGGCAGGACTGCCTCTCTTAGGTGCTGGAAACAATTATTTTAAAGAAACTTTGCAAAACAATCTGATTTTTGGCTTGAATTACTTTTGTCCCACCACTTCTCAAATTTTATAGCAGCTCTGGAAAGACTTGCATGTTTTCAAGTCCTGTTCATTGGCCTTTTCCTAAGCTTTTCTGTCCTTTGGACCC
Source organism: Malurus melanocephalus (assembly GCF_030028575.1). Taxonomy (NCBI): domain Eukaryota; kingdom Metazoa; phylum Chordata; class Aves; order Passeriformes; family Maluridae; genus Malurus; species Malurus melanocephalus. The sequence continues at coordinate 1,508,504 of NW_026623330.1, read as the reverse complement.
TCTGGGGACTTGGCTTGCAGAAGCTTTTGAGAAATCCTGTTCTGTTCTAAATGCATTTTCTGCATTTATCAAAGACACTTTTCCTTGGGTAGATGAAATGCAAGGAGATGAATAACTGTAATCAATGTGCCCTCTAACAAGCAGCTCCTTGTGTAAATATTTGCAGCTTTCTCTGTATCTTCAGGTGCCTTAGGATAATTCATTTTCATGTGTTCAGTACCACTGCCTTTCTAGTTAGGCATAAATACTTTATTTGTATTAAATATAGTTGTAGCCCTTCTCCTTTCCCTAGACAATTTCAGCTTTCTGAAAATAGCCTTGCTTTGATTAGTTGTTCTTGTTTCGGTTTGTGCCAGCTGCCTGGGTCTGTAGCTCTTTATCTGTTTTTTTTTAAAGTTGTTTATTTTATTTGAAGTTATTACCTTGCTTCTTAGGGATGTGTACTAGGTCCAAAACAAAAAACTTTTATGTATTAAATGCTTTAGTCCTATTTAGTAATACCAGAGAATATCCCTTTCTGTAATTTTGAGAACATCTCTGAGACATAAAGAAATCATGGTTGTGTGCTGTGTTTGTYCTGTCAGGTTAAAAAGCCATAAAGCACCTTGCATGCTAATCCTCTGCAGAACATGAAATTAAAATGAAGGTTGTACATAAGAAATATGACATTTGATCAATCATTAAAAATCCCCTGGAAAAAAAAAAAAAAGATGTCTTTTGTTATCTGCAGGTACTTTTACCTTCTGACATACATTTGCTCTGGGAAAAATGAGCTGCAAGACAATTCTGCTAAGCCCTTTTAAATTTAGGATTCAGGGCACTTTATTTTACTTCATTTTAAGAACACGCTTTTCTCTAAGTCACTCTGTCAAAATTTCYCCTAAAGATTTTATAGTGACCTTTAATTTAATCGGAGATGTGGACAGTTTTCAGCTGTGGACTAATCCACWGAGGTTTTGGATAATCTTTTATCAGATTAATGAGGAGGTGATTTTTTTTTCCACCAAGATAAGAGAGAGTTACAATTCTGCATTTTTACCTCACTGTTTACCCTTTCCACAGGATGTAATTTTTTATGCATAAGCTTTTGAGTCTTTTTTATTACAGAAGTCCAACGTGTTCTGTTGAGATGCAGAACTTGTGCAGCACCAGAAGATTTTGATGTAGACTCTCCTCCCTTTTAGAAGAGAGCAAATGCATCAGTGATATATTTATTGCTCAGAATTGTAAGACCATTGTTGGGTTTTTTTGCTCTCCTTTGATTTATGAGGGTGACTCTGAAAAGAAAGTTTCAGTACAGCAGTTTGAGAAAAGTGGAAAAAGCTGGCTTTAGGCTGGCTCTGAGTTTGCCCTTGTTTTAATGTATCTATTTCTGAATCCCTTGCTGCAGAAATTTCAGATCTAGGTCTGTAAACCTTTCTTTTTCTGGGGCATTTCTCTTCTCAGTCATGGCCAAATTAGTTTTTTGGGTAATTTCATGCCAGCAAGTAGCTACCAGGAAGAATACGTATTTTAAAACAATTTTAAAGACGGCAATATATGTTATAAGAAATTACTAAATCCCMAGAATCTGTAAAGGGAGGGGTGGAACTTGGTGGTGATTTTTTTACTATTTTATTTTGTTCTGGGAACTAGTAAAAGATCCCTTTGAACTGTTCAATGAGGAGTGTTTTGGAAGGAAAAGGTGCTACTTGTTGCTTGCATTTACAAATGATAAACAAGAATATAGTTCAGAGCAGGAGAACACGTGAATGGTGAAAGTATTATGTATGTATTAGAATTTTTATGTGTTCTCATTGTGCCAACTGGGAGTAAATGTTCTTTAATATAATTACACTCTGGTGCAGTTTGAATCTATTCCAAAGAACAGAGCTTTGCCAAAAAACTTCTTTTATTTCTTCTGTTAGGGAAAATGTTCGATTTCTTACAAATACTGTTTCACTTCAGCCTTCAGAAAATCATTAAATAAGAAGGAATTAAATTTTTCTGAGCTTCTGAAGAACCTTTAACTTTTTGTSTTTGTTAAAATGAGACTGTAGTGCAGCTTTGAAACTTTTTGGTAAAAGTGGTGTGTCATAGAAGGAGAATAGGAAGGAATAATAATTATTCTTTTATYGGTAAAGGGAGAGAAATTAATGTGGTAGCTGACCTTTCTCAGGTCTTTGGGGAAAATGTTAATGTAGAATACACTTGCTTAGCTAGCATTAAACAATTTTCACTTGATTATTTTTGAAGTGTTGTAAAGACAAGCTTGGGGATCTCAGCAGCAACAACGAAATTCTAGTAATTCTGTCTGCAACAAAATTCCAGTAGTTTTGAAGAGTCCTTATTTGCCATTGCAATTTACTTGACCTCTCTGTCCTGGTCTTAACAACTACTCTTATTTATCTCTTTAATAGGTTTCTAATTTTCATTAAAGGTATCATCTCATYGACAAGACTTTAAAATCTTGCTTGGGATCCTTCTTTTAAGTATCCCTAAATGTGCTTTAATGCTGGTTATTTAASTTAAATTGTTCTGAACTTAAAAGCATKTGCACAAAAATGCTGGGTTTTTTTTTAATGATGCTTAGCGAACTCCTGCTGGTGGTGTTTTAGTTCTTRACCAGCTGAGTTGTGATAACCTGGGTTAATCTGTCAGGGGTATTTGCTGTGTGTGTATATTTTGGTCCATCTGTTTTGGCCACGATCCAGTATTGGCTGCTGCTCAACACATTTAACTACAGTGGAATAGTATTTGGTATTGATATCAACTTTTTCATTTCTGCCCTTGGATTTAAAACAGGATTTGTTGGAGTTTTATTCCTCTTCTCCACCAYGTCTATATCTCATATCCAGTTGCATGAAATTGGAAAGTGAARCAAAACTTCCTTCTGGTTCCTGATGGAAACTGAGCTTTAAAGCCTTATCTCCAGGCTGGGTAACTGGAGCCCTGACAGGAAGGTTTCACAGGGCCATTGTGTGATAGTAATTACCAACCCTGGTTCTGTAGTTCATTTAAAAGTAATGACTAGTGGATGTAAAAGGAACAATAGATGTTAACTATGGAATACATTAACTCRTGGAGATGCCAGGGGAATTTAATTGATCATAATTAGAAATTTGAATGGGGATAGGAAAGAATGTTATATTTTGGGGTTTGTATCCTTTTTTTTCTTTTTGTCTTTTATGATATAGATCTGCTGAATGAGATGAAATTCATGTGACAGATAACGTCCCAGCAGCTGTGCTCTCTGCTTCAGGGAGGGCATTCTGGGCTAAATGGGAATTGGCTTTCTAGACTACTTCTGTGGCAAAGTGGTACTTTTCACTAATAATAGTGTGCTTCATTCTGAAATGAAGACTTCTACCTCTTAACAGAAAGAATTTTGTCTGATGCTGAGATCTGTCTCTTATTAAAAATAAGTATAAAGAATTGCAACAGTTCTYCCCCATATCTCAGTGCTAGAAGGAAGATACAGCTCGAATCTCTAATAAATCAAACAGAATCTGGAATTTCTGGAAGCAAATATGAATTTCAGATCATGTTGGCTTGTGCAGGTGTTCCCAGTTTGGGAAAGATTTAATATGCCTCTRGCCTAGTTTGGAACAGGGGCTTAATGTGTTGTGGAGGGCAGATTTAGAGTATGAAATATCTACCTGTTTTCAGTCTGACACTTGAAAATTACTTTCAGGTAACCCAAAATTATAAAAGAGGCCCCATGAATCCTAAAGAACACCTGGATTTTTTCCCCAGTCTACCAAAGCTGGAGCTGCCTGCTGGACAAGTGATGGCACAGAGGGATTATTGGGGGAATTAGAGACATAACCAGTGAGAAACATCTTTCCATTTGAACACCAGTGGCAATCTGTGGGAAGTTGAGTTGTGATATTACCAGTAATCAAATTATTTGTTTCCTGAACAGCATTTAGGGCTTATTCTTGTGGTGCAGCTGAGAGATAYGGTGGAAAGTATTACAGTGCTGTTTAATGACTTGTAAGGCTTTTCCTTTACTTAGGAGGAAAGGAATTTCTGTTTGGAAAAACACTTTTTTTTGGTCTGTGTTTAGTAGCAACGAAAATACAAGTGTTGAATCTTGCTGCACATTTTTTTGAAAGCATTTTACTAAAGCAGTGTGCTGTGTACCCTTTCCCCCTCATGAAGATGTTGCAATAAGAGCAATGTGATTGGAGTAGCTGTCTCCTGCAAAGCATGTGAATTTAGTTACCCAACCTGGCCTGTTTCTCCAGCTGAATGATTATGAATAAGCGTGGTATATGCAACTTTGACCTTTTAAGTTTGTTCCTAGTTTGCCGCTTCGTGTGTTGTTTGAATCACTTTTTAAATTGTTAATTTGAAAATAATTGCTTTGCTTTATGAAGTTGGTGSTATAATTGTTCTAAGGCTCTTGGTGCACTGTGTGTTTTCTCAGAGCTGTGAATAGGTGGTTTCTGGGGTTCAGCTGAAGAAGGGTGGGGTGTGTTTGTCCACTGCAGGGGAAAGAAAGAGGGTTTGCCAGTTCTGGAGAAGGATGTTTATGGTGCTGGGCAGAAGGACAGATTGCTGGGTGCTTGGCTCTTCCTGTGAACTCCCAGTTAGTCATTCCTAGGAAAGAGCACAGCTACTGCAGTGACACTTACAAAAGGTGTCATGGCCTAACCCACACCTGGCCTCTCCCCAGGTGTCCCCATTTGTCACCAGGTGCATCACAGCATGGTGGGGAYGTGTTGTCACCCAGGCAAAAACATCCTCTGCTCTGGCACCGCTGCCTCCCTGCTCAYAGGAAAGGGTTGGGCAAGGAATGCTGTCTGTTCCCAAGCAGCTGCTTTCCCTGGCTCAGTGTTTCCTGTTGTTGGAGCTTTAAAAGCAATGCCTGTAGGTGGGGATTATAAACTGCTCTTCTGTAGAAGATGGGGATGCAGTGCCTTGAGGTCAGAAGTGGAAATGGCWGCAGTTGGTTGGTAGTTCTCTCATTCCACCCTGCAACAGCATCCAAAGTTCAAACCTTTRGGGGAAAGGAATTATTTTCTGAGCAGCCTTCTTCCCTTCTGGGTAAAAGTTCATGTTTTGAATAATTTCAAGCCTGAGGATGTAAGACTATTACTCAGTTCTGCCTGCCACATAAATAAAACTGATACCTTGCATCTTCAGAATCAACACCAGAAAAAAATGGAAGAGGCAGCCAGAGCAGGGGGGAACAGTGCGGCCTTCTAAAGAAGGACCAGTGAAAACTTGTGTTTYTGCAAGTACCAATATAATCTGCAAACAATCAGTTTGGAATTGTGCCACTTGGGATGGTGAGGCTGGAACATCAGGTCTTCAAACAGCTAGGAAAAGAGCTGAGGAGTCGGGGAGAGAAACGAGGAGGAAAATGTAGCCAGAAATCAATAAGAAGTGAATCTGTTAAAATTATTTAAGGGGTAAAAATGGGTGGTTCAATACACTGATGAAATATCTTTATCAAAACCTAACACCTACTGAAAGAGCTGTAAAGGAAAAGTTTCTCAGCATCTGCTTTGGGAAGAAAAAACAAAACAGCCCAAATCCTCTGTAATAAAACAGAGATGATATTCAGSAATGGATTAGTGCTTTTATATAGAATACGACATATTTCATGGTACAGTAATGTGCTTAGGGTAGGCAAATACTGGCTAATCAAGAATTTTCCTTCCTTTCTGTGTTAACAAGTTAATCATGATGTTAAGAAAGTGGTTGCTTGTTCAGTAAGCAGTAAAACCTCTTTTCAGTACATTTGGTGTGTGCAAGTAAAGTTCATCTGTTTCAGGTCATTAGCACTGCATTAGCACAGCATGGCAACTGGTGTTTAAACACGAGCTAATTAATGTTCAGTGTAAACACAGTGTGCTAAAGAGCTGTCCAAACCCATGAAGTTCCAGCTGATACAAAAAACCACAGTGAAAATGTTTTCTAAAAAAAAAAAAAAAAAACAGGCCCTGAAATTGAAAATTCTGAAGGCTTTGCATGAAGCAGTTTAACATCCAGCCCCTTCCGTACAGCCTGATTGGGGAGCTCACAAATGCTAGAAGAAGCAAGGAATAATCAACAACTGAGGAGCCATAAAATGGACAGCTACAGTGTGTAGGAGGTTGTGGACAGCTACTTGCTCTGAATAAGCTGTGTAGCAAAGATCTAGCTTAGTTTACTGACAGGTTAAAAAATGTTTACATGAGCAGCTCTGCTACCAAGTRGAAAGGGCTACAACCTTTAGCAGGATGATGATGCCGAACAGGTGGTACTGGCTTGCTGGATAATACAATCTGATATCACAACTGTTTGTGAAGTGCAGTTTCTTCACCACCACATAATCATTCTTCTGAGCTGCTCTTTAAACGTCAGCAGAGGCTTCTCATTAATTCAGCTTGACAGTTTGATTACAGCATTTTAACAGCTTCTGAAAAATAATTCAGTTACTGAAGTGGTAAACTTGCTGTCTTGGCAGTGGAGATAAAGTGCTGCCTCCCAGCTGGAGAGGCAAAGCTAATCCTGTAATTCCTGGGCCATCTCTGTGTATGGGCACCAGTGCCTTGGTTTAAATGCGTGCTATTTCCTCTCCGTGTAAAGATATGCTAAATTCACTTTCATGGGTCAATGAAATGCTTAAATAATGTGCTCCCCACATGATGACCTTTACTCATTTCTGACCTTCCTTTGAGTTTCAAGTTTTCTTTATTTATAATATATAAAGCATTAATTAGTGCAGGTAGAAGGAGCTGAGTTAGGAGTGAAGAACTTCAGTGTATTGGGGTGGGATGGAGCTTCTGGGACTCACAGGTGCATCTGGTGGGGAAAACAGAAAGGTGGTGCTTCGGAGATGAGCTGTAATTTCAGGGCACTTGAAGATAATTTTAACAGCGTGATGTTTTTTAATATTGCCATTTTGTGCTATGTGGAAATGTGTTAAGTAGCAAACAGTAACCTTGATCTGTAATTTTGAGGATAGGTCTCTTCTGCTTCTTGTTTTTTTGTTAGTGTGAATTGCTGTGTGATTTTTTTTCTACATGAAATTGTGTTTGGCGTAATGCTTGAAAATAAGGGTATTTGAAGGGGRAAAAAGGGTATTTAACGTGGTGTTATGTTTTCTTCCTAGACTCTGACACATCTCTGGAACCTGCAATGACAAGTCGGAACAGTAGCCATGCAGAGAAAACTGGTGAAATGTCCTCAAAGCAGTCAACACCAAAAGTGCAGGTCCAACGATCTGTCTCCCGAGAAACCATCACTATTCATTTCTCTGCATTTGGGAAGGAGGAAGAAGAGGAGGAAGAGGAATTTAAAGAGTTTCTTGATGAGGAACTAGATGACCAAAGCATTGTAACAGCACTTGAAGCCAAGGAAGACCTCTGCTTTGAGCATACTGGCCATGACTTCTCTGGTCCAGCTACCTCGCTTAACATGGCCAACTCTGCATCACCGCTGTCCTCATCGCCCGCAGTCCTGCCAGCTGCAGAGACTGTAAAGCTGTTGGACTCTCCCTCCCCATCCCAAGCAGTCAGTGCAGTGCCACCAGTCCTGTCTCCATCGTCACACTCATGTCACACAGTTGGCGCATCAGGTGCCGCGGCACCACCTGTGGAACAGAAGCCCAGCYTGTCATCTTCCCCATCCTCATCCCCTTCCAGATCAGTTGCCTGCTCTAGCGGATCATCCACAGTTTCTAGTTCCAAGCCTTTTAAGGGGTTAGTCAAGTCCTTTTCAACAGAAGTGGAACCAAAAGAACCCACCCCACCGACGCGACATAGACAGTTAATGAAAACCTTGGTGAAATCTCTGTCTACAGACACTTCTAAACAAGAGTCTGAAGCTGTGTCTTACAGGCCACCTGACTCGAAACTGAACTTACATCTGTTCAAACAGTTCACTCAACCTCGAGCTACAGGTGGTGATTCTAAAACTGCCCCCTCCTCTCCATTAACATCMCCCTCCGACACTCGTTCCTTTTTTAAAGTACCTGAAATGGAGGCTAAAATTGAAGATACGAAACGACGCCTTTCTGAGGTCATCTATGAGCCTCTTCAGCTGCTCAGTAAAATAATGGGTGATGAAAGTAGTAGCCACAGGCCCAAAGCCTTATCTTCAAGTGCTTCAGAACTCTCAAACCTTTCCAGTTTGAATGGCCATTTGGAAAGCAATAACAACTACAGCATTAAGGAAGAGGAGTTTGATTCGGAAGGGGACTTCTTTGGGAATGACTTTAACCTGACCAAGAGTGATCAGTCAAGAGGGGCAGAGGAACATGCAAAAGAGATGGAGACCAAAAGCTCTCAGTCTGCAAGCACAAAGGATGTGGGGTCTAAACCTTCACTCGTACTTGAAAAATGTTCGTTGTCTGCACTAGTGAGCAGGGAGGATGAGGAGTTCTGTGAACTGTATTCTGAAGAYTTTTTCTTGCTAGAGGAGGAAAGCAAAACTGAAAAACCTGCTGAAACTGTGGTTGATCCTGAGGTGACTGAGGAAACTGTTACTATGCTCAGTAGTGAAGATGAAAATAATCTGGATGTGCAACAGCCTAAAATACCAGTGAAAACTTTATACTTATTAACACTGTTAGTCTATGCTTACTTTATTATCCCTCTCCCTGGCTATTTAAGTGGACTCCTACTTGGAATGGCCCTTGGATTTATGGTAGCTGTCTGTGTGATTTGGCTTCTTACTCCACGTACTCCTGACTATCTCAAATTGCATAAAAGCAAGAAAAAGCGATGGAMTAGAAGAGCTCTAGATATCAAAGAACCTGAAATACTGAAGGTGAGGTCATGGCATTTTGTGTCTATGTGCATTATTTTGGGTAGAAGGAGTAAACTAGATTTATCCTGAAGGTGGAAATGAGCTGAATTTGTGAATAGCTTTTTAGGGTCAACTTGCTTTGGCAGGGGCACAAATGGTTTAATATCCAAGAATATATAAGACTTCAGTGTCTTTAGGGATTAGTAGAAAATGGAATTTCTTCAAAAGTAAAAGGGCAAATGGCTTTGCTGATGGATTTGAAATGATTCAGCAGAACTACTGAGAGCAAGTAGTGTCAAAGTTTAGTGTGTAAAATAACATTTGTGCTTGAAGCTGCATCTTGGGAGATGTATTTTGTTTCTGGAATGTGTTACTGTCTAGGCAGTAATTTGTCTGTCTGGTCTCTTCAGTCTAAGCAGAGACAAAGCATTGTGTTCAAGTAGAGCACAGAGAGCTGGAGAGCATGTGGGTCCTCCTCAAGCATGAGCTAATTGGAATGGGAGGAGGCATTACAGAGCAGCAAAATGTCTGTCTGAGAGCTGGGTTTGAAATGAAAGTRTGTCCTTCCTGCTYTCTGCCMTCCCCCATCCCCACTTGTTGAGATRTTGCARGCTGCTGTCACTTCATGTGTCACTTTGTTGCCTGTCCAGCTGTGATCCATCCAGCCCCTTTGTTCCTTTAGTGCTTCTGGTCCCTGTCCTGCCTCTCATAATCTCCGTCTGTCATTAATTAAAGTATTATTTTCTCAATTGCAGAATTCTGAGCAATAAAACATCTACTGGTTTCTGATGAATCCAGATTATGGATTCACTTGATTATGGTTGCTTATCAGAACATTTGTGAAGGCATTTTTTTTGTATTTGTGTAAATATTAAATTGAGCTTTCTGAAGGTGCATCTCAAATTGTAACAGCACATAGGTTGCATGAATTTAAATTCAGATGGGTCTATACTGTAGAATCTATAATGTATTGATGGCTAATTTCATGTGTCTTTAGGGAACTGAAMAGTTAGTGAAACAGAATATAAAATTCTACTTTTCTTGCATAATGGTGCCAGCTGCATGTCTAGCATGGTGTCTACCTTGGTGTTCTCTTTYTTCTTGAATGATATGAGTTGTGGTTATTTTTTGCTGTTGTGAATTCAGACTGGACACTCCTGACTGCCCAATTCAATTAYCTGCTGCTCACATGTACAAATCTTGACAGACTTTCAGTTCTGTCCTGTTATTTGGTGCCGAGACCCTTCCTCAATACTTGAAAGCTGGTAGAGATCCTGATGTTCATTATTGGCTGTGTTAGGCTGGCTCTGAGATGTCAGCTCTTAGTCAGGAACCTTAAACTGTATTTTTATGCTTTTATTGAGRAGATACATCTTGTGAAAATGGCTGTAGGCAAGAAATGAACAGTACAGAGAAGTCTGACAAATGCAGATTAATGGTTTTTATGACCTGATGAGTATTTCTTGTGCTCATAACACACAAAGTAATTGTCTTTAATACGTAAATGCTYCAGGAGTTTAAAAAMCAGCTTARTGCCCATATTGTAGTGGAGTATAATGTAATATGATTTAGCAGATTTCAAGTTATTATTCCCACTTCATACAACTGTTTTCTGTTTGTTTATGTCAAAATGAGTACTGGACATCTTAGATAATTTGAGAAGGCAGCTGAAGACTTAATCTGTAACAAAACTCAAGTGAATATAGGAAAATCAAACTTGATGCTCTTACATAAAGATGTTCTCTTCAGAACTTGTTGGTCTTGTGTTCTGGCCTGGACTGTTGTCATGCAATTATGATAAATGCTCTGAGTAAGCTCCCTTTATGGGGCTCAAGGCGTTGGGATTCTGCCAAACTGCTGTCAAGCTATTTTTGTATGTGTGCATTCTCCCCTATGAAAACATTGTTTGAGGAGTTTGCATTTCCCAGGTTTTGAAAAGTAGTGGAAAATTCCCCTCAGCAATTGTGAAATACTTGAACATGGTTATTGTCTCCCACAAAATCGTTCCTTGGCACTGGGAAAGTGTGTTTTGCTGGTTAGTGGGTGCTTCTGTAGGTTTCTGTACTTACTGCAGTCAAATGTCTTTGGTGCTGGGGGATAACCCAGAAAACGCACAAAACCCCTGCATCTTCATTGCATGTCTTTGTATCTGCCTATTCCCTTAGTTTTCAGTTCTCTGGCTTCCTTATCCTTTTTTTGTTTTTTTTTCTCTGCCCACATTTTTTTTTCCTTCTTTAATCCATTAGTCTTTTCTAACTTCCTTCTTGGCCTTTCAACTGTGAATTCCCTTGTGTTGTTCTGGCTGATAGGCAAGGCTTTAAGTAACAGCTAAAATGGAAATGATAAATTTACCCTTTCCATTAGAAAGAACTTTTAGGAGAACCCAGTGGCAGTGCCTGCTGRAGAAATGGAGCTTTTGAGCTACAGCTGTACAGAAAGAGGAGGCTTTTTATCAGCATATTATTTCTGAGTACCATCCAAGGGATTTCATGTTTGATAGTGGCCTCTGGCAGACAAATGTTTTTTTCCAGTTAAGGTGGCGGTTGCTTCTCTCACCTCAGACCTTTTTTGTGCCTTTGGATTCTCTGTGAATGAAGTGCCAAAAAAGCATTCTATTTTTCCCTCATTTATGAGGCAAAATATACTAGTGAAGTATTATAAAATAGTGGTAATAAGAGGGGATACTGATACAATTAGAGTGATTGAGTGATCAACAGGTCTTGAAAAAATTTTGGTACTAAAGCATTTGATTATATAATTTAGTAATAATGAATATTAACCTATTAATATCACTAAGAAATTTTAGGGATGGTTTTAATCCAGGTTTGGGCTTGTATTGTGAAGGTGGCTTTTGCTGAGTCTTTTATTTATGTGTTTGAAAGTATCATAAGTAATGATTTTAATTTCTTTTTACTCACTGACCTGGTCTGTACCTCAGCCCTCTAGATCCTTCAAAAGGATCTTTTGCAGTTCCTCCCGTCCTCCCCTCTCAGGTTATGGTGTAACACAACTGAGACCTTAAACAAGGAACAGTGTAAAGTTGGTACTTTCAGGGCCTGACAATTCTTACATTAATTATTCTGTTGAACTGCAGTTACAAAAAAAAGTTTGAAGCCCACAGTCAGGAAAGAGAAAAATCAAACTGAGAGCTTGGAGCAACTGCTGACCTTTATAAATGGAGATCACAGGATCAGTGGAAATGGCCAGCAGCTGCAGACTRGCATATGACTATGGTCATTGTCCTCCCCGAATTACTAAATTTCTTATTTTGATAACTTCACTAGTACAGAAAAGACCCATCCTACAGTCACTCCTCTCCTACACAAAGAAATCCATTGTTGCTTCTGTAGTTTGGGAARATATATCTGTTGCTAACACATTGTGGTAACACAACTTCACTGTTTGGGTGCATTGCAGAATGGTTTCCGTGGGCTGCGAATCTTTTGTTCCAATTTGGTTTTGCAAAAAGAGAGGCAGAGGTATTTCTACTGAAATTGTGCTTGAAGTGCAGGAACTTTGGAATTACTTTTGGGGCTTCTTGGAGTCTTCTCAGTGTTTTTTAAGCTAAGTGAAACAATTTACAGAATTGAAGATCACTGAAGTGAGAAGGCAGGTGGTGTTGTACCTCCTTTAACACAGTTAGATAAAATTCTTGCAGCTGCCCRACATTTTCAGATTCATTAATAGAGTGAGGAATAATCATTTGGTGAAGCACTAACATTTCATTCTCAGCCATGCAGGGTTTCTGTGTAACAAAGCAACTTGAAAATTGAGTGCAAAGAAGAAACTTCATCCTGAGAAATTAGAAAACTAAAATTTTATGTGCAAGGAGGGTTGGTAGTAATGTGCTATCTCTTTTCATCCTGACTGTTGTCTGAAAACAAAACCTCAAATACTTAAACCTAAACCTGGTTCTTCTGTTGCTGATAACCAGGTAGTTGTGCTGTGCTTGCACTTCTGTTGGGTTATGGGTGAGCAGGGGAGGCACTACAGGGTGTGAGAATTGTGTGTTTGGCAGATTGTACAGCTAATCCATTTGTTTGGAGTGGAAAGCCKGGGCACATGGTAGGGATCAGAAAATCAGGAAGGATTTTTACTTCTTACTTTGGCACAGGAAAGTCAAGAGTACGATGAGTAGATCTCTGCTTGTTTTCATTGCAGCCCATCTCAGACAGGCCGTTAAAGAAATGTCAGGTGTGGTCTGACCTTCCTTCCTGGGTACCACATGTACCCACAAGTTTCCAGCCTTYCTACTGAAAATAGAAACCTTGTTAGAGTTAGAAAATGGCTCATGTGACTAAGCTTCCTATAAAGACCCACTCTCCGAGCAGCCCTTTCTCCTTGCGCCAGCTGGTGCAGTGTTGGCTGAACTGCCTTGCAGGAGRAGGCAAGAAACTTCTGAGGCAGCAAATTCCCATCTGTACTTTTGCCTGGCTGCAGGCTCCAGACTTTGTCTGAGCTAGAAATAGYTTGGAGATCTGATCAGGGGCAGGTGGGAGTTGCTCCAGAGATCTGTGGGCCATATGGATATTCCAGTTCCAGCACACAGTGGCTTTGGGCAACTCATGTGATGTYCTTGTGCTTCAGTAAGTCCAGCTGGAGTTCCTGGCTGAAAATTAATTGCTGTCTGCTCAAAGATGTCTTGGCTCCATAATTTCTAGGAAGGAGATGGGTTGTGCTCAAACCTACATCAGCCCTGCTGTGCAGAGCTTGATGGTTTATGGGAAACTCTTCCTCGTGCATTGTATTTCCTGTATCGTGGTTGTGTATAATCCACTGTAAGAAAAAAAACCAACCATAAAACTTCTTCAAAGGGTGTGTCCTGGTATAGGCATTTCTATTAATAAAAGACATAATCTGCTTTGGAGCCAAGCAAAGATGAATGACTTAATCTTTCCTGAACATAAAAGAAATGCTAATTTATCTGGGTTTTTTAGAGTTTGTAGTGAAAATGGAGCTAGATGTTGGAGTAAGCAAAACAGATATCACTGTTACTATGGCACCTAAGAAAGCGTATGCTGTCTACTGTGAGAAATTATGTGGCACTGAAGAAAATTAGCATAAAAGTAAATTTTACATCTCTGYGTGTGGGTGGAAACATCTTTAATAAGTTGAAATCTTGCAGTAATTTTAGGGATGTTTTGCATAAGGTAGTTACAACTTTTTGTTTTGAGAAATACTGAGGTGCTCCTTCAGCTCTCCCCATTTCCCCCCACTGTAATCACCCATGTATTTGTAAAGGTGCCATTTTACTTTCTGCTCCCCTTCACTTTCTGTTGACATTGATTAATATTGAGTATGCAGAATTTTAGGTTCTGATGTGCAGATAAAAACAATGATCAAAGAATGTTGTATGGCWGGTTAAGAGAAGGAAAACTTCTCCTTGAATGAGTATTCTTCCTGCCTTCTGCCCCATTTATCATCTCTRTTTCTGTAATCAGATGTTGGAGAAGAGGAGTATCATCACCCCCATGGTCAGAGTCAGMACTTACAGACTTGTTACAGCAGGACKGGCTGGTTTGTTTTGTTTCTTTCACAGCACAGAAATTAATTGAATTTAATCCACGTGTATGACTCCTGTGTTGTAGCTGGGCAGTTACACAACATGTTAAATGATCTCCAACGGTGATGGTGCATGAAAGCAAACTCCATTGTGGTGTTCCACGGAGTCCTTAATTGTGGTGATTACAATGTCAGTGCTGTCTGTGAGCAGGCAGGCTGTTTGCTCTGCTGGGCTCTGCGTGATTAAAGTGTCGGAGGTGGCTGGGAGCAGAGGAGCCGCTGTGCTGCTCAGCCCTCCTGCCCTGTGGCTCTTCTCTGCATCTGCACATCCCACCGTGGCTCCTGGAGATGAGGTGAGAGCACCCTGTGCTGCGTATACAAAGTGATTGAGTCAGAAAAAACACACCATCTGCTTGAGATCCCTCCTCTCGTGCTCTGTTGGTTTGGTGGTACCTCATTTAGGACATTTACTGCTTCGTTTTGTTTGTGYAGTAAGTGAAATAACTGGCAAAAGCTTGGATAATAATTTAAAGTTTTTAGGTACATGCTGTACTTGGTTTTCCAGMAGCTTAAAAGCCTGTTAACAAGTATCTTCTTCTCTAGGGGTGGATGAAYGAAATTTATAATTATGATCCAGAAACATACCATGCTACATTGACTCACTCYGTCTATGTGCGGCTTGAAGGAAGCACCCTACGACTTTCAAAACCCAATAAAAATATTTCTAGAAGAGCTTCATACAATGAGCCAAAGCCTGAAGTCACATATGTCAGTCAAAAAATTTATGAACTAACAGATAGCAAGGTGAGTGTCTTACTTATATCTGATTTTAACAAAGAATACTTTGCAAATGCTTTTTAACTCAGATTTTTTTTTTTTTACTTCTCTATTTTCATGTTCTGTCATTATTTAAACAAAACTGTTGTCATGGCTAACTTGCAAAAGATTGTGCTGGGGAGGAAAATTGAGCAGGATTTGGAAGAAAGTATCTATTTACACAATAAGGGAAAGGCATGATTTTCCTCTGGCAGTTGAAAGCAGAAGTTAACTCTTGGGAGCTCTGAGACTCGTTCCCAATGCATGAGATGACTGCAGGGCTGTTCTGAAGGTTACACCAAAAACGCATCCTCTTCAGTAGTTGTCCCTACCCCAAGGCAGCTTGGGCATTTGCATTTCGCTCAAAGGGAGAATGTACATTGTATGAGAATGTGAAAAATGGGAGTGAGAGGTGGCTGGAAGGGTTAGCCCATACCCCCAGTCCAGGGAAGGAGGATGGGGATTTTTGCTGTTGGAGGATAATGAACAATAATGCTGAGACAGTTTTCCTACATGTTGTTTGCATCCCTCAAATCTGTGAGGAGTTGTCACGTGAAGTTGATTCCATTGGCATTGTATTAACTAATGCATCAATACCTAATTATTAAAAGAATGGATTTTTTTAATGTGCCACATCAGTCGAGGGCCTTGGCAGTACACATGTAGGAGGAAACCAYGCTTCACTTGCCTGGAAGTGAGAGGGAGAAAGGGACCAAGGCAACAATGAGGAAAACCTCCCTCCTTTTCCCTGAGTCTGTATGGGAGAGGAGCATGCTGCCAGCTCTGCCTTCCATTAAAGGAAGACAGTGGGAAAGATAAAGCAACAACTTAGATTTCTGCTTTGTGCAGATGTTTCACCAGCATGAGGACAAGCAAAGCTGTCAGGTACTGGGAGAGCACTCGACTGATGGTTGTTCCCCATGGTATCTTAGAAAAATTTTCAGTGCTGCCCCCCAATTGATTACAGAAGTGCCAAGTGCCCTGGCTGTTATAAATAAAGGATGCCTATTCCTCAAGGTATTTGCCCACAGTTTTTGTAGAGCACTGTGGAGTTCAGACCCTAGATAAGAATTTTTAACTCTTCACTCTYTTTATCACTTGCATTGTCTTAATTCTTTATAAATATATTTAATTTAGAATGTAATTATCTGCACATCACTCTTAYGGCTTGACYYATATATTTGATGAGGCTGTCACCARCTTGAAACACTCAATTTCATGAGATGGGCTTGGAAATTGTGTTCAAAACTGTTTGGACTCCGTTTATTTTATCTTGTTATCTGTTTGTCTCCCCATGGTCCCAGAAATAATGTTCTGGGKTTTTCTATTTTTTCTGCAAATCCATGAGAATAAGATCATCTAAATGAAAACAGTTTCTAATCCACATGGTATAATCTGCTTAAGTAGCCTTTGTTTTAATTCCAAARCCATGGCTCACCAAAGACTCAGTGATAGCAGTGGGTTGGACAACCWGCAATGTTGAGTCAGTTAAACTGGCAGAGACTGTGGGATCTTAATCTCTTGCRTTCCTGCTTTCTTTATGTGAGTAAACAGAGGATAAAACTGAAAAATAAATTCGTTTAACCCTTTGATTTTTATCCTTTAGATTTCCCTGGTTCCCAAGAGCCTGGCACGGAAGCGAATTTGGAATAAGAAATACCCCATTTGCATTGAACTYGCCAAACAGGATGACTTCATGGCAAAGGTTCAGCTTGAGAAGGAGGCTGCAGAGGAAAAGTTACCTGCTGAAAAAGGGGACTTGAACAATGAGGAATCCAAGAAGCCTCAGGATGGAGCAAAGTACACTTGCCAAAAGGATCAAGTGCTTTATCTCTTTGGAAGGACRGGTAGGGAGAAGGAAGAATGGTTCCGAAGGTTCCTCCTCGCATCGAAGCTCAAGTCTGAAGCAAAGAAGCCTCTCAGTTTGTGTGGGAGCAAGCCAGGTACTCAGATTTTATATTCTGGTAGAAGTCTGTTAAAAGAAACACACTGAAGTTATGTTTGATGGTGCCAGAGTGATCTTTACAAGCAAAAAACAATACCAAAGATACTCTTCTCCTTATCTTGGCCTCTCATTCTCACCTTCGCCCCCACCTTTTCCCCTCTTGGCTGCATGCTTTCAACTACTACTGCTATTTTTAGAGTATTTTATATGAATACAGTATTTTTCAGTGACTGTAATAACTCCTGTCGTGTTTGTAAGGATGAATTGTTCAATCTTTTTTTTTCTGTACTGTTGGAACTGATGTCAACATTTGCAGTATTAGACTCAGTTCTCKTACCCATTTTTCCTCCTCCATCCTTCCTTCCACTCTAGTCTCTTGTAAAGTATAGAGATTTCTCATGGGTTAGTGTCACAGGAAAACACATTTTTCTGTTTAAATAAAATACCCTGCACTAATATATATATATATATATATATATATATATATATATATATCTGAACCAACAAACATATTAGTCTATGGTATTGATCTATTGTTTGGAATATTCATTTAAACCCATGCTCTGACACAATTTTAAACCTGAATGACTCATGCTTTTCTGTCTTTATTCTCTGAGAAGCTTTTTAAAAATTAGTTAGTGTTATTGTTTCTGTCACAWAACTTCTTGAAATGCAAATGCAAAATTAATAGCTAATTAAAATTCTAATAGTTACATGCTTTTGACAGTCTTTYTAATTGTAACAGCCTATAATTAGATTAGGGAAAAAAAAAAGTTTAGTCATAGGTGCATTTCAATCACCTGACTTTTATTTTAGGCATTTCCCAGCAGGGCTGTTGGGAATTCTGCCATGTGTTATACATATGTGAGTGTCCATATTTAAATTTGCTATTGATCAGCTGACTCCTCCAGTCCCACATCCTGCTGAGTGCTGAATCATAGCAAATATTGGCTAATTTGGGTTTAGGACCACCTAAATACTCAGCAGTGGAATTTGCTTTTAGCCTTTAAAATAAGAAAASACCACTCTGGTCTTTTTCCAGGAGAAATACCTACGAAATAATTTTGTTCCTTTAAAATTTGATGATACTTTGTGGTATTTGGCTGTCAGATTTATTCTCTGCTGAACAGSTATTATTTCTTTGAATTTAGGGGTGCTGCCAGCACACAGTAGAACTGATAGTCAGTCTGGAGTTCTCACACACAGCCGGAGCAGCAGCAAGGGAAGTGCAGAAGAAATCACATCCCAGCCGAAGCACAAGGACCTGGCTGGCAACATGAGGCAGAAAATGCTTCTGGACTACAATATTTATATGGCCAAGTGTATTCCACCCGAAAAGAARAGCCCTTCAGATAGTCCAGTCCTCAGTGCAGACAGCAGCCCTACAGCTGTGAAAAAGGTAATATTTGTGCTCCAAAGAGCAGTGAAAAATAGCTGTAGCTCTTACTAATCCTTTTGTCTCSTAGACTGCATTTGAGTCACTCTCAGTAAGCAGAAACTTAGTGTTAAGTATAACACCCTTAATAAATGGATCTTTAATGTTAAGCACGACCACCGTTTATTGAAAAGCTGTGATTCAAATCATGCATCTTTGTTTCCAGACTTTCATGCTCAGAAAAAGGAATAGCAGGCTGTGGTATAGCATATGAATAAACACATCTTGTGCTCCCCCAGGAAAACATATCCTAGCCCCCAACAACTCCTGAAGCAGCAATGAATTYGCTGCTGAATCTGGCACGTGTCAGAAATCATTCTATAAATAGATGAGCAGAGCTGGCAGGRAACCTGCTCTGGCAGGGAACCTGCGTCACAGCGGAGGCTCCTCACCCAGCCATCCTGGCAGAGCCAGGCGGCAGCCCCTGCAAGCAGTCCCTGCCAGGAGATGATGTTCAGAGCTGTAGCATCTACCTGCCTGTCTTAGAAAGCGCTGCCTTTCTGCTGGCTTCAGGACTTCTGCCTGGAAAAATRAAGGGTGGTGAACTCTTCTGTCATTGCAGGCACTTAGTATGTTGTGTTTCCTTCACAGAAACTTCCTGTTTGTTCGTGGTACTGTGTGTACACACCCAAAATTATTTCAGCTGCCTTGGCTTTTGTGTGTRTAGTCAGTGATGCAATATCTGAATGTACAATATTTCCAGGTGTTTTGAGATGGTTCTCAAGGAAACTGAGACAGAATTCTCTTGTACAGTAAACAAAACCTTCAATGCAGCAGAGGGAGCAATGTAGTTTCCTGAATCCCATATGCAAACAGTATAAGGAGGTGTGTGTTTCCCTGTACTGTGTTTATCATCTATTTGTGGTGTTTCTGAATTGGATTTAAAGATGTAAGATCGGGTCTTGTTTTTCAATTTTTTGATAAAATATAGGAAGAGTAGAGCCCCTGTTATTTCAGGTYCGATTGGTAAAGAGAATATCTCTTACTGCAGACACATTTATAAGTCTGCCCACTCTGGGTTTATCTGCTTTTTCTGCCAGAGGTTAAATTACATACAACTTTCTCATTTCATTGCCAGAGGTCAATCTATATCTGTGTGGTCTCGTTCCCTCTGCTGCATGTCAGGATGATGACAGGCTCGTGGCAGCCCAGCTGATGCGTTTGTAAAGCTGTTCCCTGTGCCGAGCATTTGGTGTTCTGAGCTGACCCAGGCTCTTAACACTGAACTTCCCGTGTAAATCAGGCCCTTTCTGTGCTYATTTTATAGAATTTATGGAGCTGAATAACCTGCTTTATGTTTCCAGTTGCCAGATGCCAATGTGGAAGCTGAAGAAGAAGAACAAGAGGCCTGGGTGAATGCTCTGCTTGGAAGAGTATTTTGGGATTTTTTAGGAGAGAAGTATTGGTCTGAACTGGTGTCAAAGAAGATCCAAATGAAACTTAGCAAAATAAAGGTACCTAATCTGGAATCTTGCATTATCCACTCCATGTGAAAAAACATAAACCACATAGYMTTTKAAWWTTMAAAKRCTACAAGAAAGGCTTATTTCACACTTCTGTGTAAAAGAACATAAATGTGATACAGAATTCTGTTCAGTTTCTGATGGATCATAACATGTTAACTTTGCTGCTTCTGTWTGAAATGAACTACAGGATTAACTATTTGTATCTGTCAAGTTTTTATGTAAAAAGTAGAAGTGTTACTGTATTCACTTTAGGGATAAATAGAACTGCGTATAAATGAGGAAATCTCTTTGGGAAATAGTGGATTGCTTTTAAGGTGGAGGACATCAGGGAACCACAACCATCAATTGGAAATATTTTTGTRAATTGATACCCAAATCATCATGATTCTGTGCTTCCTTTGTGCTAAAACTGTGGCACAGATTTAAAAGGTAATGTTCTGTGAAAGAATTTGCTAAAGATAAAAGAAGCTGAGGTGTTGATAAAACATMAATGATAAAATATATGACTGAAGTTAAAATCCAAAGAAGCCTTTGATTTTTGTTCACAGTGAAATAGGATTTACACTTCATTCTTGAGCTTTTTACATACTTCAACTAAAAAGCATAGTGGAGGTTTAAGGTCAGCATCTTAACTTCAACATAGTTTTAAAAACAAGYTCAGATGCTGAATCTCTCCCTAAAAAGTTTTGAAACCAGCAATGGTGAAAWTCTAGAATAGTAAGAAATTTGTGTAATTGTATTTGTATTCTTTCACTGGTGGCACTTCAGCTGAGTCCATTCCTTAAGTTTAATGAGCTTTCTTCACTCAGGAAATTGATGTTTAATTCCATGGCATGTRTTTGACTTTTTATATTCTGTCCCTTTAGCTGCCCTACTTCATGAATGAGCTGACTCTGACTGAACTTGACATGGGGATAGCAGTGCCCAAGATCCTTCAAGCCTTCAAACCTTCTRTTGATCACAGAGGTAAGATTCATCCATACTTTTTTTTTTTTACCAGTTCTTGATTACAAAGAAAATTTTATTATTATTATTATATGCCTTCTCAAATTAACTGAATTTGTTAACGGACAACGTTAGAAAAAAATCTTGTTTCTGTTAATGTTAATAAACAGTCCTGCTTGGGTGACAGCATATGCTGTAGCATTTACTGTAATTCTGTCAAGGCTAGGGAACCAGAAAACAGAATAAATTGTACCATCTGCCCAGTTCTTCCCTCCCTCTCCCTCCCTTTTTCCCTCTGGAAAAAGCATACAAATGTTTTCTGGTCAGAAGGCATTTTCCCTCTCAGTAATGGCATCCTTTGCTTAATTTGATCTGCTGTTAAAATAATATTGATGATTGAATCCTGCTGACTCACTGATTATCAAAAAAGTCTGTTTTCTTGGGTTTTGTGATCTTACTGAACTTTCCTACTGTAAAGAGAAAAAATCTTCATAAGCTTGTGTTTGACTTTTTGTGTTTGGTTTTTAGAGCAGCGTTAAAAAAAAATGTGTGATGGAAAAGAGTTATTTGGGTTAGTAAAGCAGCAGCTTGCCTTCATCGTGCTTCCAGCATGTAACCTCACAGGGTGTCAGTCACCAGGTCTTTGGGAGCTGCCTGTATTTCTGTTCTCACAAAAGGGTGGGATTATGATGTGGATATGTTTTTGCAGAAAATAAAACAGTAGGTCTCTAACTAAAACTATGAGATCTGTCCTGGTTTCAGCTTTATTCACCATTAATTTCTTCTATATAARTAAATGAAAGTAGAAGGGGTCAGTGGTTGATGAGCCAGGTACTGGTGAGGGAATGTTTAGTGCAGCTGCAGTATCTGGAAGAGGAAGATGCATAATCTGTGTTTAGTGGCATCTGTTTTCTAATCTCTGGATCACAAATACCTGCAACTTAGGTGCTGGGTGTCACTTAAAAGGCACGAGCTAATCTTAAAACATTCAAAGACAATTCTTCTGGAGATTGCAAAAAGCAAATAGGATTTAAATCAGCACTGCACATCTAGAATTATCTAAGTAATGACCCTGTTTACTGTGAATCATGAAAGAATGCCTGTAGCTCTGTTACWGAGGGAGCCTTGTCATAGTTCTTCAGAGCACCACTGGCAAAACAAGAGGCATCAGGTTGTGGTGTGGGAGAAGCAATATTGCTCTGGGATTTCGAGCTGTGCTTTGTTTGGACAGCATCAGTGATGTAGAGGAGTGTCCCCATTACTGCTTGGCTTGGAGCAATACTGTAAATAGTTTTGAAGTGATTCCCTGATCGTGTTCTATTTCCTTTCTCTCATTTCAGATCTCTTAAGCAGTTTAGGTGTGTGTAAATCACAGTATCTTTTTTAGACCATTAGCTGATTCACCACTCTCTTTCAGTGTGGCTTGAATTTRTATCTGGCTTTGTTCCATGAGCTTAATGTGATCAGAAAGCTCGCTTTGTGATTGCTGTTAAGGTGACATCTTTTCTGTTGTTTATTTTAGGACTGTGGGTTGATCTGGAAATGTCCTACAATGGATCTTTTCTAATGACCCTGGAGACCAAGATGAACTTGACCAAACTTGGTAAAGAGCCGCTTGGTGAAGCGTTAAAGGTTGGCGAGATCGGCAAGGAAGGGTAAGGGATGGCAATGGTGCTTTCATGGTGAAAAGCTGGAATTKTCCTTGTGAATTTGTATCTCTGGCTCTGCAATGGATTGGAAGGAGTTTTGGGGGTTTCATACTTGTGGGTGTGGAATATGCCTTTCCCTGCAACTTTATTATTTGCTTGCACCATTGATAATCATCTTAATAAAAGRCTTCTGTGGTACAATTACTTTTTATATATATTTTAGTAGGATTTCAGAATGTTCTGTGAATAAAATTTAGTTTTGTCTTATGCTTGATTTGGGGTTTAGCCAGATAAAATTCAAATACTGGATATAGACACATGCAGAAATAAGATAAAAACACGTGTAACAGGCTACTGGCAGCATGGTACAGCTACAGCTGGAAACCATGGAGTAGTAAACAATGTGGAAGGTAAATGGGCTTTAATTGTTATGTAAAGACTTTTTAGTAGCTTTATTGCATCGTGGGAGTAATCACACCCCTGCTTTAGTCTGTTTTTCCTCATAGCCATCTTCTGTTTCCCTGCTATGCCTAAGTGAAATGCCTTACATAAATGAACTAATTAGAAAACACCATACAGTAACTTACCTCCCCTGTATTTGTGCTTCCCCCCTCATTTTTGCARTGTTGTTTGAATGTCATCGATCTGTCCATTTGTATTAACCTGGTGAGTGGCACCTGTCAAATATCCATCCCTGGATGGATCCACTCTGAGCTGTGGAGGGTTGTGAAACCCATGGGTTTTTTTGTGCCGTATTCTCTTATTTTTCTTTTTTTTTCTCTTAAGACATTTGCAGTCCCTGAGCAGTAGGTAATCTCTGATTTAATGTACAACCACTGCCTACAAATCAAGAAAATAAGTCTCCAAATCTGGCCATTTGTTTAGCTATGAACAAAATGTTATGGTCTTTCACAATAAAGGTACCAGATATTCTTGTCGTAGCTCTGACCATTTATTCTGAGATATCTCRAAGTAATACTTACAGGAGCACTATATTTCAGTGAAGCCATGACAGGAAAATAAATGTGAAAAAAAACTAATGGCTGAATGATCTCATGCACTGGTAGAARTTCAGAGGATTTTAAATCGACCTAGATTCTCATTGTCACTGCTTGAAATAAATATTCTGAATATACATTGGTATAAGTGGTAGGTGTGAATTTTTCAAAATCCCTTTAATCCTGCCCGCCCAAAAAATGGGGGATAGAGGAAGAAATGCCTATACAAATAAAATTCTTGCTTTTCCTCTCCATCCCTTCAGGATTTTCTTTGTGTATTTTCATATCTGTTCGGTGCAGGAACAGCCTCAGAAATAATTAGTGAACACACTGATTTCATATTTAAAAATGGGGTTGCTGCTGGCTGAGCAATAGGCCCCCAGCAAGGCAGATATAAGTGCCTGTAGCCAAGCAACCGATTACTTGAAGGTATCAGCATTAACTGCATTGCTCCMTGCACAGGGCTGGGATGTTTCAAAGCTCAGGACCAGGTACCAGCTTTACATAAAGAGCAGTCTTAATTTATTCTAGTTTGGATGAGGGTTTTTTGGTTGCTTGTTTGTTTTTCTCCTTAAACAAAATGGATATKAAAGTAAGGACTGAAAAGTGTAGAACAGTTTGATTCTCATCTATGCCTTCCATTGTGTTAGTTAATTTTAATTCTGCTGGCTTTTTTAATTATCAGTTGACAATTGCTGTGACAAATCAAATTAGTCTGCATGTGTTTGCATCCATGGTCACGTTGTCAGTAAGTGATGCATGTTGGTGGCTGAGCTCATTTCTGGCCCTCAAGAGCTCAGAACAAACCATCTCTTGAGATGCAGTAATGCCAGAGTGGTGCAAGAAAGGCACCTACTCATCCAGAGAGACGAGACGGGGGGGAACAGCTCTGGGTTTAACTGTCTGTGGTTGTTGTCAGTGTAAAGCGAGACAAATGGGTCACTGTTGCACTTGCTGTTTGAAATAGAAGTGAAGTGTGCTGAGACGCAGTCTGGCAGTGCTGTCTTGCACATCCTCTCAGGAAAATGCTGCTCTCAGAAAGGGTGGGAAACTATTTCATGGCCAATTTTGTAAAATTAATGACACTACAGCTTCTGCCATAGGAGGAGATSAGGCAAAAGCAGGCAGGTTAACCTGAAGTAACTGCAGCTTCTTACCCCACCAGTCCTTTTGGCTATGTTGAACTGCATAAAAACAAACTGACAAATGGCAATTCATAAAATATTGTGCAATCTTTACAGGGACAATACAGTAGCTACAAAGTGACTTTTTTTCTGCCAATGTTTGTGTCATATAAATGGTCCATTGTATACAGAGCTCCCCTGAAATCTCACTCAAGCTTATTTATTGTTGCTTTGTTTAATGCGAGGAAATCCTGTGGTCTGAGCCACTCGGTGCTTGTGAGGCATTTCAGAGGACCCCTTTAACTAGGAAATAAAACACCTTCTTGTAAGAACGTGACACCTTTGAGAGCCCTGAGAATGCCCTGGGCACGCTTTGAGCTATGTCATACAACATGCACATGAGAGAGAAGTGAGGTCATGCCCTAGTAGAAAACGTGTAGTTTGAATCTGACCTAAAAACATGAATTTCTGTTAGAAACAGCTCCAGCGTTGCTATTTGGGCCAATGACAGGAGCCACCCCCACATCCTCAGGGACGTGGCTTCGTTTGATTTGCTCCTTCACCGCTCTGCAGGTACAAAATGGGTAGCAAGAGGTTTGCAATTCTGATTTGATAGCCTGGGTAGGACATTCTTCTGTGTAGAGAGGTCCTGGGATTGCTGCACCAGCTGGGAAGGAGTCCTGTGCACTGTGAGCTSTACCTGAACTGTCCCTTTACATCAGGACTTCATGCAGCAGCCACCAGTTTGTTCTGTGTACAGARCAGTAGCCTCAGTCCGTGCTCTGTGAGGTTATTAAGTGCTTCAAGTACATTTCCAAGAACACAGAAAGAAAGAAGACACAGCTATAAACTGTATTCTGAACATGCTGTAGAGTATTATAGTGCTGGGTATTGTCCCTAGGGCTAAAGCCATATGTTTTGAAGCCTGTGTTGTGTAACTGTTTCAGGCTCTTGCATTCACTGGAGAGCTGTTATTACTGAAGTGTATCCACTGTATCCTTCCTCATTGTAATCCGTTTAAAAGATTTGAATTTTTTCTTGTGATTGTGTAAATTCTTCCACAGTTTAAATCTAGGAATTGAGTTACCACTGTGTGGTATTTTGTACCCAAAGAGCAGCACTTGTTTATTACTTTTTTCCCTTCGACATTCAAACAAAATGACTTGTCCAGCCCTAATTTTGGTCAACTCCTGGAAAGCCACAAGCAGCAAGTGAGATGCTTCCAAGTGTATTTTGAATAATCTCCACATTTGATTTGAATATGTAGAATAGCCACCCCCGTGCCAGCCTCTTTTATGAAGGATTATGTTCCACTGGGGAAAACAGATTTGCTGTTTTGAAGGCTGGTTCTGCCAGACTGGCTTCAGAGTGGTTTTGGTTTTGTTCTTTTAGATAGCTTTTATAAAAGARGGGAGGGGACAGTTCAGAGACCTGTAATGTCAGCCAAAACGGTACAGGATGAGTAGCTATTTAAGGATATTACATTTGACCTGGAAATTGCATTGTTTCAGTTTCAGGCCAAGGGCGTATTGTCTTGCAGACAGCGATGAGGAATCCTCCAGCGCTGGGTCTTCGGAGGAAGATGATGCTCCTGAGCTGGCAGGAGAGAAGCAGCTGACCCCAGGAGGAGAAGGGTGAGCTGTTTGTTAATCCTTCCCTCCCCACATGCCTGATAGCTGGTGCCAGTCCTGTGCTGCTCTTTGTCCCCAGAATGGCAGAGTGTGAAWATATCCAAGCAAGAGAGCAGCCCCAGTGCCCATTTCCAGGGCAGGGGCAGCAGTGGAGCCCTGTCCATCCCAGCCCTCTGAGCTCCACTGGGCACCTCCCAGTCCCTGCTCTGTTGGATTGCTGGGAGAGCAGAGAACCTCTGGGGATCATCCCCAGCGTGTCCTGCCTGTAGCAGAGCCAAAAATAGGATTTTGTGTGAAAACTTGAAACCCTCTCTGTGCAGTGTTACCTCATCCTGCCGATCCCTTATTTYCAGCCATCCATTTTCTTTTCTTGAAGAAAACAACTGTTACTCAAGCCTGTTTTTCGTGCTCAATGTTGATTTGTTTTTTCCCTTGAGGAYGCTGTGTGTTTGGGCTGTGCAATACTGCCCTCTGATGCCGTGCATGGATTTCAAAGAAAATTTCCCAACATTAGGGGTGCCACATCATTTCATGTTTTGGCTGCTGCTCTGATTTTTTGCTTTCTGCATCTGATTGCAATTATGCCATGCAGTGAGAAAGCTGTAGTCAGCCCAAAATGTTCCAGACAATCACAACGTTTTCTAWGTCAACACATCTGAGTGATTTTTACAGTGAATATATCAGAAGACTCATGACTTATTYAAAATGTTCCAGAGAATTTTAGAATTTTACTCATAAACATTTTTGAAAATAATGTGAAGAATTCTTGGAATTACTGCAATTGATGCATTTCATATCTTGAAATTCATAGATTATATAAAGAACTCTTTATCAAAAGGATAGAGAATTAAGAATTTTAATGTAAAATACTGAACAAATTTTCTTACACCTGTTAAAAGTCTGCATTACTACCACTGTAGAATCTGATGAGAGAATAACACCTTTCTCTGGGTAAAGATCCAGCAGGTATAAAATCCCAAAGTTGAAATTAATTCACTATTTTTATATCAGCTGAACAGGTTTTTATCTTAYGTTGTGCTAAGGACAAAACTCCATAAAAGTCTGTGTAGGAATGGTTTTATTTTTTTCCCTGGATAGGAAAATGTCATTTCCTTAGGAAGGTTATCTYTGCTACATAACACCAAGAGCCACAATTAGACATGATATAGTGTGTGGAAAATACCAAATGTGCTATTTTTGGAGTGTATATTTCAAACATGAGATAGGGGTGAGAAAAGACATATTCAGCCCTTAAAGCATGTTTCAAAAGCCAGGAATGCTGTCTGGCACAATTGCCAGGAAAAGCCCTCTTTTTGCAGACATAGTTAATCATTTTTGGAATATCATTCCACCCACAGACAAAATTGTTTTTCTCTTCTTTTTCAACATCTTTATACTCATAAATGCTACAGTACCTTAAAATTAAAACCTTTTTGTTCAGTACACACAGGTAAATAATTAGACACAATGGTTGGACCTTYTATGCTGATTTGGTGCAGCAGTGTYTCAGTTTTTTGGAATGGTAGTAGACAAGTTGTCACTTCTCACGCCAGCTTGCTGGCATAAATGATGTAAGTGTATTTGCAGTTTTAAAAAATGTTGTGTTTCCAATGCCATCTGGGAAGGAGTGTTCAGGCTGAACAGTTTCTGCCAGACACTTGCAGCTGACAGAATACAGCTGCAGGCTCTGGGACGTACTGCTTGGCCATCTATCTGTTCAGAATTTTGACATCAAAAACTTTTTTAATGTTTTAATAAAAAATCTGTGTCTGTCTTAGCAAATAGTAGGTTTAAGAAAATTATCTTAATGTCCTCTTTCTATTTTYTATCTAAAGGTATGTCGGAGGACATCGGACAAGTAAAATCATGAGAATTGTGGATAAAATTACRAAGTCAAAATACTTTCAGAAAGCAACAGAGACWGAGTTTATTAAGAAGAARATTGAAGAGGTCTCCAATACTCCATTGCTGCTAACAGTTGAAGTGCAGGAGTGCAGAGGAACACTAGTGATTAACATTCCACCTCCACCCACTGACAGAATATGGTAAGAGCAGCTCAGAGCAGAGCTGGCCAGTGTTTCAGGTGTGCTATCCAAGGGCTTGCAGCTAAGGAAAAAAAAGCCTGGCTCTGGTGGRTTCTGGGCAAGGTACAGTACAAACTAGTTGTAAATGAGGTAGGAATTGCTGTTAAGAGAAAATTGTTACAGGTTGATGTACTTGTTTTGTTGGGGTGTCTGTAAYAAATCCTGCTCTGTGTTCTCTCCCGAGGTACGGCTTCCGAAGGCCTCCCTACCTGGAGTTAAAAGCRCGGCCAAAACTTGGTGAGAGAGAAGTGACTCTGGTTCATGTTACAGACTGGATAGCAAGGAAACTGGAACAGGARTTCCAGGTGTGTTTCCTTTACATTTTCCTTTCATTGATGATAGTTTTGGTCAATTAAAAGGGTGCGTGTTTAATTTTTACATGTGCCCTGTTTAATGGCCTGCACTGCTCCCATTCAGTGGGATGGATGTTAGGAATTCAGCTAAAACAGACTTCTGGAATGGGCCCAAGACTGTGTAGACTTGAGTGGAAATCTGTTTTAGAGATGAAAATGCCATTTCTTTGAAACAGATACCATGGTAGAATTTGTAGTACTCAAATAAGAACATGATCCTATGTGTTCTTAGATGATAGAGGGCCAAACTGTCGCCTGAAATTAACAGATAAGGCATTACTTCCTTGCACCACTTCCTTTAAAATAATTTTAAAAAAACTATATTGACCATAATGCAAAATAGGAAAAAAAAACATTCAAGTACATGTAGGGTAGGAAAAGTGACCAGGTTGATTCTGGACCTCAACCTGTGCAAYCAACCAGAAATCAAAATCAAAACCAGTTATTTCACTAAAAGTGCAGTTTGAAAGTAACTGGGTTGGTAATTTATCTGTAAATTTGCTGCATGTTTTAAACTAAAATGGGAAGACTAAGGTTTCAAGTGACGTATGAAATGTAACTTGATTTGATTGCATCTTTTTCCCAGAAAATCTTTGTCATGCCAAACATGGATGACGTCTATATTCCTTTAATGCACTCAGCCATGGATCCCCGCTCCTCCACATGCCCTCCTCAAGATCTGAGCACGGAGGCCTCTGATCAACCGTGACATGTGAAGACTCTTGCAGTTTACAGTATTATAAAAGTTACTCTCATGGTTTTATAAACTGTGCTGTAGTTCTCATCCTTAACTTGTGCCACTTTCCCCCTTCCCAAGGACTGCCTAGCCCYGTTCCTGTGTGCTCACTTGCCTGGTTATTGTTCCCGTGTACTTCAGCTCCATGAAGTTCCATTCCATTAAGCCGTTGATTTATTTTTGTATTGGCTGCCATCAGGATTTTAACTGGGAGGCTGAGGTGACCTGTTCTCTGGGGGGGAGGGAGGAGGAACTCAATTGTAATAGATCAAGGAGCTTGTCGATGCACCTTTTGTTMAGCTTGTTTTCATGCTATGTTAATGTGCATTAAAGCATTGCAGAATTGTTTGGCAGCAAAGGAACTGCGTGCCAAATGGAAAAAAAAATCCTAAATAAGGAATGAATTTATAAAACTGGAAGAATATTTTTCTTTCTCAGGCAGTTGGAGGTGTAGAATGAACTGTTTTATGTTCTTTCACTTCTGCAGTCAATAGCTTGTGTCAAGCAATCGAAATAATGCTTTCAGGATAAAAGAATGTAAATTGGATGTATAGGTAATATTGTGATTCAATGTGCTACATACACATTACTTTTTTCATACMGAACTTGTGCTTTTTTTTGGGAAGCAAGTAGCCATAAAACACAACTATCAGCGAAGGTGGGACTGTCAGATTTTTGTACATGAGGAAAAAAAGTTGGTAAAGCCATGAGACCAAATCATAGCAAGCCGCCTTACAGTGAGGTACAATCACCTTGGTTCCTGATTAATTCTGAATGTTTATAAAGACATGAGCACACACACCAAGCGTCAACACTGCACATCTCCAGTAGTGACCTAACTGTGCATTGAGCCTCTTGCTGTGATGARACACCGAGTGCTTTCTGACAGGAATTTGTTGCTGTGAGTTACCCATTGCACTGTGTTTACACCCAAAGCACGGGCCCAAATCCTGTTACAGCCCCAGATGTGCCATCACATGGTGCCTGTGGAAACGGCTGTGGCTGACAGGTTTTGACCCCCCTGCATTGGTTTCTTGGACTTTGTGGCATAGGAATTCAAGCRTTGCAGTTGTTTGAGCTGATCATGATTAAAGACTTTCTGCTAATTAGTGGCCAAAATTAAAGGGGAAAGGGGAACTGCCTTCTATTTCTGTCAGGTGTAATGAATCAAGGCTAAACGTACACAGTAAATTCAAGGTTTGAACACTACATATCCACTCCTTAACACATTTTTCTGATACTCAGTGTTGCCAACTACTCATGGATGTCAGAAAACGTTTTAGTTTACAAAGGTGAGTTTTGGCTCTCCTTTTATAACATGATTTTTTTCTTTTTTTTTTAAAGTAATTTTTAAAGAAATTTTTTGTACATTGTGTTGTCACATTTGGTGTAAATCAAAATTTCCATGTATAACTTGATTTACCATCTCTAAATGAAACTATTATATTGAAGGTTTTTTAAACAGCACCTTGCCTGAAACAAAAGAAAACTAGCATTTAATATATTTAAAATTAATTCTATATTTGAACACCTATTTTGGTTACCTTTAATTGAAATATTAGTAGTTATATTTGTTACCTGAACTCCTCCTTGACCATTCCAGGCTGTGTATATTCTGGGGTTTGCTGATTCTGTAGGCATTATTTGCCTTTCATGAAGTCTGCATGTCTTGTACGCAGGTCTTTTATATGAGTTAATTTCTATGTGCAATAACTAAAGTCAAAGGACTAGATGCACTAATGTGTAAACAGATTTAGACTTATTACACAAGATTGTCATATTGCACTTCATAAACTGTGGGTAACTACAATCTGCTTGCTTTGTTTTATTAAATAAATTTATCCCATGTCAAACAATTCAGTTAAACTTTATTTCTTTGGCATTTAGCCACGATCTAATATCCATTAGAAAGGCAACTTTTTAAGGTGTGCTATATGCTTTGCAATTTTATATACAGAGTAGCCATGCACCCACTTTTGGTAAATTCAAGGAGCCTCTGTGAGCCTAACTTTAGCCTGCCAAGACTGCCTCTGCTCCTCTATGGCATGTCCTGGAATCAGTGTGGCTACAGGATGTTTAATTTATTTCCCCAAACATTTTTAAAAGCTGCGTCCTATAAGTTGCTGCAGCTTAGTCACTGTATTAAAATGCTCATTGTATGTAACCTTGTTAATGACGCCAGCCCTGGCTGCACTTCGCCTGCCTCCCAGCTCATTCACCCAGCTGCTTTATTCCCGCAACAGGTAAGTCCTGCCAGCTAAGCAGCAATGGCAGGACTTTTCTTTAAAGCTAAACCCTGAGCTACTTAAGGAAAAACTWGAGCCGTGGCCTCAGCTGGGTTCAGTCGCGTTGAACGGTGATGAGTTGACCCGGATTTGTTTTAGCCCTTGGCACCACCCTCCTGCCGGGAACAGACACCCCTTGCAGGAAGGGCACCAGGATTTGCAGCACCCCATGGACCCCGTTGCCGTGTCCTTGCACGGGTGACAGACGCTCACAAATGTCACTTGCTTTTAAAAGCGCCGCCCGGGTGGGGCCGAGCAGCGCCAGTTATGAACAAGCGCTTCACTGTAGCACCGCTGCTTGGCCGGCGGCGCCAGGCGGGCACCGCCGGGTCAAAGGCAGTGCGGACACGCGCGGAACAACCAGCCGGACACGTTCTGGGTGAAACAGCTTTATTAACCACCGCTCCCGGCCGCCGGTCGTCGCACAGGCCCTGCAAAACACCGAGGATAAAGGGGAGGTTATTAATGCGGTACATCCCGGCTGCCCCGCAGGGTGGACGCAGCCGGGGCGCTCAGAGGTAGTTTTGCTTCATGTATGTCAGCAGTCTAACACGTGTCAAGAGACATCACCGCGGCCCGGCCTCACCACCGATCCCACTCCAACCACTAAAAACCACTCACCTCGCCGGCTGCGCCGAAAGAAGGACCCAGAATTCGCCGCGCTCTCCTTTATAGAACGGCAAGCCACGCCCACCTTGTCTCGCGCAATAGAATTGGAATCAGATCCCTGTGCGGCTGCGCGCGAGGGTGGGCGGGG
>NW_026623330.1:1409786-1475367 GCF_030028575.1 Malurus melanocephalus | reverse complement strand
CTGTGAGGGAGCTTCGTTATCCAGTGTCGCCCCCCAGCGTTGAGGCATCTTTATTCACCTTTTCAGGAACAATAGTACTCTATTTGCTCTTGCGCTTTGTTATTGTGAAGAAATGAGGCTCAATATTAAAAATATARAAGTTCAGGCCCCGGTCAGAAGTCCCTCCAGAGTGGGTGTTGCCTGAGGGTGATGCCTGAGGGGAGCAGCCAGGAGCAGAGACCACTCACCAACTCTTGACTCCCCTCCTCCCTCACCCACTTTTAGTAATTTTTTCTATCACCTGTGAKGTCATGAGAGACACTCAAGTGAAATAGGTCCGATCTGGAGCTGGCACACTGCAGTGTTTGTACAGCAACTGAAAAATTCCTCCTGTAATATAGCAGGGTGCTACTGCCGTGGCACACACTGGGGCTTTGCTTGTTCCCACATAGCACAAATTCTTAAAAGTCAAGGCCACCATAAAGAAACCCACTGGAGAGATGCAATCACAGTATCGTTTCTAGCTCCAACATGTTTTTATGTGCTCAGAGYTGCAGCGCAGGTCATCATTAGGGCAAGGCTCTGAGGCTCAGGGTGGGATTGTTGGGATGTCCTGTGCAGGGCCAGGATTTGAACTTGATCCTCGTGTCCCTTCCAGGTCAGGATATTCTGTAATTCTGGGTGATTATTACATCTCCCACCATCAAAGGCACGCTTACTGTGGGAGCTGGCATGTGCATATGGCATGCCCAGAACTCCATGTGCCCTGCAGCTCCATTAGTGATATCACTGTTAAAAAGCAAACAGTATGTACAAGGACAAAGTGGCTTTGTTATATAAATAGGTGGCTGAACACTGGGCCTCTGCCAGACACTCTAAATTTACTCTCTTCTGTCTAAAGCTTCTTCTATTTAATTCAATACTTTTTGTGCTTATTTTTRTCTGCTCAGAAAAGCCTGGACCTGTTTTTTGGTTCAAAGAGCATGTTGGGTTTTGATTGGTTGTTTGTTTTTTTTGCATTTATTTAAAGCCTTGCAGGGCACAGAGTTAACAGTGAGTTTGTCAAAGGCAGGAGCTATGCCAAATAAATTTGGCCTGATACGTTCTGAAAGTACGAAATCAGTAGGAACACGAGAATCATAGAATATCAAGGCTGGAAAAGACTTTTAAGATCATCAAGTCCAACCGCTCACCCAGCAACTGCCATTATAACCCCAAAAACATTAAGTATTACCCAGTGCCAGATGCACATGCCTCAAACACCTCCAGGTGTGGTGACTCCACCACCTCCTTGGGCAGCCCCTTCCAACGCCTGACCACCCAATTGTTCCGGGCAGGGTGGGGCGGGGGGGGAACCTACTCGTGCTGCCTGAATTTAGGTATTTTTTAATAGAAAAAAAAGCAGCAGCAGTCAGCTGCCATCACACCCCGCGGTTCCCCATGGGGTTACCAGCCGATCCCCGGAGCCGGCGGCGGATCGGTCGGGGCTCACACGAAAGGAGAGGCTGCGGCAGCAGCGCGAAGCCGCGGGGCATCGTTGGCCGCTCCCGAGCTCCCCGGCCCCGCAGTCCCCGGTCCGAGGGCTGCCCGGGCGGTCCCGCAGCGCGGTCCCCGGCGCGGCCCGTCCGCCCACGGGTGACGTGCTGTCCCGGCCGGGCGGTCCCTGAGCCCGCCCCGCCCGCCGCGAGGAGCGCCGGACGCGCCGCTCCGGAGGCAGCGCCGTGCGGGGGGAGCGGCCCCGCGGTGCAGCCATGGAGCCGCTCCGCCGCCTCCTCCTCAGCCTGGCCGTGCTTCTGCTGCTGCTGCTCTCGCCGAGGCTCGCGGTAAGCCCGGGCCCGCTGGGCCGAGGGAGGGCCGGGACAGTCGGGTCACGGGGAGGGCCGGGAAGAGGAGCCATGGGGGCTCCTGCCGCGGATAGCGAAGGTTTGCCGGGGGTGCCCGCAGCCCAGCGGTGTCCGCCGAGCCGGCACACCGCCCGGTCCACTGTCACTAACGCCGTGTGTACGCAGGGCGAGGGACTGCAGCCCCACAGACTAACCCAGCCCCACAACTGTGTTCCTGCAACTGTGCCCCACCTGGCATGTGACCTGAACGTGTATATTACAGACGTAGAAATATAAAAATACAGTTAATTTTCTACGAGGCAATTGTATAAAGTGGCACAGAGAAACTTTTGAAACAGTAGTACAAAGAAACTTTTGTAAACTGAAACTATGCAGATGGGTCGGGAATCAGTGAGATATGCTAGAAGGTCTGCTCTGCCCCTTAATGAGCAAGGGGGTTTGTTTTCTTTCTGGAAAACAWAACCCCACATACTGTATATGTATTGATAACCAAATACAGGTGACTGGCTGCATGCCCTCTGTACTGTCATGGCATTTTGGTCATTCTGTTTCCAGAGCAGATGCAGCAATGTACATTAATGTACATGTGGTTGGTTGGGATCCAAACCCACAGTTTTACATTCAAAGGTGAAAGACAAAGTGCACAAGTCACTGCCCTACAAAACCTCTTAAGAAATAACCAGGTTGATTATAAGGTATTGCAATAGGTGAAGCAATAAAAGTTCATGGAATAGGGAAACTGGTGCAAAGCAGATGGAATGCTGGGCAGATTTTTACAGAGGTAATAATTTGAAACAGTGTACTTTACAGTGGGTGCTGTCTGCTGTGTGTGTACTGAGATGGATAGCTAAGTTTAAAAATTCAGTTCTGAAAGGTGCTCTTGTTTGCAAGTTCTCCAGAGCAAGAGACAATGAAAAGGCCATCTGGCATTTGCTGTTTCCATTTTAGTCAAGTGTAGCAGAGGAAAGCTTTAGGTTATGTCCTTTGATGGATTGTTCATTGTTACCTGAAAAAGCWGGTGTAATATATGGGGTTGTAGTTCAGGTTAAGCAAAGCTGAAGGCTTTGTTTTTCACTTGGGATATAATAGTTCCACTCCCCTTCTTTAGAAGTAAAGTAAACACATTAGTAGTTAAGCTGGTAATGTACCTGGTGTTGTTACTTCATTAGAAAACTGAAAAAAAATTAAATGCTGTCAACAAAAATTACTTTACAATTTTTATTGTAGAGTGCTAATGTGTTTGTCTTAGTCTGGACTGTAAGGCTGGGCTGACATCTTTTCATAGTCCTCACAGATTTGGGCTTCAGATTTTGCAAGGAAAATACTGATTTGCAACTCATTAAGATTTAAACACAGTCCAGAAGAAGAATACTAGGAAGTATTTTTAAATACCCAGAATGTTTTTTAAATCAACAAATTATTACTAAATTTTATATAATTTTCTTGCGTAGTCACAAAGAACTAGACTTCTGCCCTGCCATCTCACCTCAGATCAGCATCTGAGTTCTCCATTTCTGTTTCTTTTCTTGGCTCTTACTGTAGTCTTTTTACTCTGCCAGCTGTAGATCCCTACCATGACTTCCAAGCTGAAATCTATTCTGTACTTCAGTCCCTTTCCCAGTCATCTCACCCATTTAACTGTGGAAGCTTATTTAAAATTATTCATGTCACTTGAATAATAAATTTTTATGAGAAAGACTGGCATACAGTTCTTGGTGTTGAGGTAACTTCAARACACAAGATTGCCTAAAGATTTTGCAGGTTGATTTCTTTGAAGRGTAGTGGTGGTGATCTGCTGTTCTGTAACTTCTTTGGCTGATAAGTGTACTCTTTGTTATCTAACATCCCAACACTAATATGGGGGGGGGGGGGGGGTGTTACCATTTATGTAAGATTATATAAGGGCTTTCTTTCCTGTCTGCTCTTTACAGACAGGAAAATTCT
Source organism: Malurus melanocephalus (assembly GCF_030028575.1). Classification (NCBI taxonomy): domain Eukaryota; kingdom Metazoa; phylum Chordata; class Aves; order Passeriformes; family Maluridae; genus Malurus; species Malurus melanocephalus. The sequence continues at coordinate 1,471,600 of NW_026623330.1, read as the reverse complement.
GTTTCTTGATGTTTGGGTGACACAGTTTACACCTCTTGGAACTGCCCTGCAATGGATGGGAGCATATTAAAAAGGGTAAAATCTCAAAGCAATGAGAAATGCAGTAGAGTTGTCAGTAAATTACAGTTGCCATCAATATTACACATTAATGGTTTACAGCTCTCTTTAGAGTGAAAAATCCCTTGTTTTTTTGAGCCCTGGGATGTTCCAAACTGTGCTTGTTTCTCTGTTAACATGGAGTCAGTGCAACTCWAAAATACCAACCTCTCTGGGATTAAAGTGGCATTTGAAACATGGGTCTGTCCCCTCCTGCAGCCAGTGGCACGGGTTGCAGTGCTGGGTTACATGGTGTAGGCAGCACCTGACATGGAAAAACCCCGGCCTCGGCCAGGTGTTGTTTCTTCTGGTGTGTTCTTTATCTCAGCGTGAGGTTTGGCCAAGGGACTGATAGGTGTGAAAACCTRTGTGAGACAGCAGAAGGTTTACAGAAGACATGTTCGAGCATTGTGTTAACTAACACGTGTTTTATTTGAGTTCCAGATCTCCTTGGTTGCTCCAAAAAATAGTAYAATAGGGTTTAGGGTTTTTGCTTTCTTTTTGGTGGGGGAGGGAAATGTAAATTTGTCTTGCACACCTACAATTATCATGAACAACTCTGTCCTGGAGTCATGTGTTTATAACTCTGTTGTCATTTGGATTGTTGGTATTCTTGTGGCTGTTGAAGTACATTTGGGTTTTCCACAGAGAATCAAATGTGAAAGCTCAGCTGGGAGTTCCTGGTGTAGAGACCCCTCCAAGGTGAGTCCAGAAAGAGGACAGTTGGAGTGGACCTCCTGTATTTCTCAGCTTTTCCTGTTACAGGATGAATGGGTGGGTGTATGAATGAGAGCTCACTGAACATGGTTACGGCATTTTGAGAAATGGCTGTCAAAGACATGCTGGAATTTAGTTTAAGATTAAAAGATCTGTAGATTAGATTTAGCTATATAAAGCAGATAAGGTGTATTTTTTTGTCAGGTCCCTTTCATATCTTAACTTCATTATTAGTTATACGGGAAAACTCCCCCCCAGTAGTTTACTGAATTTTACAAAGACTTTCTTCATGGCCTGGTTTTATTATGCACAGGGAGTTTTAGCCTGTAGCCTGGCAGTGTAATGAGATAGCTGTCAAAACCAGGGTAATGATTCATAGGCTATCTGTGATGAATATGCCAAGTGCTTGCACTGTGTGCTAATGTCTAAAAATATTTTGCTTTGCATCTTTATTGGTTTACCAGCTGTGGTTCCAGTGGCATAAATTATGGTATAGGCCTTTGTTATTGTGAGGAAAGTGTCTGGTGCTGTTAATGCTGAAGTTGGTTTTTAATCTTTCAGTGAAATGCAAATGTACAGCCTGATGTATATGAGGCTAATTATGGAGTGAGKAATATAGTTGTTTCTGTTGCCTTCAGTGATAATTTGTATCTTGTCAACATTTTGGTTTGGTAAGCCAGGATTTATCAAAGAAATTAGAGGGCTGTAGGGCTGTTATAGTTATTAAACCCTCCATCCTTTATCATCCATCAGCCCAACCCATTATTTATTCCTACTTCAGACTCAGAAAAGAGAAAATATTTCCCTGCTAAGACTGATTTGTTTACTTGTGAGCTCACAATTATTTCTATGAAATCAGTAACAGTTCTTGGAGTTAGCACGCACTGTCACACATCCAGGGTCAGTAGGAAGTGTTTTCATGTTCTTTATTCATACTTGAAGAACCTTTTGTGGTATCACTCCACAGCAAAACATATTTCTGGGTTGCAGTGCTGTAACCTCAAGGAACTCAGTGCCCTGGTTTTCTGTCTGCTTTTTCTACTGACTTCAGTGGGATTTGCTCATACATGGTGACCTTCGTTTCAAAAGTGCTGTTTTTAAGCAGATTAAGTGCTGGACAAAATTATTGCTGTGAGGATCTGTTTTCTTTTAACACAATGAAACAAACTAAGGCATTGCTTTGCTAACCCTTAGAAAAATTGGGGCTGTTGAGGTGAAAGAAGATGTTATCATCYTTGACACTGAACTACAGCACACACACACCAGAACTTGTTCTACAGCTTTCACTGACCTTCCTTTGACTCTCCAGGTCCTTCAGAATTTTGAGTAATTTTGTTGYTTGGATTTCTAAAACATTTTATCCAAAGATAGGGTAGTTCTAGACTCAGGGCAAGATTCTTTTGTGTGACTTAACTAGTATATATAAAGTTAATTTCTTTTTCATCAGACAGTATATTTCTGGTCTGGCTTTAAAATGCTGCTTTCTACTTAGTCACAAATTTTAGGCTGTTAGGGATTATTAGCAGTCATCTTTAGAGCTTTTGTCAAATTTGAATCTAATGAGAGCTTGAAAATTTGTCTTTTGAATTAAATTATTAAAATTAATTTTAAAGCATCCCCAAATAATTTGAAAATATTGTAAATCCTTAACTTCATATAGYTGTTGATGTGGAAGGTTGTTATAAGTACAGACTGTCAAGGCAGTASAAGCTCTTACTGAATTCCAAAGAGGGTAGGTGTTAAAATAGATGTTGTTGCAGTTTCAGATTAAATGAAAGAAGAACCAAACCAGGTTTTCCTTCTGTCTCCTTTTCTTTGTTCAGTAAATTAAGTTCTTGCTTTCTTGTTTCATGTCCTGACATATTTTTTCTTGGGAGTCAATTGTTGTATCTTCTTAGAAATAAGAGTGCAATATAAAATAAAAATCTCTTAAGAACTGGCATTGCATCACAACGGTTGGGACCTCACCCTTGCAGCGAGGGAGGACAGGATCTGTGTTACCAGTTTTTATACAGTCTGTCTCAAGACTGAGATTATGAAGTCTTTTTGTGGTGGAGAAAGYTCTTATGCACATCACACAAAAATGAAAACAAGTTTGTCTTGTACATGCAGGGTTTTATAATTTTTGTAGCTTTTTATTGCAGTGGTAATTCCAGGCTTTAATTAATCCATTGATGAATTAATTATAACGCTTCATGTTCAAAACAAAATTTGTTGAATATTTGCAACTTTGATGCTGCACTCTCTAGCTGCTGATACAATCACAATTAAAATCAAGAGAAAATGTTGGTAATTTCTCAGTCGGGGTGAAACACAAATAATTATTTAAMTAATCTGTTCAATTTCGCATCTATTGTTTGATACTATTTGAAAGAATAAAACCTTGTTTCCATACTATTGTACTAACCCCCTGGTCTTCTCAAAGTGAATACTGTAGATGTTGGACAAAATAAATGAGCAATATGGCATTGCAAMATCTACAGTCATTTGGGGTTTTTAAAATTTAGGTCAAAAGCTTCAGCAGGGTCAGTGTGTCACTGAGCTGGGTAATGTCAACTGCATGATACCATGTGCTTTGAAAAATATGAGTGAATGGAAGATTTTTAATAATGGCATTTTATATATTTCATCTGTCTTCAAATAGAAATTTAGAAGTAAGGGAAGAACTAATGAAATTTGCCCTATATTCAGTCTTTCCCCCGAAGGAGATGGTGTCTTTGACAACAGGGTTGCAGTGACCACATCAATGTGACTTTGATGGTTGAGTATAAAAAAGCCTTCAGAAACAGTGAAACTTAAACAYAGACCTGGGGAGGAGGTGAGGGAAAGCACTGGGAAAATTGTGTATTTTACAGGGAAACGATGCATGCGTGTGGCAGGTTCTCCTTGTCAGAGAAATCCCAGAGCCTCYGTGCTGGTTTTACTCTCAGTGAAACCCCTTGGGGAGGGAGCAGAAGTGGGCCCAGAGCAGTGGCTGGAGGGACCCAGTGACTCTCCCAGGGTCCTGTTCCATGGTGCCTGTGAATGCCACAGGCACTTTACCATCCCAGGAAATGTTCTCCCTGTTAACCAAGTTGGGCACCGTGGGACTGTAGCTAGAAGCGGTGCTTTTCCCCCACACCAAGGACATTATGCTGAAAAGTTAAAAATAGCTGTTGTGATTTGTTGTGATCYTGGTCATATCTGAGAATTCTCTGAGAATTATCTAGGCAACAGTCAGGTGTTCATCTGGTTTTCAGCTGAAACTTGCATAAGTGCTTCTTCAGCTATGGTTTTCTTTCTCTGTTGTTCAGCTTTGGCTGGAGGCAAATATAGAAATGTTTTCCTTCTAAGTGCAGAGTGTGCGGAGGAAGCCTTTGTGCTTTTGTACTTTCTGTTAACTCCCAAGTCCTAGAAACCCTCTAAAATGCTCTAAATAATCTGGAAGACAATACTGGTTACAGATGTTTTGATCATACTTAATTCCTTAATTTCTCTATCGTTAATACCACAATAGGCAGATGTTCACACAGTAAATTCAAATGTTAAATGTACAATCTGCAACAAGTAGTGTTCTCTCCACTATATATTCCTGATGTGTGATACCCAACCATAAATCATGATGGTTATTTTACAGGCAAAGTTTTTGTCAAAATGATACATATATTTATCTCTTATTCCGAAGACAGGAAGAGAACATGGTTTGTGAAGAACATACTGATTCTGTAAGATAAGAAGATAAAAGATAAAACTTGTGCAGAGAATAAGAAGCAACTTTAAAAACAATCTTAGTCTGTACAACCAGAAGATGTGGTRGATTTGCTGTATGTTGTATTTTATTTGCTACTAAATTTCATCACTAGTATTACCTTCTGGGTGTCAAATTCCTGTCTTTACCAGTTGTATTTTCTTGCTCAGTTTACTGTGTTTCACTCTAGTGTGGTTTCATTCCCTATTTGTTCACTAAATTGAGCCTCATAATCTGATGGTTTTCAGCCCTGAAGGGTTGTGAGAGTGGGGTGTGGGTCGTGTCTTCCCCCTCTGCTTGTGGAGTCAGTGGATCTGGTTTGTTAAATGCTTATTTAAGGAAGATGGAAAGACTGGGCTAGGTCATAATAAATCAACTACACCAACTAAGGTATTTGGGGAATTTGTGTACAAAAAGACCTAAAGGACAGAMTTTTCATTAATTACTTTGATACTGTGGCTACAATAGTTTGCTTTAACATAAGTAATAATACAAAAGACTGAGAACTCATAACTTTACAATAGAGCCCCTCTTGGCTCTTGCACCCAATCAGGTTATTAGGCTTGAAAGATACTGTGAATTCARTTCTGATTAGTAACATCTTGAGATGCACTTTTTATAGGGCAATATGAAGGGAACAGTTATCCACTCTTTGAACAAACACGGCAAAGTTTAATCCCAGATGTAAAGATTTTATCTAAGTGCAGATTGCTGTGCAGCCTGCATAATTTAACAATGCCAAGTAATGAAAATTATATTTATGTGTTAAGATTTTTTTTTTTCTGGCCTTCCAGCAATTATTCCTGATCTAAGGTTTRTGTATTGTTGTCTTGTACTTATATTTTTCCTGCACTGTATGTTKTACAGTTGTCTACTCCAGCTGATTRTGACTGGAAAGAAGTGTGTGCAATATTTATAGGTGCAACCTGAGCRTTGGCTAGTTATTACTGTGTTATATTACCCTTTTAGTTCTGTGCTTTGCCTGAAAGTACAATGCTTTAATTCAAAGAAAGTTATTCCTGTAACCACGTATTCTGATTTGGCAATTAATTTTTTTGCTTTGCAATAATTTTAACATGACCAGTAATTGTTTTTTACCATATAAGTGATTGAACACATTATTAATTATAGAAAATTAATACATTTTCATTTCATGTGGTAGGTTCAGGGCTATATTTAACTGTGAAACTTTGAAACGTGGCAGGTGTCACACAGATGAGCAATGCAGATACAGCCTACAAATAACAAGTTACTTKAGTGAAAACTTGAGCCCTGGGAAATGGAAATGGATTGGTCTTAGGATGTCTGGGATCATCTTTCAGCAGGAAGAGAAGRGTAGATATTAAATTAACATGCTTGTTCTGCTCTGTGTGATGGAACACCTTGGATTTGGCCACACTGTTCCCACAATAACTGCRTAGTTCTGAGTCCTGTGTGTTTGTGTGAGGCCCTTTTATTAGAAGTCTTTGGTCTGCAGTGGCCTGGCTCAAAAGCTGCTTGGGCTGGAGGAAGGACAGTGGCACCAAACTGCTCCTTAGGGGCAGAATGAGTTGGAATGTGAAACTGAGGTTTGAACCCTGCAGCCAACTGCTTTCTCAGAGGTGTCTGTGGATGTGCCCATACTGATGGACTTCCTTGARCAGTGTTATTTACTCTGTGCAGCAGAAGTACAGTATTGGGAGAGACRAGGTATAAAAACACAATTAGAAGGTTTAACAGTATGGRTCGCCTCCAATCTTAAGCTGGATCWATCCTAAATATTTTGCCCTTGCTCAGAGGCAGCTGACAATGGTTGTAGCTCCGTATGTCTCAGCCACAGCCAGCACAGTAGAGTTATATTGATCAGTTGTATTTATCCAAGTTCTGCCCAGCTGATGTCTTTTCATTTCTAGGGGACTAAATGTTGGCAGAGTATTTCTGTGTGCTCGGGAGGAGYGTGGTTTGGACATTGATATATGGGTTCTTTGAGCTGCTCTGAAGTTCCTTACTCTGGGTAGCTTACTGCATGGTCTTTGTGTCAGTTCTTTCCTAGGTCAGCCCCAGATCTCTGGTCTTTCCTAACTCTGGCACAAGAAGACTTTGATACCAAATTGAAAATAGAGGAGGAGTTAAAGCATATCCCAGTCTGTTTCTGGAGGAACTTAGCACAGTTAGATCCACAGTGTTGACAGCAAACTAAACCAAACCAAAAATCCCTGAATTCAAAGGRACAAGAAATTTATTCAGTCTGGGCATTTAAAAGAAGGGTTGTTCCAGCCCATGTAGTGTTTGACAGTTATGAGTAAACTCTGTAGTAAATAATTATATTTGGCATATGGGTTTTTCTTTTGCAGAACAGCAACTCAGTAACTGTGCCAGAAACACTGTTGTTTGTTTCAACCCTGGATGGAAGTTTGCATGCTGTCAGCAAGAGGACAGGAGCGATCAAGTGGACTTTAAAAGAAGGTGAGCAGGAGGTGTCCTGATGCCCTCTACTCAATAGCAGAACTAACAGGCAAATTAATTGGTAATTCCAACTGCAGTAGGATCTAATAAACACTTTATTTTCTTCTTTAATTTTGCTCTTGTTCCTGAATTAAGCTACAGTGTTTCTGGAGTAATTTGCATCTTCATAATTTCATTTGTAGATATTTTCCAGGTTTATGTGAGGCTTTTTTAGATATGTGGGGTTCTGCTTTGGTTTTTTTTTGCTCTGAATGTTTAAGCTGTAGTRGTATAATTGGTAGGTGTCATGTTTTATGAGAATGAGTGCAATATAAGCAAGCATTGAACAGAATAGATGTGTCAGCTTGTGGAACTGATGGCAAAGGGATTGCATGATTCTGTCTGGAATACCCCACATTCACTGGTACAGTGCATATCGTGCAAACCTCAGGGATTTTTTTCTGTAATACATGTTTAGGAACAACACAGTTTTTAAAATAATGTAACAGCACTTGTGTAAAGTAATTTAACATTGTTCAGACTTCAGACTGGAAGTGATTTTGTAATATTAATTACTGATCAGAGCTAGCTCTGTCTTAATGAAAAATTTGGTATTTGATGCAAATTTTGTTTAGTGGGACTCCGATTATGGATGGCGGAGGTGATGGGAGAATTTTCTCTTCACTTCTTGAAATAGATTAGAAGGTCAAATGGAAGGAGTCAGATTGCATCATTCTGTTCTCTGTTCTTAAACCTGCTCTCAGTTTAGTAGGTGAGCTGAAATGGACTGTGCATATCTGGTGTCTGCAGTCCAAGCCAGTTGTTCTTTGTGAAGCCATTTGTATGTGAAAGCAAATCTACCAGACAAAGAGTTAACTTCTTAAACGAGCAAACAAAGCTTTTGTAGTTCCTCTTAGATTAGAAAGGGGTAAGCAAAGTATTTTCTTGAAGGATCTCAGTTTTCTCTCCTGTTTAAATTTAGACCACTCCTTTCCCTGAAGAGCCCTGCTTAAAAGCAAGTGGTCAGCTTCCTCATTTAGTGTTGCTGTGGGCTAAGAAAAACTTGCTGGTCTCTTTGTCATTCCACTGACAGGAGCATACCCTGCCTAGTCCTAGTCTAGAAGGGTATCACAACTGGCATTACTTTTGCAGCCGTACTTAGTRGATGGCCAGAGGTTTTTTGAGGAAGAAATTAATACACTTTGGTGATGAAAAGGATCTTGATCAGAATGTGTTGCTCAAGGAACTTCCYTTGTTTAAAAAAAAATCATTGCAAAACTTCTGTTGGTTTTGTGGAACTGCCAGACTGGATAATCTAGTTCTATGGGCTCCTTATTTTCTCTCTGCTGCCAACTATATATTATTCTGCATATACACGAGTTGTGCTCACTTGATTTTTGAAAGTACTTATTGTCCATTAGTTTATTTCTGTGCAATAGACCAACACACAAGGGTCAATGAAAAAAAATAGTGAGGCATGTCATTGTTCCAAGATGCATGCTGAATTAACTTAGTTAAGTGGACATGGAACAAGGGCCTGTAAATATAAATTGTGAATTAATTTTGGAAGGGGGTTTATTGATTTTTRAAAAACTCTTTGTTGGTGGTCATCGTGTGGGTGAGAAGCCCAACAGATGAGATAGTGTTGGAAACAAATAGCCCATTAAAGCCCTCACCAGCTTTCTGTGCTGAATCCCTGGAGAGATTTAACAGTGCAGAATTCCCTATTAATATTAATATATGAACACGGTTGTTGGGTACACTCTGTCTGTCAGCAACATGCTGGTGCTGTTACAGAGATTACCTGGTTGGAAGCTGCCTGCACTGCAAGCAGTGCTCTTGCAGGTGCCATTTCACCCTGGTTACAGCAGATGAACCGTGTGTTGTAGCTCAGGTGCTTTGAGAAGTTGTGGAGGTCACCTGAAGTGCTGCAGTGGCACTCACCAGAAGGGAACATTTTATTACTGCACTTGAGCAGCAAGGTATTTAACAAAGGGCAATTCAGGTACATTTTATTTTCATTGGGGAAAAAAAAACAAGGCCACGGTCATTATCAGGCAGTGCTTAAACAAACATGAATATCTTGCTATGTGTGGCTTGTTTTAATTTAGCACTGAAGCTTATCTTAGGTATGTGGAGTAAATGAGCCAGTGGTTATCACCACAATAACATGTTTGGGTTTCCTGCCTTCATGGAGTGCTGGCAGGAAAGGCAGTCAGAATACTTGTGCTGCCCATAAAGCAAAAGRCAAAAAATAGGTCAGTTAGGAATAGGACTTTCCACTGTCAGAAATAAGCTCTGTCCCTGCATTTACCTGTGATGAGACTGTAGATTTACTTGTTGAGGGTGCTTAAAATCTTCRTTTCCTGTTGGCTTTGATGGGTCCTGCTCTCTGACAGCTCTTGGGATTTTTCAGTGACCAGGTAGCTGATGCTGCTCATTTCCTTGTCCTTGGAAAGCTGGCAAATTATTGGAAAGCTTAGAGAAGAACCCACATTCTTCCTCCCCTGTAATTTCTGAGAGGCACCTTTGCTTGTGCTGTGGCCCCACGCAAACACTTGGTGTTGAAGGCACTCCTTGGAAAGGCTGTGGCTCATGTTTCAGACCAGAGGCTGAATGAGGCTCTTGGTGCCACCTCTGATCAACACAAGGAGCTGTCAGCCCTGCCTGACAGYGGGACAGTTCCTGTAGGCTCCATGCTTCTACACTTGCCACTAGCAAGACATTTAGTGAGCATCCTCAGTAAGGTTCCTTAGGATGAAACCTCTTTCCCAAAACTGATGGACGTAARCCAACTTCTGTCATTTCCTACAGACCTCTTTGAAAGGTACAGAGATGCCACACAAGGTAAAGTGGACAGAGATGGTCATGAGAACCTGTTGGCAAGGCAGAGTCTGGAGAAAGCTTTCCTCCTTGCTGTCAGACTTTACTTAACAGTTCTGATTTCAGTGTGAGCAGAGTGTGATTTTAAGACTGTCCTGTTCCCTCACATCTTTGTAAAACTCACCCTGTAAGTCTCTGCTAACTCAGGAGCTTAGTTTAATGAAGACAGTACTGAATCTGAGATGCTAAGGGTGCAGTGTTTCAAACTGTACCCTTGGACAGGCTGTTCCTCTGTTCTTCTCTCTGTCCTGTTGTACTGTTCAAAGTGATCTCTTTTTTTTTTTTTTTTCATTCACCAGCTCCTTTAAAGCTTTCCCTTAAGAACTAATTCAAAGTAGTTTGCCAGAACATTTAATATATAATAACTGCAGATTTGGATCTTCATTTAGAGCCAATAGAGATTTTGTTATGATCTTCAGTTCTCTGTAGCAGTTAAAAAATGATGGCCCATCATCAATTTAAAAGGTTTAGATTTCCAGCACCTTACTCATAACCTGAAGATTTCAGTGGGCTCTCATGATAAGACAAGGATATAAAGATTGTATTTATTTATGGGATCCAAAACACAGATTTTAAAGGGCAAATCTGAACTCTGTAGGTCCTGCTTTAGTAACAGTGGTTTTTCCCAGGCAAGAAAGAATATTTGTGCATAGTTGTAAATTAATAAGGATTGTCAAAACAAAACCATTGTAGAACAGTACTGTTTTCAGCAAATTCCAGAGYATAGTTTGTGCCTCTAATCTCATTTGCTGTCCCTGCACAGCAGATGATGAGGATGACATGGGTCCAAACTGGCCCGTTAGCCCAACCGTTTGGGCCTCAGGGCAGGAAACCGTTTTTTCCAGCTYGTTCCAGTGGGGCAGTGACTTACTCACTGTTTCAGTCTCCCACTTCTCCTTTTCAGTCATTGGCTCTAAGGGCACGTTACAGTGATGAAAACATGCGGTGTTACACTAAAAAATACTCAGATTTTGGTSAAAGGGCAATTTATCTTGTCATATATTTGTGAAATACAAGAAAAGTCAAATGCATTCTATTTAGCAGTATGGTTGCAGTTTCAAAAGTTGTATATATCAYGTTTTTCCATATATGTATGCAAAGTGTGGGTCAGAACAATCTGAAATGTGTCATATACTTCTTCCCACTTACAAATTTATTCTGGCCACGATGCAACCACAACTGGGTTGGGACATCTGCCTGCTGCCAAGTCAACACGTTAATTTTAGGGAAGTGTAACAGAGCCAAATAATTTACCAAATTACTGCACAGTCGTTACGTTAACAGGTTTTTAATAACTGTTGTACTTGTGAATAAACTCTTGGAGTTCTAGAATAAATCTTTATAATGTAGAATCAATCTCCTTTTAATTTTTTTTTCTTAACTAAGTTATTTTACAAAGTTTTGGCTAACAGAGGCCTGTGTTACCAGTTCAGAAAGCTAAAGCTGGTGTGTGCTGAATTATAGGATTTTAATGTAGGAATCAGTAACTTAATCTGTCTTAGTGGAGGGTGCGGGAAAAGCAAATTGGAAAACCAAGGAAATATCTGCAGAAAACTCAGTCTTCTCTCCAGCAYTGGAGATATTTGCAGGTTGTTGTCCTGCTTCATAACTATGCTCCAGAGTTGTTCTGACATCTCTTTTCTTAGTCTAGAAAGTGGACAAAGCTTTTTGTAGGATCTTGCAAGAATTTKGTTTTTCCCTGGTACATGGAATGGAAGCTTGAGGGAGAGGGAGATGTATTTTTATCACAGTTTGATCACGTTTTCTCTGTCAGGCTTTCGTCCCGGTACAGAATAGCTGCTGCTTTGTTCAGTGGTTATCACTGCTGTTGTTGGTATTGGAACAGATCAGGCCTGTTAGAGGGACTTACCTAATTACAGGGAACTGCAGTTCAGGGAATTTTGAAAGCAGGGTGACGTGGTTCTAGTCCCAGCATGTCAACACTTGAGTGGGGAGCAGCTGGAGAGAAGAGAATGCCTCAGTGCTCTGACTTTTGCAAGAACTTTTTCTGTTTGACCCCTTGTGGAGCAAAAGGTGTCTTCAGTCACAAGAGGGCTCATTCTTTTAYTGATCTGTATTCAAGCATATGAAAACCATTGTAAGACCTGGCAACAATTAATTAAACCTAAGATTCTCTTTTTATCTCATAGCAAGTTCTTATTTCAAAGCAAACCTTGAAATAGAGGTTGGACCAGGTCCCAAAACRCATGAACATGAATGTGAAGAGTTTRTTGTCTGTCTTCAAAGGATCTTTGCAGAGTTACAACCTGAGCAAGATCATGAAAGGGTTAAGAAAATGAGAAAATKTACATCACCCCAGTAACAAAAAATGAGAAATGGCTTTCCACAGCCTGTCTTTTCAGATGGGTGGTGCTAGTAGTAATGAGAGGACAATTCCTTTCACTTCAGAAAATTAACTCCTCCATCCTTGTGAAGAGCTCATGTGTGGAAATGAATCAGAAATCCATAAATGTTTTCTGAAAGTTTATACACAGGAAGCCATCAGAATAATCAGTGTTTTGGTTCAGGTGCCACTAAGTACTAAAAAAATCCCTTCTGCATGGTAATAACTTCTTAATCTGTCCCATCTACCACTTTTTTATCTTTGCTCATAAATCGAGTTTCAGTTACTAAGAAAACAAGTAAAACMAGGATTTTTTTCACTTCTGATGAAGCACATGATGTTGAAGATGTGGTACTAAAGAGAAGTTCAAGGACTTTCATGAGAATGATGTTTCTGTACACACTGAACAGAACTTGGGATCTGCCTAAGACTCATTCATGTCATCTGATATGCAGGAGTGCTTCAGAAAAACACTGCAAAAAGATAAAGATATTCATGGGACTTCTGGCATTGTTTATTAAAGTATAGGAGRCATTTATTAATGACATTGGAAATTGTAATAAGTGTAATAATTAACATTCCCAATAGCTTTGAGAAATACCAACTTGGGGGCTTTTAAACTCAATGCAAGTATTATTGCACGTGGAAATGTGTGTGTGTCCTTTCAGCATTGTGGTACTATGTGGTCAATAAAACCAAGCAAAACTTCTCAGATCTTTGAGATATTTGGAGCAGAGGGGAGTGCTCTATTTTGGTTGGTAAAAATAGATTTTCCAGTCTTAAAAAATTAAGTGAAAAGAAGCCCCAAAGTGCTTTGCTGTATTATTATTCTTCACTGTATTTTCAGGGCAGAGAGGTAGCTATAGGAAAGCATTCAGTCAAGCCTTCACTGAATGCTAACCAGACTCTCCTGCAAATGTCATGGACAAACCAGGATCAGTTGCTAGAAAATATAATCTACCTTTGAAATTTCCTGTAATTGTTCAGGTTTTCCTGAGTGTTGTTTGAAAAAAACCTYGAAATAGTTGGGTTTTTGAGGCAATTCCACTGTGTTGTTCTGCTGAGGAGTGTGATGTGCCCTGTCAGTAATAAAGCAGTTGGAGATGGATTCAGATAGTAGTTGTTTTATACTGTGATTTCATGTAACAACTTCACACTGCCCTTTAATTCAGAGAAGAAACAGTCCTTTTATTAAAATAAAAGTTTCTGAAGATAATTCTGACAAGAAACTATTTATGTTAGCTTGTCTTACATTTTGCCCACGTTGATGAGAAGGTGATTTTATAGAAAATCTGCATTGTTCATATTTAAACAATAGATATGCAGTCAGTTGTCACTTCAAAAACAAGTTGTGCAGCTTTGTTACTTCTAATGATCCTTTGAGGGGATTTTTTGGAGATAGGACAGAGTTGCCCCAGTGCTGCTGGTGAAGCTGCTGTTGTCTTGCAATAGTCACTGACATTGCAGATGAGAGTTTATTTTCTTACCAGGTGAGAYACTCTCTGTGTAATCAGTTCATCAGAGACTTACAAAGTTTATTTAGCTTTTGCCTTTAGCAATGCTTGCAGCATTCTTTCTTAACTGAGCCAGGTGTCTCTTGTTTTCAGCCAGGTGTYGCTTGTTCTGATTCATGATGCTGTTTCCTTCACAAAACTCAGCATTCCCTTCTCATGAAGCATTTGTGATTACAAAACCTCTTGCCTTTGGTGTTTAATCTCTCTCTCTTCTTTTAACTCATTTTACCCAGCTATAAGGATACACTGAGTACATAAACTTTATCTCAGTTTGCTTTTAGTAGTTCAACCCAGCAGCTCAACTCGAGGCAATCCACTTTATATGATGGTCAGCAAATGCTTTTTTTCTTGCTTTTCTCTAGAAATGGGGAGCTGATGATGTAAGTCACCATGTGTTGTATTAGATATTAAAAAGCTTGTGGAATATTTGCAGCAAACACTGAGAAATAATAGACATATAATCAACRGGTGGGGGGTCCCTCCCAACACATCCTGAGACCAATTTCTTCACCAAAGGGATAGAAATGAATTGCTTAATGTAGTTTATGGAATAAAGGTCTGACTAAGCAACCTGGTCTGTAGAGACAGATACAGATGAGTCACTAAGCTCCTTYGTTTGAATTTTAATTATTCCTAGGGCCTTTGATGTGTGTTTGGGTTCTCAGTGAATTAAATGAGAGTGTATCCAGGAGCATTTTTTAGGCTTAGAGAGAAAAATGTTACTCTGAGAGGGTTTACTGTTGTCAGAAGAAATCAATGAAATAAAGATAACTGTACTGTTCTGCCTTATATCCTGCTTTCTTTCTGTCTCTGGCATTAAATGTACATCTTTGGATGGCTGCTGCTTTCAGCTGTGTTGCCAACAGAGACCTGTTTGGATAGGGGGTTGTTTTTTTAATCCATGTAAATCCAGGACATCCACCCAGGCTGTTGCCATCAAAGTCAGCAGCTGCTGTGGTGCCGTGCCCTGCAGAAYGGTTCAGACTCTGTAAGCCCCATGKACTGAACCCTGAATTTCCTGTTCTTGTCTTGCTTAGCTCTGCAGACATCCCAGTACACTCAGGCTGCCCAGAATCTGTACCAGTTTCCCAGTSAAAGGCTCTCAAAACATCATTGTTTTTGTTCTTATTTCCTTCCTGTTGCATCATGATGTTTGCACAGAGACAGAAGAGCTGAAAAAACAGTGTTTGCTTGGTCATGTTTCATCCCCCTGCTCAGACTCATTCTAGTGTAATGGCTTCATTTTTCCCTGTGGAAGTGGAGGATTGCATCCTCTTGRCTTCTGAGGTATTTTATGCCAATATACCCATTAATAATCACATATTTCTCTTGGAAATTGTAGAGTAYGTCTTATAAATCAGGATACTTCTGTGGAGTTGGCATCAGGAGTGAAAATCCCACACTTCAGGATTTTTAAGGTCTCAGTAATTTTGAGGTATTGGTAAAACTGAGCAAAGAACTTCAGAAGACTTAGGTGTGATTTGTAGTTTTCCCTTTTATGAACCAAGTTCCAGGAACAAAGAGGAGGCTGCTGGGAGTTCAGTTTCAAACTGTGCATCAGCCTTTCAAAAAGRAGCAAGATGTTGCAGGCCTGACTTAATCCTGTATCTGGTGAGTCAAGGAATTGAAATGAATTGCCAGTATTTTGACCTTTTCTTTTTCCATGTGTGCAGATCCTGTCCTCCAGGTGCCGATCCATGTGGAAGAGTAAGTCTGTTTCCTTTATCTCMTTTACAGTTTGTTCGATTTTCATTGACATCTTGAAAGTTGGTTTCATTTGAACCAAACCCCTCTGTGTTCTAGACAAGCTGCACACCTTGCAGAAGAAAATTGAAGGTGTTTTGGGCAGCAGATAAAATTAGCTTCATATRATAGCTAAGAAGAAACATCCTGTCTGCAGCCTGTTCCCTGGAGCTCTTGTTGGGTTTGTGCATCAGGGCTGTGAACATTGCCACAAGTGACAAGTGTGAAGGGACAGAGCCAGGACTGATTGTGGGTTCTGTACYTACCCCCTCAAACAGAGATTAAAAATAGTGAAACACAGGAAATTCCAGCCACCACCACCACCACCAGAATCTGCAAAGGATACCCTTGAGTTATAGTTTCAGAGTGGTCCTGCATCARCCTCATATTTTGCTAGAAAATTTGGGGCTTTATGTCTCTGAAGTCAGTGGTGACATCCTTTCTTTTTTGATCATAGAATCATAGACATTAAGGTTTGAGTTTGTCTGGGGGTCTTTGTGTAGTTTGGGTGTAGGGTTCCCTTTACATCTCAAATTTATTTAAGTCTGGCAACAGTTTTATTGTTTCTTGCCTTCCTCACTGTTTTTTTTTTTTATTTGTTTGATTTTGTTCTGTGTCATTTTAAGAGCTTATAAGTTTTGTTTAAAAGCTTTCACCTGAGTCATTACCTGCCACATTTGGTTCTTTGAATTTTCAAATATATTAGTAGTCCTACATTTTATCAGTTCTGAGATTTGCTTACATTTTTTAATTTTCACAGTCAACAAATGAAACTTAAAAAAATGTAATGTCAGATGTACTTCTCTGTAAAGCCAGTGCYGACCACAGTTTCTTTCCTGTTCTCTGAGAAACACAGTACATTTTTTATCATTTATCATGGCTGCTTAAATCCTAGGCCAGCATTTCTTCCAGACCCAAATGATGGCAGTTTGTACACGCTTGGTGGCAAGAACAGYGAAGGCTTGACTGTAAGTACATTTTCTAAATTCTCTCTTAAAAAGTGCCCCAGCCAGCCTCACACCTTTGCAGAAAGAAAACATACTTACATTTTGTCAGAGCAAAATGTTGCCATCTTGTGATTGTCAGGAAGTGATTTCTGCTTGAAAATATCAACACCGTCTCTTGTCCCCTTTTATAAAACTTTTCTGTAACTAAAATAATGATAATTGCAARTAAAATGTATGTTTTGTTATCCAAATACTGAATAATCTCTGTGTGATTTAATGGGAAAGGTRTACCCAAAATAACACCAATCAGATGTGTCACTCTCATCCAAATACTTAATTTTTAACAGTCATCTGCCAGAAGTAGCATTAATACTTGCTCTGTGCTGACCCCTTTAGAAAGTGTATTTGTAAGATTTAATAAGCAGATAAAAATGCTGAACCTTTCAGATTAGTCACCAACCCATGTAGGCCACAGCTACTGCATARTGCTTCACTGTCATTTTTAAACTTTGTGGTGATACTCAGATAAAATGTTTGACTTCCTACAAGTTTTTTTCCTCTGGCAGCTGCTATGATTTCCCTTAAGAAGTTCAGTGTTGTTAAATATTTTAGTATTTACTCTGGCTGAATTCTCAGGTATTGTAATAATAGAAATAACCAATAAAAACTTGTCACCCTTTTCTGTGAACAAGTGAAGACTATCACATCAATATGGATGAGCTTTTATTGTTTGTTGTTTGTTTTTCTCCTAGAAACTTCCATTTACTATCCCAGAGCTGGTGCAGGCATCTCCCTGTCGCAGTTCTGATGGGATCCTGTACATGGGTGAGCTCAAATTTTATCTTCTTTAGATTGTAAGATATTCAGCAGCTGCATAATGTAGAGACTCCCAAACAGACTGAAGGAAATATGCCTTATTTGGGGTATTAATTGCGGTTTTTCATAAACTTCTTTGATAACAGAAAATCAGATTAATATAGAATTCAGTTACTGTGAGAAGATTAAAAAAAAAAAGCAACTGCTTTTCCTGAATGAAAGAATACTTTTCTAAGCAGTGAAATGTCTGTATGGGTTTTTTTTAATTTCTTCTCAATCAAATGTGACTTCTACTTWAAATCATCTTATGATTATAAATGTCATTGACTGCCTGACAATTAGATAAAATTAGAAATCCCACTGCAACACAGTTAGACATCCTYCATTGTCTGAGTTCACAGTCAGTTCATTTATAGTACAAATAATAAATTTATGGCCCACTGTTCTGACTCATTCTAATTGCAGATKGATTTAGGAGGAGAAAAGGAGAAGGAAGGACAGTCATCACTTATCACAACAGTAAAATATGTGAAGATCAGTGAGCTCAGTATTGGGTTTTTTTAAATCTCCTGGAGGGCCAATACCTCCTGGTTCTTCACTTCATGTCTTAACAGTAAATGAGAGAAAAATGTTCATTTGAAGCTTCTAAATATGACATATGTGTATTAACTTCAAAGAAATTCTTAAGGTCATGGCTCACATAGTCTTGAGTGGAATACTTGGATTACAGTCTTTAATCAATTTAAAAGGTGTAGACCCTCAGGGTTTTTTTCCCCACCTCCTGTCCTTCACCAYGAGCACTTCAGTCCTCTTTTCTGAGAGCTCACAGGATCTGCTGCACTCAGAGCTCTGTTAGATTTTATGTGTGAAAAAATATCACAGCCAGTAGTACTTCCTGTTCTAAATACTGGGTTTGGGGTTTTTAGTCAGTATTTGGGATTTGAAACTAAGCCTGACTATGAAAAACTGTTTTATTAAAAATGTTTCATTTGTGCTAAGTTCATGAGTCTACTAAAGAAAAAAGACTGAAAAGTCGATGCGAGTGCAGTTTTTCTAACTGAGTGGTAATGGGGCTTAAATTATGATTTCAGGTAAAAAGCAGGATATTTGGTATGTGGTTGACCTSATGACTGGGGAGAAACAGCAGACCTTGACTTCCTCTTTTGCAGAAAGTCTTTGCCCATCAACATCCCTCCTGTATCTTGGGAGAACAGGTCATATGCTTATGCTTTTTGTTTTCTGTACTTTAMAAGAAAATTCTGTTTTTTAAATTTTAGGCTTAACAAATGTCTCTGCTCAGTTTGGGTTTTCAACTTTATTTCTTAGAAAMAAACTTCTGTAATTTACAATTTTAGACTGTACACAGAAGAATTATTAACTTTAGCAGCAGAAAGATACTGTTTTTTTAAACTTTGGCAGTAGTTCCATTATTCTTCTTGTTGACTAAGTGGCATTTGTATTGTAATTAATGGTGTATTCCAGTAGCAGCTGTGAACTGTTTGCTCTGTAACATTCAGCTTTTAAAAAACTGTTTAAAGATGGAAACACAGCAGATCCACAAGAGCAGTGTGTTAAATAACTGGTAAAGCAAGGCCAACACCATGGAGCTGCTGATTAGAAACAGGAATAAGTGTTACAGACTTGCTTTTTAAGCTCTCTATTAATGTGTCCTTAAGTGGGATAGTGTTGGGAAAATGAAATGCTGAGAGCAGTGACTGGTGTGTGGTGTTTGAGGAGTGTCTCAGTTTGAGAAGATTGATTCTGTTCTCTCATAGGTTTTTTTGCTTCACAGACTCTATATTTCTTAACAGAGTACACGATCACAATGTATGACACCAAGAAGAAGGAGCTGCGATGGAATGCCACCTATTTTGATTATGCAGCTACTTTGCCTGATAAAGACATAAAATACAGTAAGGATTGAATTGCTGTCTGCCTCCTGCAGCGGGGTTTTGTATATAAGCAAAAATATTCCGATTTTTTTGTGCAGTGCATGCACTTCTGTCCATTTTGATCCATCACATACTGCAATATCTAAAGCCTGTTAGGTAGCTCAGGTAAATTGAATTCAGGAAGGTGCAGCTCTTGAAGGTGTGATTCCCTAAAATCAGTGAGAAATGGCAGGAGAGGCAGCAAATCTGAACTGTGGTGCAGAATCTGATTGCAATGCTTTCGAATGGCAGCTGGACTTGTATCAGCCCAGTTCTGGCCAAGACTTTGCTGCTCAGCTGCTGTGCAGTGGAAKTGTGATGGTGCCTGCAGCAGAGCTGTTCCTGTGCATTATTAAAGCTGCAGAATCAGGTAATCTCCATGTCTGTGCATTGCAGAAATGTCCCACTTTGTGTCCAACGGGGAYGGGCTGGTGGTGACCGTGGACAGCGAGTCTGGGGACGTGCTGTGGATCCAGAATTACGCGTCCCCAGTGGTGGCCTTTTACATCTGGCAGCGAGAGGGGCTGAGGAAGGTCCTGCACACCAACGTGGGCATCGAGACCTTGCGCTACCTGACCTTCATGTCCGGGGAGGTCGGGCACATCACCAAGTGGAAATATCCCTTCCCAAAGGAGACAGAGACCAAGAGCAAACTGACGTGAGTCTGATATTCCTGCTGCTCTCACTGTGCATTCAACAGAGCTTTGTCATCAAAATGAAACAAAGGTTGTGCTACAAGTTGCAACATGGTGAAAAGAATGCATAAAAGCAATTCTAGTCCTGCAGGTGTTCTTTCATATAGTATTTGATCTATTGGTGTGTAAAGTCAGAGATCAAACCAAAAAACTTAGAAGCTTATGAAATGTATATACCTAAGTTTTATCAGATGTTCTGTGTTGAATAGTTTCTCAGAACGTGGAATTAAATTGGTTTTCCTAATGTGAAGCCTTTCACATTATAAAACAGGTGCACAGCATTTTGGCAAATGCCAGTTATTGAAAAATGCAKAAATAGGACTTGAGTTATGTCAAATGAGCAACAGTGCTGGGAATAATGAACYGACAGTGCTGTCATAATTTTAAAAAAGGGCTTCATAGTACAGCAGCGCTTCAAACCATTTTACAGATCCAGCYTTTTCAAGATACAAATACTGATGATTTGGGAAACTCTTGCATTTGTTCTGCAGGGTTGTGCTGCCCAGGTTTTAGCTGAGCTGGTAAAATATCCATTTGCCTGCTGCTAACAGTGATTGTTTTTCTGCAGCCCAACCCTGTATGTAGGGAAATACTCCACAAGTTTGTACGCGTCGCCCTCCATGGTGCACGAGGGAGTCACTGTCGTGGTAAGTGGGGAGCTGCAGGGGGGAAAGTGCCTTTATGGAATAAGTGCTCTCCTGGGCTTGGAAAAAAGRTTGAAATGTAATCATGCATAAAAATTAAATTAAAATAGAAAATAAAACACTGAAGATTGTGCATACACAGAAATTTAAGGGTTTTGCGAATGTCTGTGAAGAAATGTATGGCAAATTAAGTATTTCCTGAAACAATTAACCAGCCTTAGAATGCATGACCATACTTCTGGAATAATTTCCAGTGCTGCAAAGAATTAACKGCAGCTCCCCAGGAACTGTGCCAGGCAGGCTCAGCAGGAGCAGACCTGAGGTTACTTCTATTATTGGTGCTTTGTGGTTCMTGTTAAAATTGCTGGTTTGTCATCAAAGTAACTCCCCACAGACAGGAAACTGCATCATAGTTCTGTTTTGCTCACTGTTGCTGCCAGGTAGGAAAAACAGATCCTGCTTAACTTTAGGAGAGAAAAAAAGGAATAATCTCATCTCCTGGGCAACATGTCCCTGAAAAGGTCCAATGTCCAAGGTTGTGGAAGCAGCTGCTTAAGGGCATAATGGCCGTGTTTACCCACACTGACTTTGCTGCCTGTAATCTTTGCTTGCTCACCCATTTTGACCTCCAGTTTTTAAATTTAGTTGCCTATTTAAATATTCTAAGGTCACAGTAACAGTAATTGTAACACTGATCTCTCTGTAGCCCCGTGGCAGYGCCATTCCCTTGCTGGAGGGTCCAAAAACAGAAGGAGTCACCATTGAAGACAACGGCGAGTGTGTGATCACACCCAGCACCGATGTGAAGTTTTCAGGCAGGCTGAAGGAAAAGCACAAGCTCAACTACTGGAATGACTGGCTGCTGATAGGTGTGGGAGGCCTTGCCTGGCCATAATTACTGAATTCTAATAATAGTATCTAATTCATTTGCATATAAACTAACTTGTTACATATCCACCTGCCTTCTGTTTTCCCAAGCTTCTGCCTTATTCTGTGAAAGGGTGAAGTGCTGCATGTGTGGAAAGTTAATTATTTCTTATTTGCCCCCTCCCTCAGACAGGGGTACARTAATTTATTATTTACTGTAAATACTGTATTTGGGTACTTTTCGATTTTTTTATTTGCATGCTGTTGCTCAATTCTCATCATATGGATCAGACAGTCATGTTTTCCCCATTTTGTAAATGGATTAAAACACAGASGCTGAAGATAATGCGTGTTAATTGTCAGCCTGTCCTGTGTGTCCCAAGTCCCTGAATTTTGGAATTGACTTCCCAGTGCGTTTACAATTTTGCTTCAAAAATTAGGAATTTTTTGAAGTTCAGTTTTGAGTGTTGCCTGGTGATAATGATGTATGTGAAAGGAGCTTTGGGGCAGGGACAATATGCAACTTTCATCTTCTTTAAGTGCCACCTTTCTCTTCCCACRATCCCTTTCCTTGTTAATACCCTCATACCCGCAGTGTGGCAGGCAGTTCCCTGAAATAGTTCATGTTCCTYTGCAGTGACCTCTGCCCTCCACCTTCTCCCTCCTTTCTCTTTCCTGCTCTGTGCATGAGCATCGTGTTTTGTGATATTCTTACTCTTCAACAAAGATTCTGCAATCAAAATTCCTAAAAAGAACAACTTTCTGTTTCAACAAATGTGTTTTATTTAAAGGGCACCATGAAACGCCGTTATCTGCTCCCACAAAGATCCTGGAGAAGTTCCCAACCAACTTACCAAAGAAGCCTGAAAATGTGATCCCAGCTGACTCTGAWAAAGCCACTATTGAAGAGGTTTGTAATCAGAAAAAGTCTCCTACTGCATGATAAAATAATATAAAGGAGTAGAAGTTGGRGAAGGACACAGAAGGAAAGCTGCATGGAATTACTTCATATTTTTTGTGTCAGATTTTCATGTACTTAGCACATAGAATCACTGGTATGTGGAAGTGTCATTCCGCTGCTTTTTTTTCCCCCACATGCAAAACTTTGACTTTGGTAGGTTTAGAAATGACTAAAAATGATGTAGCAGAAAGGCTGTCTAGAAATGCCTCATTGACCACAGAGGTGCTGAGCTAACAGAGCTTTCTCTGTCTCAGGTCATTGACATTGTGGAAGGTTCCTCAACACAAAGGCCTCCAGCTGCTCCAAAGGATATCGAGGAAACTCCTGCTCGGCCCAGCCCGCGGCCGGAGGCTCCAGTGGACTCCATGCTGAAGGACATGGCCACCATCATCCTCAGCACTTTCCTGCTTGTGGGYTGGGTGGCTTTCATCATCACCTACCCAATGGTAATGCTGGCCTGGCTTGGTGTGCTTTTGAACGTTGGGAGAGTCACGAACATTACAGAGCTCAGAAATGATACAGCAGTGTGACACTCTCCAGGGATTTTTCCCTCTTCATTGATGTGCACTGGGGAGCAAAGGCACAAATTTGACTTAACAGTGATTTCTCTGGCCATATGTGCCAACTCTGGAGAGGTTTTCTTTTCCATCCACCAGTTATGGGTGTTGTTGRTATTAATCTTTTTGGACATGATGTTAACATTACTGGCTTCACTCCTCTCTTCTGCATCTGAACCACTGTCAGGTTTTCCAGGTTTTGGATCAAAGCCTGGTTTAAAGACAGCTTTTTAATCAAGCCATGTGATTTCTCATTTTGGGAGTGGAAGTCCAGAATGAATTAGAAATTGTGAATGAACTTTCTCCAGCCTGTGTGGCTTGCAGGCACAGGGCAGGAGAGTTTTGCTCGCACCTTTTAGAAGTAGCTCCCCAATAGCTGTAGGGTTCCCTTGGGTGATGTGTGTGTCAAATCTTCACTGAGGTTCATTTCTCACAGAGTGTCCACCAGCAGCAGCAGAGGCAGCATCAGCTGGAAGAGAAGATCCAGCTCTTGCAGCAACAGAAGCTGCCCTTTGGTGCTCCCAGTGACCTCCCTCCTGAGGCAGATTTCCTGGACACATCGTACGGCCGGACAGAGAGCTCAGCTGCCAGCACCCCAAACCTGTCCCCCAGAGCATCAAACCACTCTGCCTATTCCAACATCTCCACATCTGATGTTGGGAGCTGCCTCTCCACTGAGCAAGAAGAGGGAGGTAAAGTTGGCCCAGTGTGGTTTATTGTGTCTCTATTTTCCAGTTTCTGTGATGGTGCAATAGAATAGTTATTGATGATACTTCATAGCTCAGCAAGAGGAAGAGAACCATTGTCCTCATCTGGTGTGAGCCCTGCACACCACGGGCAGGTCCCCATGTCCTGACCCTCAGCCAGTAACAGCCAGCTGAGGGCTTGTGCTGCCCAGGGCAGTACGTTCCTGTCACTTGCAGCCCTTTTAGGGAGATACTTATTTAAATAAAAACACATAGTAAGATGATTAATTGGACTCAAGAAATGGGAATTAGGCAGCACAACCTTCCTGCCTGTCTTCCTGTGTACTCATGTTTCCCTTCAAAGACTACTAAACCCACTTCCATAACTGTCAGCCAGCATTTCCTAAATTCAACGTCTATAAACTTTCAGAAAGAGGTTGGCTTCTGAGAACCACTCATTTCTCATGGCCTTGAGCCATAATCTTTCCAGACTTTATGTCAGGTGTTGTGTGTATATGTGTTTTGACTCTTGCTGTTGGCTCATTGGGTCACCACAGAGTATTTGCCTGCTCAGGCCAATTACCAACGTGGACATGATAATTTCTTYTGATCATCTATGTGTTAAATTTAAACATGAGCCAAAAGACTTCTACAGACTGGCCCTGAAGTCTGTGCAGTTGTAAAAGGCTGCCTTGCCCCATACTCTGTTCTAGTGCTTGTTTCTCTTTTCTTCAGATGAAGAAGCAAACCGAGTGATTGTTGGCAAGATTTCATTTAACCCTAAAGACGTACTGGGACACGGAGCTGAAGGGACAATTGTTTACAGGTAGAAGAGAAAGACCAATGTTGTGTTCGTATAATGTCCTTCTAATTTATTTATAGAAGCCCTCACATCTATTATGAACAAAAATGAAACTTTTTGTATGTGTCTGGAGTATTTTCATGCATTTTCTTCACTAGAAAAACTATTTGACTTCCCTAAGAAGTGTTTCCTGGCCAAATGTACCTGTTCCCAGCACAGGAAATGCTTTCACAAGCCTCTGTATAAGGTTTCTGTCGTCACATTTTCTGCACATGCTTTGGCCCCAGAGTGTGCAGGGTGGTTGTGCTTTTCCTCCCTGGCTGYAGGGGCACGTTTGATAACCGTGATGTGGCAGTGAAGAGGATTCTCCCCGAGTGCTTCAGCTTYGCAGACCGGGAGGTGCAGCTGCTGCGCGAGTCCGACGAGCACCCGAACGTGATCCGCTATTTCTGCACGGAGAGGGACCGGCAGTTCCAGTACATCGCCATCGAGCTGTGCGCTGCCACCCTGCAGGAGGTGACCTACAGCACTGGAACATCTCCCTGCAAGGCCTTCACTTCCCTGAAGTTGCTGAAGTGCCTGATGCAGGAGATGTTTCATTTATTCCCCTGTCACCTCTGTGACAATTACACRTTTCTAGAACAGGGGTTTTCAGACCTTTAGAAAAACATCCTTAACCCTAGACTGATTTATGGGCAAAAGCTGTTGTCCTTTGATTTTTACCTTCTTGTGAAGGACTCCCTTCTAGTCATCCTCCCCCTCCTACTGTTCTTGTTTCTGGAGCCCAGTGCTATACAGAATTCTAGCTCTGAATTAGACTTTAGAGATGGCACCTTCAGCCAAAAATCCCTCTGCTGCRTGTTACCAGTTAGCACAATTTACCCAGTCCCATCTTTTTTGAGGGTGAAGTGCATGGATTTATTATTTATGYAGCTGCTAAGCAGTGCTGTGGCTGACTCTCCTGGTTCTCTGTTGCAGTATGTGGAGCAGAAGGCCTTCAGCCACCATGGCTTACAACCCATCACCCTCCTGCAGCAGACAACGTCTGGACTGGCTTACCTGCACTCCCTGAGTATTGGTAAGAAAGACTCTCCTTTCAGGACTGGATGGAGAGGGATTTTTTCTTAACTGGAAAAAAGAGAAATTGGTCTGGTACTGGTCTGTTTACCTGGCCTATTGGAAGATGTCCCCTGCCTGTGGCAGAGGGGTTGGAATRAGATGATCTTTAAGRTCCCTTTGAACCCAAACCAKTCTGTRGTTCTGTGATTTAACAYTGGCCTTGTCCCTGTAACATTCTGCAGCCCTCGAGTGCTAAAGCAGGTCCTTACTGTTGGTGCAGGGTGCTGAAGTTTTTAGAGAGCAGTCATATAAAACAGGATGGAACAAAAACATGAGCCTTTACCAAAGACAATAATTTCAAGTTATGACTTTGATTTAATGAATGGTGGTTCGGCCTTGTGAAAGGTTCATTTAAAAATTCACAAAGAGTCTGAGTGGATAAGTGGGTGTTTGTAACAGTCCACAGGGACCTGAAGCCCCACAACATCCTCATCTCGATGCCCAAYGCTCACGGGAAAGTCAAAGCCATGATTTCAGACTTCGGGCTGTGCAAGAAGCTGGCAGTGGGCAGGCACAGCTTCAGCCGCCGCTCGGGCGTGCCGGGCACKGAAGGCTGGATCGCCCCCGAGATGCTGAGTGAAGACTGCAAAGAGAACCCCGTAAGTCCTCGCCCTTCCCTGGCTGCCAGAGGGCAGGCCAGGCCCTACAATAGGCAGCACTTGGTGCCTGGACCTCCAGGCTGCCTTACAGCTCAGTGTGTGATTCTGGAAATATCCTTCTGCTCTCAGAAGCAAAAAACCCACCCCATGACAATCAGAGCCTTTGGGGKAAAAGGTGTTGCTGCTATTGAAGGCTGTTTCTTTGCAGACGTACACCGTGGACATCTTCTCAGCTGGCTGTGTCTTCTATTATGTGGTGTCTGAAGGTGGCCACCCCTTTGGCAAGTCCCTGCAGCGRCAGGCCAACATCCTGCTGGGAGCATACAGCCTGGAGGCTCTGGATGCAGGGAGGCATGGTAAGGACTGCCCTGCAAGGATCAATGAGCAGCCCAGGGTTTTAAACACCAMCAGAAATGACACAGCTGTGGCCCACAGTGATTCCCAGCCTGGCAGAACTGAAAGTTGTACTGCTCAAGCCCTCCTGAAATAAGGGGCCTGAAATTCTCAGCATYTGTACTCCAGAGCATCCCTGGAATACACAGTTTGGAGCCCTGCAAGCTTGACTGTGAACTTATTTCCTGTATTTAAATGATGGGAGGGAGATGATACTTTGATATTAGGAATACCTTTGATATTCCTTTTGTTGGTTGCCCAGCACATCTGTGAGGGCAGCACTTGAATTAGYAGGACAGGAGGAAGTAGAGACCATGATGAATATTATACAGAATATTATAAAATCACAAAATTTTGCATTTCTCTGTAGCCAAACAATGTTGACAAAATAAAAGAAGTAAATTTCCCTGCACCCTCTTCCTTGCAGAAGACATAGTTGCTCGTGATTTAATAGAACAGATGATAAACATGGACCCCCAGAAACGGCCRTCTGCCAGCTGTGTGCTCAAACATCCCTTCTTTTGGAGTCTAGAAAAACAGCTCCAGTTCTTTCAGGTTTGTAATGACCTTTTCTCTCAGTTCTCGGGGCTCCTGACTTTCTTCAGGTCATGAATTCAGTCTCTTTCTTGTTCCTGTTTGAGGTCATAGAATCCACACCTCACTGTGAGGAGTGAGGCACTCAGCTGTAAGACCTGGGTGAAGCTCCCGAGCAATTAGCTCAGTCTTACAGCAGATCTTTTCCAGGGGACCAGAACTGATGTTATTGTCACTTGGTGGCAGGAAGGCCTCCTCTAGCAGCTGCAGTACCCACAGAGGGTACTGTGGTACCCACAGAGGGGCCAGGAGGGTTTTCAAGAACAGCAGTGAACATGCACTGAATATTCATGTGGGGTGGGAACTGTCTGAGGACTTGAGATCATTTCCAGCCTTACCTTYTCCTCTGTGCTGTAAAGGCTTTGGCGGAGGGTGATAAAAATCATCTCAGAACTTCTGTATCCTATTCCCAAGCACTGTCATGGAGTGAAGTAGAATTCTAATTTTATTACCAGGACAGGCTGTAATTGGTCAGAAGCAGCAATTTGAAAATATTGTGAAAAACTTGGAAATAAAACTAGAAATAATCTGAACGTCTCTTCCAGGATGTTAGTGACCGGATAGAGAAAGAATCTTTAGATGGTCCAATAGTCAAGCAATTAGAAAGAGGTGGAAGAGAMGTGGTGAAAATGGACTGGAGAGAGCACATCACAGTTCCTCTTCAGACAGGTAATGGACAGCATTTTATCAGAGTGGGAATTACCAGCTGTTGCAGTTTGCTGGGACAGGAAAGTACGGATAACACTGTCTCAGTTTTGGCACATCACTGTTGCTGGCCAGTAAAGTGTTTATTTAAATTCAAGTAGGCATTTCTGTACTGAAACACACCTACAAGGATCTGTGGCTGTGGACACACACCCCAGCACCTGAAACTGCATCACAACATTAAAATAATTTGTTTCTCTTGCAGATCTTCGAAAATTCAGATCCTATAAAGGCGGCTCCGTCCGGGACCTCCTGAGGGCAATGAGAAATAAGGTAAAGGACTCTTTCCTGGTGCACTCTGGGCTCCTGCCTCCGCCTGTTGTTGTCAGCCTGTGTCGCACCCTGGTTTAGTACTGAGCTCCTTCAAAAGGGACCAGTAGGATGTTACTGTATCCAGTAACTTTTCCTTCTGTTTTCTTCCACAGAAGCACCATTACAGGGAACTGCCTCCTGAAGTGCAGGAGACCCTGGGCTCCATCCCAGATGATTTTGTGTGTTACTTCACAGCTCGTTTCCCTCGCCTCCTCCTGCACACCTACCATGCCATGCACATCTGCTGCCAAGAAAGACTCTTTCAGCATTACTATACTGAGGACTCTGCAGAGCTGAGCCTTACAGGAGACACTGTTTGAGAGGAGAGGGATGGAGCTTTCTTCTCYGGGACCAACATTCCAAGCACAGGCCTTCCCTTATCAGGGAAAAGTGGGATCAAAGAGCTGAATTCTCTCTCTTTGAAGAAACCAAGCCTCCAAAAAGTGCCTTGTACCTCTGCCTGTGCTGAAGCAGGAGATTGCAGAGCCCAGGGCGCGAGTGGTAAAGTGATGAACCTTGGGGATGGAGTTACTGACTCCAAGGCAGTTTTCAAGACTGTGGAAATGAAGAGCAAAAGCTGGCTMTAACCATCCCCCARTATCCCTGTACTGTATGTGATTTTGTAACAGATGTGTTTTACTACCAAAAAAAGAAATTCAAATTCAGTGATTGAAATCATATAATTACTTGGGACTGAAATGTGCAAAAGGAGCCCTTTGGTTGTAGCAAATAATCTGAACCTGCCATTGCACTACTGCCACATTAGGCATTAGACACACCACAGTGATTGTAAAGGGAATCRTTTATGGTTATCCAAAAAATGGTATGAAAATACCCTTTCTGTTTAATCAGTACTACCCTGGAAAATTAGTCCCTCATACTTGAGCAGAAACAATGACATTTTGAAAAATACTGACTTGAAAAATCAATTCAAGGTTTACCTACTGTGAAAATAAGCCTTGTTTAATATCAACCAGTATTTAGAGAAGAACTAGAACAGACCTCAGCTTAACTCACGGTATGAGAACAGATCTGCCAAGTACCTGCAGCAAACACCAGTGGCAGCTGGGAGCTRCCTGTGACTGCAATTGTCCCTCACRGGGTGAGAAAAGGCCACCAGCCACAGAACCAGGGCTGAGACGAGCCCTGGAAAAAAAAAGCTCAACAGGAACCAAGAGCTGTTCAGAGCAGTGAAATCAGGGCAGTGTTTAAGGGGTGCCACAGAGCTGTAGAACCCCRTTTTCTGTGTGTGTGGGCTGGTAATTCAATCCACAGGAGCCTGTGTGGTTAAAGATGCAGTATTTCTTTACATTGGMCCTGATGCTATGACAGAGCATCATGTGTGCTAGGATGAAGAAATGCTGAATTCTAATGTAACTGGGGTGTTCTTTTACAATATATTTATTTAATGTATTTATATTTATTTAATTTTTACTACAAAGTGGTATCAAATCCAAGTGGTACAAGTATGAAGCATGCCAAATCAGTCTTAATCAGTTTTGTATTTATATTTAATCAGCTGATAACAACTGGAAGAAGAAAGTGATACTGCATCTTTCAATGGAATTAATTAAAGGAGAAATTACAAAGTGGGAATTTGTATGACTGTGCCATTGTGTCTTAAATAAATTATTGCCAGTAATATGTATGAGGGGTACATACAGCTACTTTTCTGGAGCTACTTTACAGGATGTTTTTTCCTACTTTTACAATGTGTGAGAGCAATTTACCTAAGATGTCAAACTGTGCAGGTTACATGTTTCTAAAGCTTGAAAAAATAATGGTAGTTTTACCTAAGAAGAGTCAAAGCCTATTTCATATTTTTGTACTTCTCATGTAAAGGTCTTTTATAAATCTACTAAATAAAAACTYGTACTCAGACTAAAACCCCACAACTTGTAGCAACAATGTGTGCCCGGGAACTCAGCAGGCCTGGTGCTGGCAGAGCTGGCAGGGAAGGGGCCAAGGCCTGCARCAGCCCTGTCCTATCTTCCTTAGGAAGGGACATAAGCCTGGCTTTTGAGCCTGCTCAAACCACTGCCTGCCTGCTCACAGTGCTGTTTGGGTTAGAAAAGCACTGAGCCTCCTTGAAGGTCCAGGAGCCTCATTTGTTATGCTGACAATCCCCAGGCATCAAGGCAGGTGAGCTAAAATGGCTGGAATTTGTACTGGTGTACAATAAAGAAACAGCCATAAATAAATAGTTTTGGATCACGTGCWTCACAGGAAACAGAAAGCCACTCAGACAGTTCTGTGTGCAGCACGGCCTGGGGGAGCCCAGTAGCACAGGGGACTGAGGAACCTCTCTCTGTGACCCTGCCAACCTCTCCACTACTGGGCGAGGGGCCTGGAGTGAGGAGGTAGCTGATACAGAGAGGAATGAGGTGGATCTGAAAGTTTTAAATAAAAAAAAAGTAGCCATAGATACATACATCTGCCACACCCTATCCTGACACTTAGCTGATTTTGGTGGGGCTGAGGCTGCTGGATTGTAAAATCAGCACCACCCAGAAGCCCTGCTGCGAAGTGGGTGGAGACTTGATGGCTCATCAGAAATATTTCTGAAAAGCCGTTTCCCCCTTTTTTTTTTAATTTCCGGTAGAATTTTGAAGAGACTTGCAGGACACCCACAGTGCTCAGACTGCTGCCCGTGCAGAGCCTGGCACCACAGGTGCTGGAGCACCTTCCCTCCTGTGGAACCCGTTCCCTGCAGGCAGGACAGCGCTGGGGACAGCCGGTGACCCGCGGGCYGCGCAAGGTAAGCGCTCCGTGTGCTGGGGCCGTGGGGTCATTGTCAGCCTGGCGGGGTACCTGGCTGGGAGAGGATTTAACGGAAAGTGAGGATGTCCCTGCACTGCCACCCCGCTGGGATAGGAGCTGCTTGGCAGCACTAAATGGGACTGTGAGCAGCTCAGACAGGTGGGAGTGGGGCACAGACAGCTTTGCACCCCCTCCCTACCCACCCCTGCAGCCCAGAGCACCCCGAGCCCACCGGAGCACAAACCCGCTGCCATTCCCGACTGCTCCTAAAACCAGCAGGGATCAGGGACCCGCGGGCCCCTCAGCCGCCCTTCCCCCGCTCTGCTCCCGCCTCTGTTTCAGTTTCGATTCCCGGGCAAGGCTGCTCGCTCGGAAACGCTTCCTGACGTCAGCGGGCACAGCAGGGTGGGACAGAGACACAGGCGCGGGAGGGATYCACCACAAGCCGACCCACTGGCCAAGCCCAGCCCTGGGAGGTGGCCAAAGGCACTGAAAGATCATAGGTATCATAGGGACATTTTTAGCTCCCCTTTCTCGGGGAAGGCTGCACTAACAGTCAATGCAAATCAGTTTCCCATTTTCACAATCAGTATGTTTACACTTACTCTGAGGGATCCCTTACACATACAGCACATCAGGGCAGTCCCGTAACTACTCACACCAAAGCTACAGCCACTGCCTTCACACACACACACACACACACACAAAGACGCCGTGTAGCTGGCAATGCCAGGCTTTTAGAGGTACAGAAATTACCTTGGACTAAAAAGGTGGGGAGGAAGTTGGGAAAACAACCACCAAAGTCAACTTGAACTAATGCAGGAATGTTAACTGTAAATCTGAAGTTATTTTTTCCCCCTCTAGGGTTTTGTTCATTAACAGCAAGGATTTCCTTTACCAAAGACAATGGGTATGTATTGCTTTCAGAAAAATCCTATTTTATGTGCAGCAATTTKTTTTTTAATATCTGCATTTTAAGAATTCATCTCTAGCAGGGAACTAACCAGTACTCCTATCATCTTAAGGTTTGTATTGGTGCTATCCTCATTTAGTAGAAAAGAATCAGACTTAAGTGCGTAAATATCTGCCCATACCTCTTCAGTTGCAGGAATCCAGCCCTGTCAATTCCCATAAACCCTACTGCATCATTCCCTGCAAAAAACATTTTGGGTTATTTCCAGTACTCCCTTTGGGGATCATTTCCAAATCTCCCTCCTAGTTTTCCTGCTTTGCTGATTCATTAGTCTTGCACMATTGCTTAGAACTGTTTCTGATTAAGGTTAAGGATACTTTATCATCAGAACTGACATATTTGAGAAGTTAAGACCTGCTTGACTGGTGGAAAGAAAATAATCTAACATTCAGTGAGCCCAAACAAACATTAGTTTGTATTGCTAATATGTAATTCTAATTTCTAGATTACAAAACATTACCTGTGAATGAATGGGATGAGAGCCATGTCAAATGTTGGCTGGAATCTACTGGAATCAAGAAGAAGTATACAGAAAAACTATATGCAGAAGAAGTGACAGGTCCAGCACTAAAGGAACTGGATGAGACTTTCCTCAAAAAGATGGGAATGAAGGAAGGCCAAATCCAGATCTTAATCCACAAGAGAAATGAACTTCTGCAGCTCCAGGACAAGGCACAGCAAGCCAAGGACCGCAGCAGYGAAACACCCGAAAGAACCGATGCACAAACAGGCACAGCCAGAGCCAGCAATGCCCCCACTCAGGACACAGCGAGTGGAGGCAGCTCTGGTGCTGCAGGTACAACCAGCAGTGAGAACACAGCTCCTACTTCTGGCAAGAGGCAAAGAAGAGGCAAGAAATCCCAGCTTCAAAATGCTGATGAAGTTTTAGATGTCAGAAACTGTCGGCCATTTAGAAGTCAGGATACTGATTTCAAGTACGTGAAAGACACAGTTCTTGCTCCAGAAACTGGASTCAGTGATTTAATCACTCCCTGCCATGAATACAAATCTTTGGACACTGCTGCAGAACTGAACAAAGATCAACTGCAATCAAAATTTGCCTCTGAAGTGATACGGTTTGCTTCAGCCTGCATGAACATTCGAACAAATGGTACCATCCATTTTGGTGTCATGGACAGTGTTGAGGACAAGGGCTGGATACATGGACAGATCAATGGCATAAAGGTCAAAAACAGGGAAGACTTTGTTGATGCACTAGATTATATAGAAAAATGCTTTTGCAATAATTTACAAGAAATTGCAAGGAAATGTATTCAYCCACCTGTGTTTGTTGAAGTGATTTCAAAAGACTCTCAGGAACAAAGATTTGTAGTGGAGGTTGACATTGAACCACTATTCAGCTTAGTAAAGAAGAATTGTTTTGAAGTTTATTTGCCAAAATACAAYGAAAACAGTGGGAAAGTGATCCTGACCAAAGAACCAACTCTCTACCAGAGATTAGGAGCAAAGTCTGAACCTGTGCTGCGCAACAAACTCACTGCTTTCATTCAGGCTATGCAAGACAGGGATGATCAAAGAGAAAGAGYTGAGCTCTCCAGCACACAAGTAGCCACAGAAATACCTCAAGATTTAGGAAGAAAGTTATCAATTCTATTAAATAATGGCAAAAGCTACATGGATGATTCCCTACGGTACATCCTTGTCACAAACAGATGTGAACAGGATAATCTGAACTATATCAATTTTTTAATGCACTTGAATATCTTCTGTGTCTTTGACTTTGATGAACATTCTAATGTGTCRGGGCTGTACCGCAAGTACAAAGAGCACCATGAAACAAGTTCTTATTTTTTACAGGATTTTTACAAAGAAATTAAGACTGATAATTCTCTCTCTCAGAAACTGTTTGATCAGACTAGCTGGATATTCTGCAATGGGCGCAGTGACTTCCTTGGGGATGRAAAGCCTTGTGATGAAAATACATGGATTAGAACCAAAAAAAAACACCTGAAGAAAGTAATTACTTGTATCTGTGAGGAAGTTCTGCCAGAGGGCTCTTTCATTGTRCTTTTTCTGTTGCTATCACCAGTGCAGAAACCACTTGTGGACACTTTTCAGGAATTCTATACAGAGATGCATGGCATGCAATACATCATGTGCATTGCAGAGTCCAGAAAAAATTACAGAAAGTGGGCTAATCTAGCTCAGGAATCCTGCAGCATTGAGACATTAGAACAATGCAGTGTTGTGGGTATGAAGCTCAGTCATGTAGATGCCACCATTCAATCAATGCTGCCTTCTACAGCCCAACCCAGACACCTGCCAGCTTCCAGTGGAGGGGTGTGTACACTTCCCTTGAGGGAAGAAGAGAAACTGTATTCCCTAGAAATCCTTTGTGCRGACCAATGTGATGATATCAAACCAAATCTTTGGACTGAAAAACAAATACAAGAAATAGAACAAAATTTTTACCGTGGCAGGAAAATCACGTGGGAAAACCTGTGGCTTGCTGATAAAAAACRCTGTGGGGATATCATTGAACGCGAAGCATGCACGGAGGCAAGCAAACTCTTGGATGGCATTTTACGAGGAAGTGGACAAAGTTATTCTGTGGCTAAACTGAAGATATTTCACCACCCTGGAAGTGGTGGAAGCACAATAGCACGGCAAGTTCTATGGAAAAACAGAAAGCGTTTTAGATGTGCTGTTATCAAGACCTCATATCTACCTTCAACCGTTTGCAATCATGTGCTTGCACTTAGAGATTATGAAGAAAAGGAAATCACTCACTGTTTTCCCGTCCTCCTCCTGATCGAAGATTATGATGACGAGTACTTTGAAGAACTACGGAGTCAGTTAATGGAGGCTGTCACAACCAGGCAAATGAAGACCTCCAGACCTTACTTCATCCTCGTGTGCTGCAAACGATGCAATGACCCTGAGAGGCTTTGCAAGGCTTCTCCACAGGACACAGTTGCTGTCACTCACAAGCTGACAGAGTCAGAGAAAAATCTGTTCAACACAAAACTTGAAAAACTGAAGCAGAAAGATGTCAAGCCAGAATTCATACTTACATTTGTGCTGATGTGTGAGGAGTTCAATAAAACGTACGTATCAGACTTGGTAGAGCACATACTGCAAGGCATTGACCACTCCTCTCGAGACACCTGCTTGATACGTTAYGTGGCTTTGCTCAACTCTTATGTACCCAATTCATACCTTTCACTGTCACACTGTGAGGCTTTTCTGGGGCTGGGGRCATATACAGACAGTAATGTAAGAGSATACAATTTCAAACATCACTTGAGTGAACAAGCGAAAATTCTTTTCATTGAGCTAAATGAAAGTACCCCTTACATTTCATCTATTCGGATAATACACTGCCTGGTTGCAAAAGAAATTCTGCATCAGCTATCAGGCAATCAACCACAAAGTCAACTTGCAACAACTCTTCTTCAGGAAAAGACACTCTTTGAAAACAGATTTGGACGAAAAGAATTCATAACGTTTATCAGACATCTGTTTATTCGACGTGATAAAAGAAGCAGGGGTGACAACACTGATACTCTCTTCTCCCCATTCATTGAACATGTCTGTAAAGCTGAAGACTGTGAAAAAGCTATTGCTGTTTTAAAAGCTGCATATGAACTCCTTGGAAAAGATGCTTTTTTTGCCCAGCAGCTGGCCAGACTAAATTACAGCAATGAAAAATTTGAAGATGCAAAATACTGGGCAACGGTTGCAAAATCTCATTTGCCAACTGATTCTTATATTTTGGATACAGAAGGTCAAGTCTACAGGAGATGGTTTAGTTTCACTGTGGATAAAATGACAGAGGAGGACACCCCTGAAAGCATCATTGAGAAGATAAAAATTGCTCTTAAAGCTATGGAATGCTTCAGGGCTGCACAACAGGCTGCAAAGAACGAACGTGAAACAATGAACAATGCTGGCTATTTTGGAGAAGTAGAAGTAGGTTGTCGCCTTCTTCGATTTTTGTCCACACTCCCTGTATTCCGCAGAAGTCCAGAGGGGGAATATACTGAGCTTGTGAAATACCTCATCACAGATTACGTTCCTGAAGACATAAAACCGTGGGGAACGCTTCTTCATTCCCGTTTAAGAGGCTTGCGCCAGAATCTGTACAATGCTCTGGAATGGATTTCAGAAGAAGTAAGTTATTTCCAAACAGATAAAAACCAAGACAAGGATGATGAAAATGATGCCAACGAAGAACAAATTTATAACCCCAGAAAATGGCTGAAAAGACAATCAGAGGTATATGCTAAATTCTTCATCTCAGCATCACTCATTGATGATAGCAACAAAGGTCCTGAAACTCAGCTCATCAGACGCATGAATATTTATAGGAGTGGTGGAGGAAATGTCACCAATATCCTGTCATTCCTAACAGATAAGAGAGAGAACAGGGCAGCTGAAAAGCTAGAAAGTATCCTTAGTTTCTATCCAGAAAACCCACACAGGCTGGAGGACAGCGAGCTGATCAATTATATTTTGAGCCACATCACAYTGGCCTGCTTAGCACCAGGATCAGCCAAACTCCTTCCACTGCAAATTCTTCGTGAGCTCAGTAAAAAATTCCTGAAAGGAAAAAGACCRTTTCCAGCAAGTGCCTATTTTTTGCTAACTTTGCTGTACTGGCCAGATGAGGCATTAGACAAAGAGCCTACTCCAGACAAAGATGATATTTTAACTTCAGCCCTTCAAACCCTRAAACGTTTATATGACATCAAGATGAAAGATGTTTCTACCACAAAGAAAAGAATCTACACCCATTTTTTTCTGGGAAAGGGKTATGACTTACTTAAGATTGTGCACAAAACTAAAATTGATAAATTGATGGTGGGGTCCTTAGATGAGAGGAGAATGAAGTGGCTACATGGAACTGTATGGAATATTCCCGAAATTCGTGACAATCTCAAGAGAGTTTCTGGCTGGACCAAGGACAGAAATATATTTATACGTGGTCAYGTGAATGAGATCCGTATCTTGCCACTCCATCATGAATCAGTGCCTGCTGGAAATGAAAATGTAACCTTTTATATAGGCTTTTCATTTAATGGTCTTGTTGCKTTCAATATTGAGGTTGAAAATGATGCAGCCTTCGGAAGAGCATAAGGTAGGTAATACATTAACAGAACACACTGTGCTCTTAGAAGGTACAGCACTGGAAGTGTCCACTGTCACATTTAAAACTAAAAATTGATTGCCCTGGTTGAACACCAGGCAACAAGAAAATCAGAATTAACTACTATAATAGTGACCAATTAACTAAAAAAATTTGAAACTACTAGTAAAGYGTAGTTTGAGCCATGCCTTTTATAGTTTTGGAGTCAAGAAAGCAAGATTTCAGATCAAAGACAGCAATCTTCCTTCTCAGGTCATAGATTATGATTTTAAGTTGATTTCTTGGTCGTCTTGATCAGTACAAGAATTTGTCCCGGGTAACTATGGTTTTCTTCTTTTATCAGAAACAGAAAAGTTTTACACCATGTACACTGCTCTGGCCGTAACATACTTCACACTCTGATGTGTATGAAATACAACTCCCAACTGCCACTGTCAGTGTAGAAGGAATTTTAAAGCTGACTTTGCAAACATCAGGACTGATAAAAAAAGAGATCTGCCTAACTCCTACACTGCTTCTCTGTATAAATGTTCCCTTACTAGACATATCTGTATCTGGGGTGGGGTACAGAGATGTGAGCAATTAGACATGGATGACATAAAACATTACTTGTAAGCACTGTTATGTGTTCAAACAATTCCTGCACGTAGTGAAATGATTTTGCATTATTATCCAAGGAATGCGACAGAGTACAGAACTCAAATTTGTCTATAGCATACACCCATGATTTGAAAAATGSAAAGGATTTTTGTTTTCRGTGCTGTTTACAACCATGATGTCAYATTCAACTTCTAATAAAGCTGCCTGTTGTTTYTAAGTTTCTTGTAAGACAGTGTGACTAAAACTGCCAAAAAAACCTGTCATATAACTTGTTTCAATCTAATAAATATCTTTTATGAAAAATTACCATTTCTATGTGAGCTTTATTACCTGAGGATATATTTCCAACAGTAGCTAGGTATGATTTATTTTTCCAACTTCAGCCAAGATCTGGGAACAGCCAAAAACTGTAGAAGGAATTGCAAGCCATGGTGAATTCAGAAGAAACAGGATGAAACCAAAGACTATTGTCTAGTCGAGGCCTTCCGATTCTGGCCTCAGGAAGCAGAAACAATTGCCGGAAGCAAGAGAGCTGGAGGGTCAAAGAAATCCCCCTCTGCCTCCCAGCCCTGGGACAGGGAATGTTTGACAAGATAACAAGGCAAAGGCAGCTTTCCTAAGTCCAGTGTGAGGCATTGGGATGGCTTCAACCAAGAGCAGAAACAGAACAGGCAAACTTACTGAAAAGCACAGGAAAAGCAAAGCATTGACTTCTCAACAGATACACAGCCTGCTCCAATGCTGTGGCAGCACAGCCTTTGCTTTTGAAAAAGAAGTTATCAAGATAAAAAATTACAGTCAGCTAGGCCAGGAGGGTCTGCCTTGTAACTTGTTTTCTGCCTGTACACATCCAACTTGATTCTGCTGATAGCAATGCTTTGCCCGGTAGCCCACACCACTGCATATGCTTGAGTTTTGTCTTTGAGGCACAAACAGAAGTCTTGCTTCTCAAATACACTMATTTCTACCTCTAAAAAATTAAAAKTTGAGAGTCAAGCACTTTACTTCATCCCCACCAACCCCATAGAGAAAAACCTCCATGTTTTAGAGAAAAAGCCAAAATTTCCAGATGAACTCTGAGTCCCACATTGCAAAAACAACCTGCTGAGGCTCACAGGGCAGCAAGTACAGACCCACCCTTCCTACCTGTCATATTCCCATTGGGAAGGCTTTAACAAGACAGGCAATACACAACTGCCCTTGCTCTAACCAGCTCTTAGTAAACAGCAGTTCCCAAATGCCCCTCAGATTTCTCTGGAGCTGGAAGCGCCAGAGGATAAATGCCCATAGAGCTTCTGCACAGCAGCTCTTCCCKGAAGGGTCCTCTACTGCAGCTCCTSGTCACACACACCCAATTCATCATAGCATTAAAATAACCATTTATCTTCCCTTTACCACGTCTCAGAAATTAACCTATGAGTGATTAATGGTAGCTAAGCAAGACCAACCAGCCTAGCACAATAAACCACTCCCATCCCATTCACAGGAGGTGCAAGGACACCTATCTTCCAAGCTAACTCACCTGTCCAGTGTTTTGATCAAAGAGGGTTTAGAACAGAGGACCTCCCAGCATGACCAGGCCTCCAGCTTTTATGAAAACAGAAACTTTTCCTCCATATTCCAACTCTTCCAACTTCTTCAACAGCTTTGTACAGCCTGCTCAGCAGCAGGACAGTGGATCAAGAGCAAAAGGATATTACAGGTTATTAGCTAGGATTCACCTGTTTATCTCCACTTTACCTTAGAGCTCATATAAATGAGTCTCTGCAGCTTACAATTAAAAAGCTGGTACCAATTTATTCACACCATAATATTTGTTGCAGTAATTTAAATAGGTTTTCAAGAGGAAAAAAAAACGCAGAAACAGTGGTTCACTTCTGTTTAATCAGATTGTTACAAAATGATAACACATTACATATGTGCAATGACCCATTCCAGAAGCACAGTTCATAAAAGATTCCCAGTGGATGCAAATGATGTCAGCTCTGTATCTTCTTTGAATCTTCTTTGTAAACKGAATGCTATGAAATTAAGCTTCTTGCTGCTACCATTATTTGCATGCATTAAAGTGATGCACATACTTACCAGTCTCTCACTTTCTCCAAATAAATTCAACATCAGTATTTTGCCACCACCTGTCTTTTGAAAAAGATCAGTAATCCCAGCCCTTTCATACCACTTACACAAAAGATGTATAAAGTTACAAAAAAAAACCCTTCACAACACACTAACTTCTGTGGCCATACTGCTACTGAGAGGGGACCATATTCACTCATATGGTTAAAGGTGCTTTGTGAAGGTACTAAAAACAACTCAGAGTTTGTGCAGTTTGGGTTTGCTGCACAGTGACCAGAAACTCTGAAAGGGCAACTGGGAGTCAGTAAGGAGTCTAAGGAAAGAGTGGGAAATGACAAACTGTTCCAAATATACAGTACCAGAACTGGGAGAGAAGACGACTGAACCACATTACAGTGGACAGATGTTCTAATGGTGTGTCAGAAGTTGTGCTACAATTTAACACTGCTCACCTGGTAATCAAAGCTCAGATTTCCAGTACTGCTTTTGRTCCTATCTCAAAAGAAAATAAACTTTATTCTATCAGAATTACCATAATTAACTGCCATTCAAAGTTTCAGAAAGAGATGATGTTCTACCAGAGTTCTAGGAGGATCTATCTTGGACAAATGCACTTTTTTTGGTTAAGACACTATGGAACACACTCTACCCTTCAGTTATCCCCACTGACTACCAGGCTGGTGTACAAGTAGTGCAGGTCTCCATCCAACCACTGTCAAAACCAGGACTTCATAAGCTAATTGAGCAGCCAAAAGCAATCAGTTACTCACTCCAACTTAGTACTGTGCATTAAGTATCAGCCAGGGTCGACCGCAGAAGTTTTAAGAAATATGGATACATTCTGTTAACAGGGTAATGGCCTCAAACAAGGTACCCCTTTTATTCCTGCATACCTGCAATTAAGATTAAGCAAACAGAGATAAAACTAAGTTATAATATTATTGTATGACTTTCCTCTTTTTTCCCTTCTAGGACAAAAAGCAACATTAGTCAGAAATTGGCCTGTAGCTCATTTTGCAGACAAAGCAATTTAGTGTGAATTGTAAAGAACTGATGTGGAGAAGATGGCAGGCAATGGGCTGTGAGTTCTAAAACCTGGAAGATACAATTGCCTTGAAACTGTACATTTGTAGGATGAATTCTGCAGCACTGTGRAAGATTTCAGAATCCTAAAACATGGAGTTTTGCTGGAAGTGGCAAGTCACTCATAAACACACTCTAGATCCTTCAGATGAGCTGGCAAAACTAAAGTGTCTGTTCAGCTACCACATTACCATGACCTTCCCAGCAGTTGCCTAAGTAATTACCCACCAGTGATATCAAACACCTCTCAAATTCAGAGTGGGACAACATGGCCTTAAAAAGTAAATTAACACAGAGCTTTAGAGCCCATCCAGCTGTGGATTTCTGCTTTGTGCCAGAGCACAGAAAAAGTTTTCATCTCTTCTGCTGATACGTAGAGATGAGCTACACAAAGTCTAAACAGAAATCAATGTATGCAGTCATTCTGGAGAAAGTTGCATCTTTTATCCATTCACCAAGAATCCATTCTATTTTAAGGTATAAAATATTCTATACAATAAAACCCCAAAATTTATGAGAATAYGGAATAGGACAGAATTAAAATAGAGGCAGAGCAGGAACTCTGGAGTAAGATAAAATGGCTGGGGAAAACCACATTTGTAGGGAGCTTCTGAAATGCTGAAATCAACTAACAAAAATAGTAATTAAAAAAGCATAAAAGAACAAGCTCCGGGCTTACCGGCCTAAAAATCTGTGGGTAAGAAATGGTAATTAGCAATTGCTAAAGAAAATTGAAAGATTACAAACTGCTATGGATTCTTACAAATAAAAATGCTTAATCCCCAACACAACAAACACAGGATCCTGCTGGTTTGCTGACAAAAACAGCCTCATTTATGACTGGCAWGTTACCAAAGTGATTTTGACTTCAGATCTTCACACTTTTTAGTAACATCAAAGGGCTTGTCAAGATTCTGTATTAAATTTTCCTTCAAGGTGCTTGCAGATATTTATTACCTGCCCACAAGCAGAGTTAAATCCATTCTAGATCTTCCAAAAAAGTCTAGTCTGTTCATTCACTACTGGAATCAGTAGTAAATAACAATCACACTTCACAGACCAAAATTCCCCTCATGTATTTATGTGGTATCATTTGAACAAATTATTTCAAATAGGAATATCAGGTACTTACAGATTAAACTAACCTGTACTGGCAGTTCTGTGGAATTTTTCTTCTCTACCAGTAAGTAGCAAATGCTGAAATTCTGCTGCTAGTTAACAGAAACACAAATTGTATTAAACCAAGGTGTTTAACCCATAATTTAGTTCTTTATTAAAAAAAATAACTGCCAAACTTCAATTACTGCAATTTGTTGCTTAAGAAAAGCATATGAAGGCACCTATGAAACTTCCTTCAAATTGCCCTTCTGATTTTTCATACATAACCCATAAGTTTAATAAGGTCCATTTTGTTGCCTACTACAAACATAAAGGAAATTACAATACTTACATGGCCAGGTTCCTTCATTAAAGTCTCAAAGTGTGTTTTCTTATTCTGGACTTTACAAGTCAAAGAGCAAAATGTATCTTTTTCCACTTAAATTTATGAGAAAGAAGCTAAAGAATTCGGTGCAAGTAACTCAATGAAAAAAGAGAAAAAAGCCCTGCATGACATCTTTATCWCAAAGCATTACATAACTTCCTAAACTGGGAGACAATGAAATAGCTTCCTCTGGTTGTACTGCATTGATTTCTGGAAATTAAAACTGCTGTTAGCAAAAACCAGTTATRAATATTGGCTACTAAGAGAAGCAGAAGCTGAAATTCTACAACCCGTGCCTCCCTTTCTG
Organism: Malurus melanocephalus; assembly: GCF_030028575.1. Classification (NCBI taxonomy): domain Eukaryota; kingdom Metazoa; phylum Chordata; class Aves; order Passeriformes; family Maluridae; genus Malurus; species Malurus melanocephalus. The sequence goes on along the minus strand of NW_026623330.1, from coordinate 1,429,132 downwards.
AATAGGACCTGGGAATATGGCAAAGATTTAGACAAAAATTAAGGGAAGAAAGYATGAGATGACAGAAGCCTGAACCTTGTATAAGGCAGTTGGCTATCAGAGAGATATGCTWTAACTGCTAACAAGAATTCAAAAGGAAGATTTCAAGCTCTAACGTTACGTGCTTCTCTGCTTTTAGTCGAGATGRTATCGGCATTAAAATTTTATTATTTTCTCAAAACTTCTTCACTTCTTTAAATCTTAACGAAAGAAAAACCTTAAGATAAGTTCAAGACAGTATTTATGGAGAAGTTAAATTCACTGCCATTAAAACAGCAGTGTTGCTGACTGTCCCTACAGCAAGAAAGCCCGTAAGAATTTAAATGGCTATTGTAAACTTATTCTGAAGGTGCAAGGGCTTCACTATTCCCAACAGTACCAAGATAYGTAAATATCAAGCCTCACAATTATTTATACCAGGGACAGTCACTGACTGACTCACCAGGATACCAGGAACAAATGGCTCGAGGATAACACCCTGAATTCTGCAGTTGAGGACAGGGTATGGCTGGCTGAAAAAGCACCAGGCTGCAGTGCTCAGCTCCCTCAGACACACCTTCTCAAGACTGAGGTGAAACTGCATTTCTTTTAACAGATCCTTACTGGGAATCTGTGCTCTGACAATCAAGACTGCATCAAGCTGCTGCTTAGTGTGCCAGAAAGCTCTCACTGTGTTTTTCAGTATTTCAAAAAGAACCTTATATACATYACACTTTAGAAACACTTTGATTCATCTTGGTCCCTTTAACACCAGTCCCAAAACCTTCTTTACTCTACACTACTTCCAACCTAGCCCTGCTACTACAGGCAAAACAGCAGTCACTGGTCGCTGCATTCTTACAGGACCTTGTCACTACCACTGTTTCCGTGGTCTGATTATTTTGATTACAAGCATACAGATATTTTATAAAGTTCTTCATGTGTGGTATGTACACTATTTACCACATCTCCAAGTTATTTCTCTTGTTTAATAGAGCAGGTGCAAATTTACCCGATTTAGCAGAGTAACTCCTGCTCCTTMAAAAAATGTCATATGCCTCAACTTAAGCTTAAAACAACTCCAAGACATATTAGTAATACCTATAGAAGTCATGCCACTGAAATACTGTCATCTTTAGTAAAGAAATTTCACTAGTAAGCAAGAYGTAAAACTTTGTGATACACAAACTGCTGCAGTGAGAGCTGCAATACTGGAATGCAACTAAGAACAAACTTCAGTCCTCAAAAAAAAAAAAAGAGGCATTTGAAATTTGCCTATTTTTTTGAGTATCTAAGAGATTCAGATAGTTAAAGCAAGAAGTACAAGCCTCACCATGTATTATTCTGGGTTAAATGGTTTCCTTAGGTATTCCAGGGAAGTAAGAAGTAAGGCAAATGCTCCTATAAATCAAGCAAGTGAAAGAAATACTAGTTGCARTAGTCTATCTTGAAGAGTTGTTCTCATCTTCACTGTTGTCAGAGGGAGCACCACAAGGAGAATTAGCAAAGCAAGACCATGCTCAATAACCATTTTCTAACAGTTAACATGGACATGTCAATTTTCCAGTCAGACAGGGATTTCAGGGGGACTTTCTACAGGAAAAATGCAAAGGGCAGAGTACAAACAAAGAAGGTACAACAGGAATATGCAATCCACTCTTCTRAGTTAATTACAACTCTATCCTTCAACTAAAATCACTTGAAATCCCACTGGGGTCATTATTTAGCAGAATCTTGAAGAAGGAAAGAGAGTCTGTGCTCATAAAAACCCACCACAAACTTTAAAAATATCTCTAAAATTTTAACACCACCCCCCCAAAAAAAAACCAAAAACCAAAGGAAAGGCAAACCAGACTCCCACATTTGTTTATTTACTACTTCACTGCTGATACGCTACAAGACCTCCTTGGAAAAACCTGCTGTTCTGAAACTGAAGTTGTCTTTAAACAACCTCAAACATTTAGGACCAATGGCTCTCCAAAAGAGTGAGCAACTTTTTCTTCACAAAGAGTAGAATTTTTYTGTCACTGTGTGAAAGAAGGAACTTCAAATAAACATAACAAAGCAAATCTTGACTATGCAACAGAATTTCACAGGGTTTCAAAAAAGGGTTTTTAAACTTTTACTATTGTTGCAATTGTCAAAATATTCTTGTGTTTGGTGTATTTGAGAGACCGAGGAAAAGGTCCTCCCTGAWAATGGCAAACTGAAAAATGTGCAGCTCTGATTTCTCACTCTTCTATTCTGTGTTACCAATTTGGATGTGATCTCTMTTTCTTCACAGGGCTCTACATTAATATTTGTTGAGGTGCAGCTCACACACACAGCACTATTTACATCCTAACCTTCAAATAAACTGGATTCTGTAATTTGGGCTACAAAATTTTGTAGCAATTAACTTACTGGCTAAAACTTGTTTTAAGCTCTTCAGCAGATACAYCTCCCCAGAAGAGAAAACATTAGTAATTGGTATTTACATGCCACTAGTCCAGAGACTACACAAAGTCAACACTACCAAACCAGAAAACAAATACAGCACAAATGCAATGCARGGAAAGATGGGGAGGGGCAGTGTGGCTTAAGGACTACCTGAGCAGCCTCAGAGGAAATGCATTCCATTAAGAGAAAAGGTACCCACACATCTTAAACAGGTTCCCTCCCCCTACGATTCTTCAAAACACAATGATAATAAAAAGATAAATATTAATATAGAGCCCATCTACCAAAAGAGAATAAAAAAACCTAAATTAAAATAAATTTAGGGGCCTTCACCAAACTTGCTGCAAGTTTGGGGACATAAATATCCAACAGCCATAAAGCTGTGAAAGCCCCCAGAATGAATAAAATAAATCCCACTTGCCTCAGACTGAACAGGGCAACACTGAGACTCTGCCTCAGCCTGTCCTATGGCAGGGCTATAGGAAGAAGAAAAATTTAAATTTTAGMAAAAACATGACCCAATTAAGTGAAAGACATGCATTCAAAATTAACAAAATTCCAGTGATCAAGCAAACAAAAGAAAATGACTGCTATAGCACCTCTTTTGTTAGGCCCAAACAGTATTTTCTGTAGTTGGTAGCTATTGCTGAATTGGACAGTTTTGCTTTGTATCTTGATCAATGGAACGTCAGTCAGTTGTCTTGGGGCATTTTTTCCGTAACTGATAGTATCTGTTGTACTAATTAATGAAAAGTAGAGTTAAAGATTCCATCACCCACTGAAAATGTTCACCCTTGTCTTAGTGTTTATGTAGAAACTAGACCAGTACAATTATTAAGACGCTTACTATGAAGTGTCATTAGTTACATTTTCAACTGTGGCCCARCTCATGGACTCTTCATCAGAGTCTGAATTTAACTGAAGGTCATAATGCCCTTCTTGCTGTTCATAAGTAATCCTGGCATTTCATTTTTTTATCTTGTATGCAGAATTTTCATTCCTATAAAATAACTGTAGGCTACATATCCCATTCGATTTTATCCACATTTTAAGAGAGTAATAATCCAGTTCTGTGTAAGTACTGCACAAAAGCCCCACAGACTAAAACACTTGCAGAAACCACAGAAGGCAGATGCAGCTGAATGYGTTTCTAGAAGCTTGTTTATATTCTCCCATGCATGCACAGAGTGAGGAATAGTTATCCATTGTTATTAAATACAGCCCAGCCTCAAATTTATTATCAGYACCTAAAACCTCATCTGTGGAAGAAAAAAAAAGGTAATCCAGAAGTTTCAGAAGAAACTTTTAGTCCACATATGCCAGCTAACCTGTCACTATTTTATTTAAAGCAATTTTTGCCAAAGGCAGAAAGCTATTCTAATGGCAGGATAAAAGAGTCATATAGACTTCTAAAAATCGAACCCAGACTTTTTCAAGGTTCTTTGATTCCAGTCTCATCCATTTTTCCCTAAAGATTAGCTGCCTATTATGATATTGTGAGACCATGCATAAAATAATTAAGAATAAGTAAGTCCTAGATGCTATAAATTCTGGCATGCTTTTTGTTAAATGTATCTTCCCACCTGTGTCTGAAATTTTCTTGTAGCCTATTTGCATTCAACATTTGCATTACRTTGCAATTTCAAGACTGGTCAAGTGTTAATTTTACCGTAATATCCGCCATGGCAAATTTAGGTAACAGCTGAAAAACAAAGCTTCTGCCTACGCAATTGCATCACTGGAGTCCTGCAACATCTATAAGTATGCTTYTCTGTAATCATAAAGGCTTCTGAATCTCTTTCCAGGGAATGATTAAGTAAAGCAAAACCTGGTTTTCATGGCTGCATTACATCASGGATATTGCTGGCACAGCTATGTTGATTTTACTTGATACTGTAAATGAAATCTTACTTATACAAGCAACTATTACACTCAAAGCAGTTTCACTGGTTTTGGGTCAATGCACCATAAATCCAACTCTCTGAGCATTAAGAAGCAGTATCCAAAGAAATGAAGGCAGGCACCAACAGACAACACAGGCACTGAAACACCTGCCTGTTTACAGAGGAGTCACACAAGAGACAAGAGTAACTGAAGACTAAAGGCAGCCACATCACAGCTCTGATTGCACAGGAATGACAGGAGCAGGAAATTAAGTATCCACAGGAAAATAATGGAAAAATTGTTCAGCTGCTCATATGAGAGTACCTATGAAATATATGTGACAGTACTTACTTGGGGCATTTTCATACCATTACTACTAAGATCAATCTCAAAATGCATTCAAGCTTGAAGTCTATGCAGTATATAGCTACAAAATGGTACCATTATCAGAATGAGACATTCACCGTGTAAAAGAGCAGAACTCTTAATATAACTTGCAGAATATGCTGAGTTAACAGTACATGCAATAAGGTTTTATCCCAGGAGAAGTAGGGGTTTGAAAACAACATATGGAAAGTTACAGAAAGACACCAAAGGGAGAACAAATGTACTTGACTGGGGCAGGAGGGCAAAGCATCCTTAGAGCAGCAATATGATCTTCAGAAAAAGCAAGTTCTATAGTTTCACAAGCAATAGTTAAGATCACTTTGTAACGTATAAATTTTATGTGTAACATTACAAAAAGGACAAATGTAAGACATTGTAAAAATCTCTCCAGTGTTTTGTAATYATCCTTATTAGGTAAACAGAAGAAAAACAACAGTATAAAAGCATTGCCTGAGCAAAACAAGTTTTATCTGTTAGACTTATGTATAAAGCAAGATGAAGAGCTAACAGAAGAACTGACATCAAGGCCCCCTCAGCACATTTGCAAGCCAAATACTGCACATCTGACAGGTGATCAGCAGATACCAGCGATCAGAGAGAACTGCTTCTCAACAGAGGCTTGGAGTTATGGTCTTAAGACTGCTGAACACTTCAGAAAAGAAGTGCCTGGCAATTCTTAATGTTTAAGGCCATTCAGCTGTAACTAGATTGCACTAGATCCTCTAGTGCTTTTATGAGACATTCAGATCCTCTAGTGCTTTTATGACCAGGTCAGAAGCTGGACAATGTAGTATTTTAGCTGTACCGTATTCTGGCACTTTTAAGAGCCAGTACAGAATAAAGCCATATGAAGTACTTTAGTGCAGATAAAAAACACCAAGACGTCCAAGAAACAGAGCCATAATACTCAGTATTATAATTAAAAAATTAAAAACCTCCACCATCTACTAAAACATCTATGAACATAATGACACAAAAATGCTGATGATCTTTCTACCCTACTCTAAAGAAGATATCCCCTTTAATTAACCTGCAGATAAGGCTTGAGGCTGGAACATGTATTTAAAGTTGACCTGCAAATGAAAAAATTCACCGCTCTTTTTTCCCGTTAAGAGGCCAGAGAAGCTCTCACTTCCCTCCCCTCCTAAAAGATTCCCTCTACATTCTCATCAAAGGTACAGCACAGGAACAGAAAAGGTCAGATATTCAGAGAATTACAACAGAATTTATCACTCTACACTCTATCACACTGGATAAATGACCAATTCATAGAGTGAAGACCTCTAATTGATAAAAAGGTGTCTTACTCCAGACATTTTCACTGAAAGGCTCAAGAAACAAATTCAGCCAACATCTGATCATAGCACACAACAGATGGTTATAAATGCTTCACCTTATAAAGACTGCCGAAACACGGACTTCTGAACATTAAAAGTAAAAATACAGCATATAATACATTTACCTTGCCTTCTCTGCCTCTTCTRTGTATTAAGAGGGTTAAGCTACTATTTCTCTTTTGCAGGTCAACTTCAATACATCAACTGGAAGTCACTCACCCATGTGCCACGCACTTAAGCTTCTAGAAATCTTCACCTAAAAGGCTCCTAAAATTAATCTCCATTTGTACATTAAAAAGGGTCAGCTGCAGAGTGAACTAACAGGACACACCTGGCATTAGGATGTATCTTAGCACACTTTCCCRTCCTACAAGCAAGTGCCAGGACTAGAAATCATTTAAAATTTATTGAGGACAAGAAAGCACAAATAAAGAAACATATGCATTAAGAGAAGTTACAACCAAGAGTTAGGATGTGCCTCCTGCAGCCTCAGTTTTGAAGAGTCAGTTAATAAGTGTACGGGTCTTTGTCTACTCGGACATACAGCTAAGGAGTGACTTTTTAGAACAATAAATTCAGACTTTATCAAAACAGCACCAGTAATTGTGTTCATTACACCAAGGGCTACCACGGCATGCATCTGTACAAACCTTTCAGGCAGTTGTCCACAGCTGGTCACGAATAAAAAGGCATATAAATTTTTCTCCTCTTTTATTACAATGAAGTTTATAACAGTACAGAAAAGTCACATGACCTTAGTGGGTCAGTTTACTTAAACCCTGGAACAGGAGGAACTCTAAATACATTAAATATTGTTACAAGTTCAGACTTTAATGTACAAGTAGTTGGGAACAGTTACAGCCCTCACCAAACTATGTTGGGGACATGAAGTCCAACAGCACTTGAAGTGCTGTGAAGGCATCATTTCACAAATAGCAACGTAACATTACAGAACTTGCCTTTAAGGTGGTATGTTCATGTAATTCCAGCGCCTTCACAATTTAACGAACCATATTTACTATACTTCACTTCTAAAAACCTAGATGAAACATGAAAAAGAAGCCATACAGTATAAATTGCAACATCAGGAAAAGTTCCTGTTATTATTCCAAATAATTTTTCCCATGTAAAATAAGAATGTCCAATAGCTCCTTGCATGTGGGAAGATACTTATTTTTTTAAAGTCACAATGAAGCTTTAATTGACGGAAGCTCGGCTATATTAACAGCACAAGATGAGAAAAGGTTTAATCTCCAAACCTATTAGAGCGTGAGTAGGAGCATCAGTAGCGGCCACCTTGTGACATTACGGGCGGTCTCATTCCCATCGGAGGGCGAGGAGGTCCACTCTGGTACGGGGGTACCATCGGAGGTCCCTGACCGTACGGAGGCATTGCTCCAGGAAGATATCCTGGCATGCCCTGGTGATGAGCACCATACTGACCTATAAACAGAACAGTTAAGACGCAAAGAATATTTTTAAAATTTTTCTAAATATTGAGAAGTGCATTTTGTGAAGCTTCACCCCTCCCTGCCAGCATGGGCAACTTCACAAATCTTTTCAAAAAGAGAAAGCTGCRAAACTTATGATTACCATGAGGTGGCATGGGAGGTCTCATTCCTTGTTGTTGTGGAGGAATTCCTGGCTGTGGTGGCATCATACCTCCAATTGGTCCAACTGGTGGATTACCCAGGGAAGCCTGTCCTGGTCGAGGAAGATTGCGCTGGTATTTAGGCAACTGTGCCCTTCTTTCTTCCTAAAACCAGAAGAGACAACCACAACACGTTCTGTTAAAACTCACCAAGGCCAAGTAAATACATATGCAACATAGTAGACTACAGATACCTTACAAATTCAAAGACTATTAATAACATTACACAGTAGCATTTGGATTTTCCCCCCTTTCTGCAGACTTACTGCCTTATTACAGGCTAATCGAGCATTCTGCATGGAACACAAATTCCCCCCTCTACCAGCTGAACAGTGCCTTTTTCTCTTAAGCTGAGACAAAAAGGCTGAACACAAATCTAAAGATCTCTGGACTGTAATTAATGTTCACTTGTTTTATCCATAAATTCTGTATTTCTAGCTGCTGTAATAGCATCAAAACAACTTCAAACTGTTCAGTCTTTTGTTCTGTGCTCACTACCCAGACCTAGGATACTTCAAGTTTAAGTCACATGCAGTAGAAGTCCAAATTGGACTTTGGGTTGAGSATTTCCCAGCACCACCAAAACTAAAGCTTAGACTGCAGCAAGATCACTCTGCAATGTGCCAGTCATTAATTTGTAATCAAAGAAATTTTCTCAGTTACATTAGTTCTGATGGTTTGCACTCTCACCATTATTAAAATACACATAACGCAGAGCACAGATGAAATTCCACTTAATCTGCCATATCAGCACAAATTGCATTTTTCAGTAAGGCAATGAAAACATTTTAACTTACCAGTGATATATCCTCATCTGGATGGATCAACTTACTGGTTGCACTGGTTGTTGTGAGGGTAGCAGGCTTACTTGTGATAGATGTAGCTGGTTTAGCTGCAGTACTGCTTGTCGTGCTAGTGGTTGAGGCTGTAGACTGTGTGTAAGCAGGGAATGTTGGTTTGGGGGGTTCCGTTGTTGTCGCAGGTGTAGAATTCAAAGGTTTGAAATCAGTACCAACTGGCCCTGGCACAGCCGCTGCAGCCTGTTAAACACAAGAGACAGGTCAATATTTATTTCTCAAAGCATAAGAGAACTTAAATGATGTCTGTTAGACCTCTGAAACCTTCTGGTGAGATACACAATTATAACAAGCTTGACAAAATAAAGTTCAGCTTTACTGCATACTAGAGCAACTGAAAATAAGACAAAATAAACCCCAGTATGTACAAATATACACACACACACACACACAGAGACTGGAAAGTCTAAAATTCGCAGGTCAAAAGCCACCACAACAAAGGAACACAAAGAAAAAAACCACCCCAATATTAATCTCAAATACTGARTTTAGTAAAGGTCTAAATCTTTCCTGAACCAGTTTTTTTAGAGGCCTCTAAGTATAAATTAATTGTTCTTTCACTATATTAACATACTTTAACAACCATTAGGTTAGAGTAMAGTTTAAAGTGCTAGAATTCATTAAAATTAAGTATTTAAGAAATATTTTAATCAAATATTTAAGAAAGCTTTATCATGTCAGGGYTTTACACGTTCCCTCTATAAACACATTGAAATATTTTCACAAAGTACTATGTCTGTCTACAGAACTTTGATCTTATTTGTGAATGAAAAGTCAATGGAAGCAGATACGAGGTCCACTACAGATTCCAACATCTTACCTCTCCTACTTTTCTTTTAGCAAAACCCCATAGTCTATTTTACAAAGCTGTCTGTAAAGACACAGCAATCTCCAAAGCACACCTTAGTTATGAGAGAATGCTTTTGTTTCTACTCACTGCACATTTACAATTAWCTGAACTTCCCAATCAAAACAAAAAAATTTAACATTTTGCACATAATGCAAATTAAAGATTCGCCACATTATGATGTGCCATATTAAACAAAATAAACTAAAAAGCCTTCACCATGCATCAAGCTAGTCACTGCCCACTAAAATGCATTTAACTGCTTTCATGCTCTTTTAACCCTTTAGAACCAGGATATAAYATCTCATTCTTTCACACTAAGAAAAATTGGGCACTCTGACATGCTTATTTCTGGTAAGATGCAACTCATGATCAAGAACTCTGCAGTTTTACCAGCTAAACATAATCAGGAATATMCAGAAATTATCTGAAGATGTTTAGTCAATTTTAGATTTTACAGAACGGTCCAAAGGGTTAAGTTGCAAAGCAATTKGTTTTAAACTGTGACTTCCTGCGTACTTGTGCTGTGCTAGGAAACAGAGCGTTAGAAGATGCTGACAGACTTTCTGAATTGGAGGAAGCTGCACTTGAGCTTGTGACAGGTGTCCCCATCTGTAGCATAAAAGAAAGGAAACAGTGAAAAGTCTCCAAACAAATGGGTGGAAAATATCCAGATGAAAGGATTTTTTTATACTAAACCCTTTCTTATGAAAGGACTGTATTTTTGTAAACAAGTATCTTCCCTGCAGAAGCCCAAAATGTAAATAGTACACTACAAAGGCTTCTGCAACATACTTGAAAGCAAGTAAAAACTCCAGGACTTGTAAGTGCATTCAAAGAGAAGAGGTCACAAGCCACTTYAAATTCCCCACTTCCCTCCCCAAAACATTGACATGAATTTTTCACTACGCTAACTTACTTCTAAACTTTTGGAAGTAAGAAAAACTCCTAACTCAAGCAATGTTTAACCAGTTCAACAAGATGACAGAATAAATCAGTTCATCTATTAGCAGAGAGACCATTACAAGRACAGCTGAGGAAGTCGTAACAACATTTTTCATTTGGAAATTTCAGGTAGAGGTCTATGCAGTCAGATTCCTGTAGCTAGCACATCTCTTCACCCACCCAAAGCTCTCTTATAAACTACAAATTGAGGCGTTAAATAAAGAAGTSTTTTGCCTACTCCTTTCTTCCCCAGTGCTTACACAACTCCTGTCTGTTTTCATGGCTGTTTTAAAAGACAAAAAAGAATCTTTTGAAATTCATTCAAGCACTGCACTGAATTAAACCTAAACATCAACCCAAGCAAAAACCATAACCCATCATTTCTTGGGCCTCCTGAATAATAAACAGGCACTTCTGGCACAGTGGTAATTTGAAGAACATAACAAGAAATTCCGGGCTCTGGGATACCTTACCTGCCCTGCACTTGGGAAGAGTGGTTTAGTAACTGGAGGTTGTGGGGTCGGTGCTGTTGCAGCAGGAGCTGGAGGCCGGTTAAGAATGCCTGGAGCTGTAACAGGCTGTGCTTGTGTCATTGGAGGCATGCCAGGCCGAGGCCCAACGGGCGGGGGCATCCCTACAAACCACAAAGAACGGGCGACGGATCAGGCTCCAGGAAGCATAAATATTCCTTTAGACAATTCTGCTCCAGTGTTCCTTAGAACAGAATTTCTCACTAGGAAGATGTATTTTTAAGGCAACAGTAAAACAAATCATGATAAAGTGCAATGCCAGCAGGCACCAGTCAATGTCCATGCACAGGCAGTACCTCAAATACTTCAGAGCAATGCTGGATTAAGTTGTTTTCTACTAAAGTGTCAATAATGATGTTTATGCTTCCAATAAACCAATACAATAAATACAGTAATCATTTCTGACACAGTGTCTGCACTGCCAAGAGTGTGGATGAGACTGTTACAAAATCAAAGAGACTCTAAACCATTTCCGAACAGAACCAGAACTGTGACCGAAACATCACCAGCTTTGGCGGTCATCAGTACAGTGGGCAGTGACATTCTGTAGTGTCACCACAATTGTGGTGTCACCTGCACTTTGTGTGTGTGGAGCTCTAGGGGAGGGCCAGGTAGGAAGTTAACAGCTCCCATGGGTTCCATGAAGCAAACCAGCAAATCTCAGGTCATTAYCACACAAGCTGCTGGTCAGGTGGAACACTCAGGGAACTTAGGGCTGCTTAACAGCCACACAAGCTCAAGAAACACAWCTTCTACATGGTAAGAGACCAAAATTTCAGTTAAGTTTCTTCACACACCAGGCTCCTTAGTTGGATAAACCATCAACATTATTCCCCACTTTCCACATTTTCAATTATTACTGTTCTCCAGCTGCAGTCACAGACATTAAAAAAGGCATGGAGAGAGAGCAGGCAACACAACAGTGTGAGAAAGTGCAATAAAAAGAAGAAACTATTCTATTTTTTACTTTAACAATGGAATAAAACCCACAAATTTTTTATAATCAGAAGCCATAAATCAACCACCTCTGTACAAGAGTGGCTTCTGTGGCAATCCAGCCACATCAAGGTGGTGGGTGGTGGCATAAGTCTGTAAGATCTTTATATAAACCTTAAATCTTAGTAGAAATAAATAAATATAATTTAACTCTCACCATAGTACGAGTTCGACAACCCTGACCTACCTGGTGGCATACCAGGCATAAGAGGTGGGATTCCTGGCCCAGGAGGCATCATTCCACCCATTGGCATCATCCTATTAAACAGAAAAKGAGCACTGGTATGAACACTCACGATAAACTGTAAACACAATTGGCACATACCTGTACTAGATAAAAAATATTGGTAAATCATTTCAAAAAGTCCTCAACAGAGGCAATTCAAAACCAATTGACTCCACAAGAAAAAAAAACGAAATATAACCTAGCGCCCAAAACCCTAAACACTTTTTATTTGAACTTTAATTTCTCTTGAAATCTATCTCAGACTACTGGCTGCTGCAGGATGTTCCAAGAACCTGGCCTCAGTACACTCATAAGTCTGAATGTAGGAAAACCAGCTAGCTCCTATCACACTACAATCACTGTAYATCTACTATTACTCCTCTCTGGCACTAAGACTGACTGACAGATAACTCCAAGCTGTAGAATGACCAAAAAAATATAGACAAAAGCAGAGCAGAGACCGAAGGGCAAGAAAGCTTCTGGAGTTTCAATTACAGTAAACCCTCCATACACTAATGACACAGTGGGATTTTGGTTTCTTAATGTGAAAAGTCCTCATTATAACACATTTGCTCTCCTTATTAAAAATGGGGTTTTTTTTCCCTTAAATGATTATGTATGCATCCTTTACAGGGAACAATCATATGTAGCTTAAGATTGCTTCATTTTTTGCAGACATTAAAAAACGGATTAGGGAAACAAAATAAAGGAATGCTTATTATTTTAGTAAGCAAGATAAGCAGATCTGCAGAACTCAAGTACAAACCAAAACCCCACTAAGAWGCAGTTTCTGTTTGTATGACAGTCAAGACACCTTCACCACTGCTGCTTTCAGACCAAATCAAACCACCATGAACAGGTGAGCATTCATTCTGCAAAGTCTGATTTCAGCTTTTAACTTGTCTACCACTGCTACATAGGGAACAATCAGTGGAGAAGCAGCAATGACTGAGAACACAGCACCATCACCTCTTTTTTTGGGCTGGTGGTTGGAGAAGACAAAGCCAGTCTTGCCACCCAGCAGACATCAAAACAAGTATGGGATGCTCACTGCCTGCTGCCCCTTCCTTAGAAATTGAAGATAGTGCTAGAATTGGTGCCACACTAAAACCAAAGTTGCTTCCTATCTTCTAGTTCTTTACTCATTTTTAAACAAAAGTTAATCAGGTTAAGTAAATAAAATTTTACAATAAAGTAGACAAAACCGTAATGCAACCCCAGCCTCTCCTCCCAAATGGAAATGCAGTGACATTTTGGCAAATTCATTTGTGTTTTTACAGGTGATGTAACATTCACCTGATGTCAACAAGCAATTGAATGAGGACTAAGTGCCAGACAACCTGATTAAATTCTGTTTGTTTTCCGCCTAGAAAAGCTAAATGCTCCTGATGAGCATTCACACCATGTTTGATTATTATGATTTTTAAATTCAAAGACTGTTAARTCAAAATTTATGTCTCAGAAGAGAACAACCTTTCACCTCAGTGAACTCTAAAATTTAGAAAATGAGTTCCTGCAGTACGTCCTGCAGTGTAAAGGATCAAGCATGYGGAGCTGTTCAAGCTCTGGTTCAAGTACAGCCTTAAGACCCTAAGAGTTTGTCRGATTACAATTTTGTAGAATGTATTTTACATAAAGTTTTGTAAAAATTCATTCAGTTAAAAGTGTAAGAACTTTACATATCATACAATGGCAAAATCTAACTAGACACCTTCCCCAAATTCTTAGGCAATATTCAAACGTTTCCAGTAACACAATTTCCAGCTTATCAAAAACATGACATAAAATGGCATAATGAATGTACCTAGAATTACATTAATGAGATGCTTACATGTTTCCACCACAAAATGACTGCATGTATTTTCTCTGTTGATGCAATCTGTGAAAATTTATGACAAAATCAAAAATCTAACTGTGAACTTCCAAACACATTGTGATAGGGTATGGTGTCAACCCCAAGCAAGCATAAAAAGCCAACATCTTTTGCCCAATATACAAGAAAAATATAAACTATCCCATACTTTTKTCCTGTTAGGTTGATGACTGATAACCAGATGCACAACATGTGTGCACCACACAAGGGAACAGTGGCTCACAGAAGGCTCTAAACCAACACAACAAAACTTTATATAAATACACAACTATTTAATMATTATTAAGTAAGGACAAAGACAACATACTTTACACGTAAACCCAGTTTGGCCATATTTTACATGTTGGTTTACAGCCATCCAGTCCTCTGATAAATCTTAACCTTTAGGTTACAGAGGTCACAATTCCCTACGTAGATTTAATTAGTTTTACTTTTCCTGTGAGCTTAAAATGCACAGTGTGAACWTGTAATAAGTCTTTCTTGTTACTCACCCAGGTGGCATTCCAGGCATAACTGGAGGCATTCCAGGCATCATAGGTGGAACACCTGCCATTAATGGTGGTATACCTTAAAAGAAAAACAAATTTTCAACAACTCTRACAACATACAATTGCTAATAAATGTAATCTAATAAATTTACACTGGATAAATGYATTAGAGGAAACTCTAAAAGACTGCGCTAGATACACAGATACACAGCAGACTTTCTGCACCGTTTCCAAAATCCTGTTACTAAGTACCACAAGTATCACTGGTAGATTTCTGATTGAAGCACTCATCTTACTACCACATGCCTTCAATCCACATGCTGGCATTAGGTATCTCAATCTAGTCCACCAAGACATGCTCATGCAGAAAAATGGGAAGAAAATGAAGCAACTGCTTATCTGCACCTCCCAGATTCCGTGACCCCAGTGTTACAAGGGAAGATTAACAGTCTGCACAGAAGCATGAATTTGTTTCTATTCAGCTTTCCAGTAACCACCTAACAGGCCCTCTCACCTGGAGGCATCCCTGGTGCACCTGGCACAGGAGGCAAACCTGGCTGTGCCATTGGGGGAATGTACCCCTGCTGTGGCTGAACTTGCTGGGGTTGAAATGAAGTTGAAGCTGCAGATTCGTCATCTTCATACTCATCAGAATCATCCTGTTGTTTCTTTTTCTGGCTCTCTGCAGACAGTACAAGGTATATCATCAAACTGAACACAGATTATATTCTATAAAATTAACTTTATCTGGGGTTCTCTCTGTGGAACAGCAATAGCAAAATTCAAATCTTTTCMGTGCTCACAAATTCTCAGAATTACAAAGAAGGAATGCTGCGTGAACCTACGTAAAGCCACAAATAAAGGGAAGGAATATGACTCACAGCCATGACCCTCAACATASAGAGGCATCTGCCCTCGTGTCAATGTCACACTGTTCASCATAAACCAAAGCATTTCAACCAAAGGTATACTTGAACGGCAAAGAAACCAAAGCATTTGGGAATCATCAGGATAGTTTGATCTCAGACCCTTCCTCCCCTTACCCTCACAAATAGATCACCATGCCCATATCCACTAGCTAATTGTTGTAGTTGCTTTGGCATGCAGCTACTTCTGAACAGGAAAGGAAAAATCTCTCCCAGCCTCCCACACGCCTGGAGCTGCCGTCAGAGAACGCATTAAATCCCACCCTCCCTCAGTCCAACAACTGAGTATGGAACACACCAGGGAAATCACAAACAATGAACCACATTACACCTTTACCCTGAGTTTTTTGTTCAAGTAACCTCCTCCGTTCCTCCATATCTTTTTCTGGAATGCCCTCCATCCCATAGATTTCCAGTTCAATGTCTGTTCTTCCAGGAATAGCATTTGGAACAGCGTCTATTGTTTCTTTATGTACCTAAAGGAAAAAAAAAAAAAAAAACCAAACAAATCCTGCTGAGCCTAATTCAAGGTAATTTCTGTGTTTTTCAGGCAGTGTCAAGACTGAAAACAAACATCCTTAATGGGAATAATCTCTCTGGTCAAGCATTTTCTTGATCTGTGCTTCCTAATCTCCGGTAACTGCTATTACCCCTACAACCAGCTTACATAAACTTGCCTAACAAAAACCAAGACAGCTCAATTCCTTCACTCCTCCTACAAAACTCCCAGCAAAGATCTCTGCTGCACAGTGGCCATCTGACTGCTGACACAGCAGGACTCCTGCGCTGCAAACAGGTCATTGCTGTCCTTTTCTCRTCAGTTTTAAAGACTCTGGAAGGCCCCAACCCCCCACCTTTTTAARGTCACTATTCATTTAAATTTTAGATACTGTAAACAAAAGCTCATGTAAACCTAAAATTCCTTACCTGCATGCAGTGTATAGCTAAACCAGGTCCTGTATACAGTTTCTTATGACATATATGGCATTTAAAGTGCTTTGCTTTTTGATGCTGTATAAGGATTTTTTCATCATCAAAATCCCTATTACAATACCTATTAAAGTCTGTTAAGGAAACATTCAATCCAGGAAGTTACCTTCTAGATAAAACTAAGGTTAATTAGCACCAGTGGGTTCTTTCCTAAAGCAAARGAAAGGCACAGGACGCATATCTGAGTATTCAAGGTGTGACAAATATTTATTTCATGGATATCTAAAACCAAGCACCCTCATATGACCCAGCACGTACCTCTTTACAGAGGTACAAAACTGGAAAGGTGTCTGCATGCAATCAGAATCATCATTTGATTCCATAGTTTGACTCATGCTTTTCAAGTGCTACCCATTTTTTCTCTTCCAGGGTGGGAACATTGCTAAAGCATTAAAGAGGAAACAGACTTGAAATCAGCAAGAGMAAAGTTATGCAAATGACTCAGAAGTGCCTATTTAATAAATTACCAGTAACTAACAATCATAAAAGAGAACAAAGGTTTTAGTTAAATATTTCCTTCATCTTTTAGTTATCCAGCCATCAATTCTTACCACATGGCATTGCTGCAGTCATTTATGAATTTTCTGCTTTTACAAAGAAATATTTTAAGCAAAGAATTGTTCGGACATCTATGTAACAGAAGAGGCAAAACGAATTTCCTTTCTGTGGACCAGCATTAATATTACAGCAAACACTCCACATGAATCTTCCTAGTCGAGACAAATACACATTTGCCATTTATTATTAACACAATGTTAACATTGCTAACACTATGTGTCCCTTGCTTCCACCAAAATGTGAACTGTATTAACACCTAAAACAAGCACAGATCCCTTCCAACACAAAAAATACCTCAGAGCACCTTATGAATTCCTTTATTAAACAATTCTAGAGGAGAGAAGCATTAGGGAGAGAAAAACGGTGAATTTGTAATTACTCCAATCAGTGAGCACATTCTGAAAGAGCGATCAAATGAAAATCCACCAGTATTTCTGGATACTGAAAAATTAAACCTGATCATGATGCAATTAAATTGAAAGCTCCTTCCCTCACAAAGAACAAAAAAAAGTTTTTAAAAATTCTCTTATAACCACATCCAACGCYCTCCGCGACTAACTGTATTTATTAATAGCAAGATTTTCGCCCTTTAATATCCTATCTCATGAGGGATAAAGACCATTCTCCGATTCCCACTGTCCCGGCTTTAGGGATCGGGCGGGAGGCCGCGGCCTCGGCGAGGGCGGCGGGAGCGGGCCTGAGGCCGCGCAGGGGGGTGGGGAGCACAGGAAGGGTACCGACCGGGCCGCATCCCAATAAACACAGGGATGGAACAAGGTCAAGCACCGAGACAAACCGTAACGGGCGTGGGGAGAAGGGCTGGGCCCCATCTCGGTACGAAACGGAACGGAACCGACCCGGGGCCGAGCCCCGACCGCGCCAGGCCGTTCCCCTCCCCCACCCAGCTCTCCGCACCCGCCGCGTCCCACAGAGAAGGATACCAGCACCAAGGCTTCAGCTGCTTCTTCTTCTTACGGCCCATGGCGGCGGCACCCCAACCTACAGAGCAGGAGAGCCGAGCGCTCCCTCAGAGCCGCAGCGCCCGCGCGGCCACCCCGGACCGAGAGAGAGGCACAAAATGGCGGCCGAGCTCCCTCAGGCGCCGCTGCCGCCTCCGCGCTCCCAGAATGCACCGCGGCAGCAGGGTGGGGGGGGGTGCCCACGTGACGCGCTCGCGGTCGCCCCCCCGGGGCTGTCCCGTGGCGCCTCACGGTGCCGCCGCCATTTTGTCTACTCGGGGTTGTGGGTGCTCTGCCTGAGGCACATGCGACTGTCACAGAATAACAGGGATGGTTTGGGTTGGGAGGGACCTTAAAGTCCGTTTCGTTCTACCCCTCTGCCGTGGGCAGGGACACCTTTTACTATCCCAGGCTGCTCCAAGCCCCATCCAACCTGGCCTTGAATACTTTTCATGTTTGGGGAAGTCACAGCTTCTCTGGGCAACCTGTGCCAGGGCCTCAGCACTCTCAGAGCAAAGAGATTCCTCCTAACCTAAACTGTTGCTCATCTTCGTGTTTATTGTCACAAAGAAACTCTATTTTCCCTACTGTTACTGGGCAAGAAGTGAAGCATCACTGACACGAGGTTCTGCGCAGTGTACTGGTGTTGGCTGTTGCTGGGTGCTGACAGGCCATGTTGTGTGAGAGAGCCCAGCACCCTGAGAATATAATAAAACTGACTGAAATGTATTGAGCCATCACCATCCTCAGCTACCTGCACCTGGCTGGGGGCTGGTCCCTATGGTACAGTGACAGTATGTCCGGGTGTTATCTATTACCTCCATAGCTCTCCAGCTCACCACAAGGTCCACTGCTTGCTTAGAAGAGAATCACAGAATCATGAAGGCTGGAAAACACSTCTAAGATTATAAACTCCAACCATAAGCCACGTCCAACCCTTTGCAGTGGCCCTGCTGCAGTTGGGGGTCACATCTGCTCCCCAGGAGGCGTATCTGCAACAGAAGTTGGGGAGTCTYCCTCTCTGGAGACATTCCAAACTCACCTGGATGTGCTCCTGAGCCACCTGGTGAGGTGACCATGCCTTGGCTGAAGGGTTGGACTGGATGATCTCCAGAGTCCCTTCCAACCCGAACAATTCTGTTGATTGTGATTCTGTAACTACCTGGTAGCTACAAGGCTGATCTAGCAAACATGCTGTTTGAACAGAGAAGAAGTATTTCAGAAGCAGAACTTTTTAAAACAGCATGGCTAATCCTGCCAAATCCCTTTCCAATCCGAACAATTCTATGGTTCTGAGATGTGATCYAAGCAGGTCCTGCCATTAAGTCAGTGACCAGCTTTTGAAGGATTACCTGTACTGCCAGAAGCATTGCAGCGCCTGTAGTGCATTTTTCTGTGCATTACACGAACTGAGGAGCCGCAGAAGCCAGAACCG
>NW_026623330.1:1314905-1409221 GCF_030028575.1 Malurus melanocephalus | reverse complement strand
GTCCGCGCAGCAGGGAGCTGCCGGCGGGGATGGCAGTGCTGGCGGCGCCGTGGCACACACACCCTCCACCGAAGACTTCAGGTAAAGCCGATCTGCAAAACAGCACARCCACGGGAGCACCCCGGTTTGAAGTCTTTGCCATATTGCTGTCAGATCATTGTTAGGTGCTCTGCAGTCCCTTCAWAACACATGCAAACACATTCTGGAGTCCCCTGGGCACTTCTGGAATACCTGGGGAATAAACACGTATACAGAGCTCAAATAATGTATTAAACATAAACTGTCATCCTTGAGTTTGAACTCTATTTTCTTTGCTACTGATACTTGATGTTGCTATATTGACACAGTTCTTCACGTGCATAACATGTGACAAAAATTTATTACTTTTCAGTATCTTTCCATAAGCTCTGTATTACAGTTGGAGAAACATAGGAACAAAAAAGGCAGTGTCTTGTCTGTAGCTGCTGGGAAAATCAGTATGAGCTGACACTCCTGGTGAGTGGGCAAACCACTGACTGCTCATGATGAGCCAAAAATCACAGAACTGCCTTAGCTGTCACCAGAGGGAGATTGCAATGGCTCCCCTGTTAAATGCAGATAGTCCTGCATGTGTTGAGAGACACAAAACAATAACATTTATTTTTGGTAATGATTTCTTCTGGTTTTTAAAGCCTCTCCTTGCTGGACACCAACTTACCGGCTGAAGCGGAGACAGAATTGCGCAGTTTCATCGCTAAGCGTCTTACTAAAGGAGCCCTATTTGAAGGAATGGGAAATGTAGCATCAGTTGAGCTGAGGTAAATTTTTGAAATTATGGTGAATGAGAACTGTAAGGAACATTGGCAGCACTGCACATCTTGCCTACCTGCTGCTGCACTTAGGGTTAATTTTGATTGCATGTTCTCAGGCTATTACTGCTGTTAATAAGACCTTACACAATGGCACTTTACTTTTTTAGGTAACTTTGAGAAAAATATTGTAAATAATTTACTGTTTGAATGCTTTAAAAATACTATATTTATGATTATTTCCTTTTAAACTACTCTGATCAYACAGAAGAAAAAAGAGAAGGTCTAAGAGCTCTACATATGGCCAYAGGAGCCACCAGTGCCAATGGTTAAAGAAATCATGTATGTCTGCTTTTTGCATTTATTTATCATAATGTATCTGGAACAAAATAATTTTTTTCCTTCTTTGTTTTTTTCATAGCATACCAGAAGGTAAAGTGGGTTGTTACTACTGTCGCTTCCAACAAGAAAGTCTTCTGGAAATGGCAACATTGGAATCAGACATCAATGCTCCAGAATATGTGGTTTGTTTCTTAGGTGGCTCAGAGAAAGGTCTGGAACTATATCCTTACCTTTAACTTTCTTTACCTGTGTGGAGAGAGAGATGATGTAAAAATTAYCGTGTCATTGTGTCTGTTTCTACTTAAAATGAGCACATTTGTGTACACATTCCAGTAACTGAAAATGTCAGTAACGGCCATATACTGAAAGGAAAAAATTCAGGTCTTAATTGGTGCATCTTATTTTCCTTAAGAAGATACTTTCAGACTTGAGCTGGACAAATACATYCAAAATCTGAAGATAAACCTTGATTTGGAGGTAAAGCCTAACTTTTTTTTTTAAGTGGTGAAAATTGGTATTTATGCAGACTAATTGCTAAAACAATCTGTAAGAGCTTATTTATAGATAAAATAGGCATTTTGAGTACCGGTATGAAACACTGGGAGAAATTCTTGATTCGTTGTAGTACGATGAGCATCTAAGATGCTATCAGCCATACAAGTCAAAAGGAAAAAAAGGGGGGACTTCCTTATGTCAGTCATAAATCTCTCAAAGATTATTCACKGTTAKGTTTGGAGAGAAGGGTAATGGTCTKYGAGGAAGTTATCAATGTCCACCTCGATTCTTATCAGTTCTGAATGTTACAAAAGGACATTTGTGGGTTTCTTATCACATTTTCCTAGTGGAAGTTTTGCATTTTAAGTCTCTTTGTCATCCCATCTGCTGTTGCATGGTCTTCATTCAATACATACCATCATATTACAGTTCTAGCTGTTTCTTAAAGTGCAAAGCCTTTCATTGCTGATAAAGTRAGGCTTTAAATGTCAAACTCATTATTTTAGTTCAGTGTGGTTTGAGATYAGAAAGGCTCTGACATCCAAATACTTMGGTTGAGTAGATTATTARTAGACTTCTGTTTGTGTAGAAGTCTAAYTTGTAGTTGAAATTTTAATGTTTCAACTTGTTACAGCAAAAAAACTTGGAGACCTGTGTTAGCCCTTATCTGAGGAGCTGGTTTGAGGATGCCATCTGCCCTATCCAGAGGGTTGTGCAGCTCTTCCAGGACAAACTCGCCTCTCTGTTACATGCTGTAAGTGTATTTAAAACTGCGTAGCTAAAAAACCTCCAGGAGGCATCTCAGTGACACCAGCATGGTTAAAATGTTTTTTGCATTTGCTTTCCCAACAGGAGGAAATGCAAAACAAATTTTTTCTTCTTTTTTTCCCTGCTTATTGCTAAGGAACCATATAATGCTTTCTTCTATCAATTTTTGAAAAACATTACCTAGTAGTGTCCATGCTGAAATTAGAATAAGAAAATTAGAAATAGCATGACCAGGCTGTCCCTGCTATAATTCCTCTGAATGAGAGTGTTATATTGTGTATGTGCATTATGTAATTCACTGGAAACAGAAAATCCCTGAGTTTGAGGAGGCTTTGGATGGAATAGCTAACAGTATAGCTGCTGAATTTCTTCTGGGCACAAAACCAGCTGCAATGACTACAATATGGAATACTGCCTTGACAAAAACAATTTTTAAAGTACCACAATATGCATTTATTCTCAGAACTGCAGTATAGCAACAAAAGTAATACTGAACTTGCATCCAACTTATTAATTTTATTTATTTATTCCTTTTTGGTTTGGTTTTTTTTTAAATTTGTTTGGTTTTTGTTTAAGGCTCTGAGTTACACTCCTGTAGAAGTCAAAAATGCAGATGAAAGAACAGAAAAGGACATCAGCAGGTAAAGATACTTTGAGACCAAGGAACCTGTGAGTAACTTGGCTTCTGTGTATGACAATCCTCTTGATGTCCAGGAGTTGAAAAGGAGCAGCAGCTGACAAGAGCTTTCTGTGTCAGGTTCCTGGCAGCTGCCAGTCTCCAAGGACTTGTCCAGGAAGGCACAATGACCTCCCTGTGTATCGCCATGACAGAGGAGCAGCACAARTCCATGGTTATAGACTGTAGTGGACCTCAGCCCCAGCTGCATAAYGCAGGTGAGATTACAGATGTGAACACTTCACGTTCCCTTGGATCCATCTGCTGCTGAGAGCTGTGACATTAGAGGCARTTGAGGACATGCAGAAGCTCATAGGCTTCTGCCCAGAAAGTTTGGGTTCTGGCTGGAAACAAGAACACTTGTTTTCCTCTGAGGCACCAGAGAACTTTGTTACACGAGACACCCTGGTACTCTGGGATGAAAATATTTAGTAATAAACTCCTTAATACATGTAGTTTACTTCTTAATACATGTAGTTTGTGGACAATGAAAGTATGACTTCTATAATTCAGGGAATCTGCTAAACTTTCTTTTCCTGTTGTGATTTTGAAAAATGTTGAAAAAGGAGGTTCAAYAATCAGAACACAGCCTTGTGTAAACACTGTAGCTGTGTTTGTTTCTCTTTTCCACGTGTACTGTTTTTCCTTAAGAGTTATTTCCTGGCCCAGATATATTGCTATGAGTTGTTATGTGAGAGTGATGAAACCAGGTGAATGCAGCTGTATATCTATGTTGAGCTCATTTGCTTTTCCTCACCTCTTCTCCGTGTTCTGAACATTTAACAGGAAGCAACAGATTCTGTGAGGACTGGATGCAGGCTTTTGTGAATGGCACTGAAGGTGGAAATCCATTTCTTTTCCGGCAGATTTTGGAAAACTTTAAATTGAAGGTACCTGTTCATAGATGTCAAAGACTTGAAGAGGACATTGGGGTTACTGAGGGAGCAAATACTATATGCAGTGAATAAAAGTTTTAAGTTATTTATGGTATCTATATGTCATTAACTGATTAACTCTGAAGCACAATTTGGAGGGCTGGCTTACTCCAATTGACAACACCAGCTGTAAAGTAGTGTAAAAGATTCTTCAGTGAGTGCTTCAAAGGTGTTCTCTCAAATTTAAAATAAGACCCACTTTTTTCTTGTTGTTTTCTTAAAATACTGTTAACCTGGCCCTTGCACCCCCAATATCATGGGTTCAGTAGTTAACACTACTTAAGTGAGCTGCCATAATAGGAGAATTCTTGCTACAAGCTGGACACATCAAGYCGTGTCCATACATTTTGCATCATTACAGTAAAAGCTGTAATRTGCATCAAAGACAATATTCAATTCTTACCTTACTCTTGAGTAGTAACACAAAATTTCTATTGGAAATGCCTTTGCTTCTCCTGCTACTTAATCTTTATTTTCCACGATAGTGTGTTTTCTTTCCATGTAAAATAATAAGAAAACTCTGTTAYTCTTTTCCCAGGCCATTCAGGACATTAACAATCTGAAGAGGTTTATCCGCCAGGCTGAAATGAACCACTACGCCTTGTTCAAGTGCTACCTGTTCCTAAAGAACTGCGGCAGTGGAGACATCCTGCTGAAGATTGTRAAAGTAGAACATGCAGAAATGCCAGAAGCCAAGAACGTAGTGACTGTCCTGGAGGAATTCATGAGAGAAACATCAGTGGCTTAAAATTATCTTGCGTATAAATAATTAATTTCTACTGTGCAGCTATCGYAGGATTTTTAATTTATATTTAAAAGTATTGCCCAAGTCAAACCTTAGTTGCAGTTTCATCTGCCTTTTCTTRTTTTTAAATGAAGCACTATGAGCTTTTTTACTGTGTAAATATCAGATAATACAAAATCCTGCAGAGTTTCCAGATTCTCCAACTGACATCCTCCTGTTCTGAGGAAATCGTGACATTTGATTTTTACAATCATTGCAAAACCAAACCCAAATCCCTTACCTGGAAAGCATTTCACTGTTTTAAATATTATAAATATCTTTAAAATTATTTAGATTTGGCTACTTTGTTTTAATAAAAAAGCACAAACATCTGGATAGATCATAATAAATGAATTGATATATTAGTTTATGTAAAAGAACATAGGTAACAAGTCTGTAGCYGGTTTCTGCACTCTGCTTTCAAACTGGTGGCTTGTTCTCCTGCCCCTGGATAAACAAGTCAGTAATTGGTATGAACAGAGCTGCCTGAAGATTGAACACTTTGAGTTTGTATGTGCCTGTATGTGTGCACACCTACACACAACAGGTATCTGAAATTCCAAGCTGTTTGCTGAATCCCCTTCTTCCTTAGTCTTGAGGTGTGATCAAGACATTCTTTGTATGTTCTTATACCCATTTGATAACTAAATAATTTTATGTTTTTCAATCATGAAGAAAATTAGAAGCTTCCACATGTTTGGAATTTGAAGTAAATTAAATTCTCAGATTAACTACTCAGACTTCAAAACATATCACTGTATTGCAGCAGTGTTTTCTCACCCATTTCRTAGGACATGTAGGCAGCAGAATAACTGAAGGAAATCTCTGGCTATAGCTGGAATCAAAACTAATGAAGTCTCTGAATAACCTCATAAAGGAGGGTGATTCTGCAAACCTGATACAAGCAAAATTCCCTGTTGGTTCCCTTTGCAGCAGAAGTTGTTGAACAACTGCTCCTGAAACAGTGACTGTAACTAATGCAGTTGAGTGTGACRTGCCAGTGTTCTGTACTGTGGTGGCAGAAGTTGCTGCTTTCCTGTGACAACAACATGTTGAACCTRTAAGGCTGACAATAAAACACATTCAAATCTTTAACAGTGTGCCTGTAAATTGTCAATGGGGGTGGTCGTTGATGTCTCCTGTTTAAAACCCTTTACCAGCCAAAACAGAGGAGCTGCAAGTGCGGTATTAACAGCTGAGGTGACACATAATGTATTTGGGTAGATCAGAGAAGAAAGTAAAAGTAGTCTGAAAGAAAAAAAACCTCATTCACTAACTCGCAGGAGCTCGGAGAAGTAAAAAGTTTTCCTTCATGAGTATAGCAGCACCACTCAATAAAACATGTCACCCTTTGTTGCTCTTTTACATTTCTAACAAGGTTGGAGCACTGATCATTCAGTATTATGCCTGATGAGGAGTTGAGAAAGAGCTCAGTGCTTAAATAAGTTCGATGTGAAGAACAGGTAATAAGAATGTAAGGTGCTAGTAGGCAGTAACACTTTTTGTATTAATTGACAAAAACTGACAAAACCCACTTCAACTTCTTGCTGAAATGAACTAATGGAGATTTAAGTGTCTCAGAAAGCTCAGTTCAGTGCAGAGAAATGACAGCAAGAGCTGAGTCCCACACACGCTAGCTGTGATCTGCCTCCCTTAGGGGGAGCACATCTGACAWGAACTACTCCTACATACATCTTCATTTCCAGAAATGACACTTTAACCCAGTGTTTCCCAACAAAAACACACCTTATTTTGCAGAATAAGCCTCCCCCTTCCACACTTGTAGAAGGATTTTTTTTATCATTGGACGTTTACTGCAGAACTTTCTGGCTATGTTGTTTCCACTCTTGATTCACGAGATGAGTACTGACTCTGAGATTTGAAAGCATTGGGTAGAGACTAATGTTAAAAGAGCACAATGCTCCTACCCAATGAAAAAAATTACTCAAATGTGCTTGGCTGTCAAGTTCCCTGCAGTTCTGARGTCACTACAGCACAGAAGGGACAGTGACCAAAAGGTGGGACAACACCCAAATTTCCATACAAGTCCCAATCCAGTTCTGCATCCTCATTAGAACTCATGGAGAAATGAAGCTGCAGTTCATTCTCCCCTTTATCTGTCAAACAGACATAAAWGTTAGTTACCAATGTCATTATTAAAAGATTGCATGGCAGAACTCCAAACCAAGAACTCTTCTGTTAAATACCATGCTAACTGTGGACAAACTTACAAAACTGTCTTTGAAAGTTCTTTCTTTGTTGCTGTTTTGGTATGTGATACAGAACAGCTCAATCTTATTAAAAAAAAAAGAAGAAAAATGAAACGGAAAACGAAAAAAACCCCACCACAAAAAAATTTAATGGATTTTGCGCTCAAATAATACTGTTACAACAAAAATATACAGAACATACACAATACAAAAATATTTGGAAACATACCATAGCATCTTACCTTGCAAACATCATTTTGTTTTACTAGCCCTTCACAGGGGAAGTACCATTTGTTCAGTATTTTAAGGCAGAAAATTACATAGTTTAGTGCTTTGTGTTTAACACTTGGATGTGTTGTTAGCATTAGTAGTGTAAGCGAAAGAAAAGCTGCATAAATCTGGCTTTATTTGCAAACTAAACAGACACTGTGGGAGTCAGGAGAGAGTCAGTGACAATGTGTCTGTCAAGCCCGCTGAAAATAAGGTATTTTAGCTACTTAAATCAGTCCTAGGGAGTATTTTGTGCTCTGTGTTGTAAAGTACCCTGAAACATAAATTTTCTGTAYTCCTACTGGCATTTCTGACATACCTCATTAGAAAGCTTTTTCCAATTAAAAACCAATGATTAATGGTGACATTTAAATGCATTTACCTTTAAATAAGATTGGTTTCTATCTTAGATGTGATTCTTTTTTACAGAGCTGCAAAATGCACTGTACTCTTTTATAACCAGCTCTTGGCATCGGTGGTTAGAGAAGGAATCTTTTGAGTTCTACCACACAGAGCTCTGCAGAGCAGAGCAGAGCAGAGCAGGGAAGCAGCAATAAGCAGAGGGGCTGGCCTGGGTTCTCTAGTCCTAGCTCACCCCCAGAGGTGGCTGGTGTCGAATTGTGTGCACATTCTCCAGTTCCACTTTGGCAACAGACAGTGGATGGAGGTTCCAAAGCATTTGGGCTGAGCTTGGATCTGTGTGAACAGACTTTGAGCTCTTTACTCACTGAAGAATGTGTGAAAGTCCTACCCACGATCCTGTGAGACTAAATATTGGCAGAGAGCAGCAGCTGCCTTCTGAGGTCAGCAGTCAGCTGTCATGGGAGTACTGGCTCTGAACGTGTCAGATCCCACCTTTAAAGCCCAATTCAAACTGAAATGGCCCAATCTGAATCTGACATGCCCAATCTAAAACACATGAGCAGTATAATCCATCAGGATGAGCCAAAGTGTAGGGATMCAGAATCCCTGAGYTTTATTTCTAGTAACAATTTCTCTAGCCTCCCCTTCCCTGTTGATAACATACTTCCCACTGCCAAAGGAGCAAGTAGTGGAAAATCACAATATGCCACGTAAGTGCTAAGATTCCTCATCAACTGACAGGGAAACAGTGATACAAGCTGTTGTCTTAACAACTCAGCAAAAGTAAATTAATCAGCATTTTTCTGACTATCCTACACCTCACTCAGAGATTGYTCCTGGTAACCTACTCTCCCATCACTGCATTACAACTCTCTCCCTCCTCCTTCCTATGGTTATTCCCGCTGTGTGTGTGTAAATCTAATCTTTACCTGTCTCCAAGTATCTGGGAATAAAATCTGTGCCATTTGCGATCCCCGCGGACTTTGATCTAGCTGGTTCTCCTCTTTCCTGCTCCTCCCCGCGGCTGTCGGAGCCACTTCTCCGCCTGTCCCCGGAGCGGAGCGGAGCGGAGCGGAGCCGGGTCGGTGCTGCCGCCGCGCCGCCGGCAGGTGTCCCTGGCAGCTCCGCATCCCGGCCCGCCGGCTCCCCGCCTGCCGCACCGCTCCTCATCCTCACCGACCACTGCTGTAAGGCAAATCCACCACACAAATGGCTTAGTTGTTTTTTTTTTTGTTTTTTTTTTGGTTTTTTTGTTTTTTTTTTTTTTTTGTTCCTCCTCCAGGTGCTGTGTCCTCACTCAAGGACAGAGCATAAAATAACTTCCTCCTTCCTCCTTCCTTCCTCAAACCTGTACATTGGTGACAGTCCTTGCCTTCTGCTCTAGCACTGCACAGCCCTAAGTTCAGTAGATTCAGGTTTTATCCGACTGATGGGAAATCCTGGCAGCAGCTGAARTAAAACCACAATAAATCACCAAAACCAGTTCCTCCGTGGATGCTCCTTCAGGAGCACGCTGCTGACTGTGACAGGTTGAACCACAAATGAGCAGGATGGAGAATATTRCATCTCCAACATGAGCCAGCAGCTTCAAGGACATCTGGAGGTAACAGAAGAGCCTGGTTGCTGTTAATTCTGTGCTGCAGCACTTGTGGCACTCCTGGGCATGTTAGAAAATAACATAACTCGAATTTATTGTACTCTGAAAAAAAGTAACAAGTTTTCACACTGTAATTTTAATKATTAAAAAAAAAAATTAAAAACTTAAGCACTTTGTGCTGCTTCTGGCTCCATGTGCCGACTGATTCTTAGCAGACAACAGRCTCTGTGCACAAACTGCTCCATGTCTGGGGGGAGATTTCAGCTCTGATGAGCAGGAATGTGAGAGGGTTTCATTCCTTCACCTACAATAAATCTAACACTGCCTTAAAGTCTGGTCTTTCTGATCCGCAGGGCTGTTTGTAGACTTGCTCAGGCAGGGTATGGGCATACAGAATGGAAGTTAGAAAGATGAACAATTTAAAAAAACAAGTCGTAAGATTAACTTCAGAGCTGTTTTCAACCAGTTTGTGTAAATTACATTGATCTGGAGAAAAAGGATCAAGGAAGGCTGTCAGGATGACTCTGTTCAGACCCCTCCTGAGCCGATCATGTTGGCTGTGATCAAGTTGATGAAGAAACTGGTGGCTCTTGAACTTCTRTCTTGCTGCTTCACCTCAGAGCATACATTGGCAGGCACAGAAACCTTTACTGGGGAGAAACTCATKGGCATTAAGAAGCTTTCAGCTAAGAAACCAAAATAAAAGTCAATTGGTGCATATTACACCCTGGTAAATTATAGGTAGAATAATCTGGTGGTTTTGCAACTGAAATTTTTCTACCAAAATTTTAAAAGCTTTCCTATAACTTCAGGGGAACTCCATTCCTGGTCACCTCTGTTTTCAAGGCATCTGTAATGAGAAAGGCTTAGCAGTAGGTGAGGAACGTCCTCCTTACTTGTTGACCGTGTCAGAACTCTCCTAGCTCCACTTTCCTTCCAGCCTGCTGCTCCCAGGGGGATCCACAGCTACRGCACTCACTGGGCCAGCACCTGCAACAACCCTGGGAACTCTCGTGACTGCTGTGATCTGGACCCAAACTGCAGAGGTAAAATGGTACAGGGGACCAACCCCTTCTCCAAAATGAACAGAGCGCTGGCCCTTATCCCTTCCTCTTGGTTCTCAGTGAGGGCCCATGAGCAATGTACTGGCCTTGCAGAACAGAAGTGCAGTCACCCTCAGAAATCCCATTTCAGTGCACAAAGGTGGCAAAAATAGGGCTTTTTTGCAGGTAAGGCTTATTCCAGGCTATTGAAACACTTCTTTCTCCCCCTCCTTTTGAGGCAGTAGAAGTTTTACTAGTGCRTCCTGTGGGAGCAGAACTTCATCCCTCAACCCAGATTTCTTTTTCCGTAAGAGGCAAAGAAGGGGGCAGCTGATGAGCACTTGTGGCTGTCCCCTGTAGGACAGGCTCCTACTACATTGTGGTATCATCTGGCAGCATGGATAGAACAGCTGAGAGAATAAAGCCCACAACACAGAGACATTTTCCTACTGARCAAACACAATGCTATGGTGCCTGCAGGATGTGCTGTGAAAGGCTMTGGTGGCTGGTGCCTGGCACCAGCAGGAAATAGAGAAAAGGAAGAGAGGAGCTTGTCTGGAGAGAYTCTTATGGCTGCTTTATCCAGACCATTGAATAGGTGGGTAAAGGGGAGAGAAAAGGAGGGCACCCACATTCCAGGATTGTTATTTGGCAGGTCTCTAAAGTGACAAGCAAAATAAGCACCTTACAGAGAAGAGTTCCTAGAAGCACTGTTTGTGCTACAAATGTCCCTGTGCGATCCCCAGGTCCGTGCAGGCACCTGTATGGGCTGTGCCCAGACTGCCTGAACCTGGGCTTGACCATCGTTAAAGAAAAAGGCATCACTGCAACTAACTGTGTTTGGAGCTCCTGAACATCCATTGCCTCTGGAAGAGGCACCCTCAGAACTTAGCAGTCATCTTAAAATCAGTTTTAYCCATTTCACAATGATCACTGTAGCAAATCACACCCTTTCCACTTCAGTGAGAAAACCATTGCTACATACAAAGCGATTTAACTCCACTGCCTTCAGTGGACTTGGCCCCAAAAGGACTGTATGGCTGTAAAGACTGGATAGGTCCCACTTTGRGTTGCTGGAGGTGATCATGGTCCCATTTTCCCAGTAAGAACCTGCTGGAAGAGTTGAGATCCTTGCTAGGAGCTCACTGCAGGCTGGGTGTTAGGTCAGTGTAGCCAGAAAAAAGTGAGAAGAAAACAGCACCTGATTGTCATCTGATAAAACCACAAATGAACATTTGCCCTCCTTTTCTTCATCCCTCAAAAAAAAACCCAAACCAAACCAAAACAACAAAAAACCACCAACTCAACCATACCCTCTAGCCACAGTAGGCTGGAGAGGGAGGGAATATTAATCAAAATCAAGTGAAATATGCACAGTAGAAGTCACCTCTGGCTGGGTGTCCACAACACTCTTAAAGATTCCCAATGTTTATAGTGCAATTTCATTTGACCTGTAGTTGTAGACCAGTCTCCATCACTTGGTGTGATCAAGTTCTGCTGATTCCTTTGAAAGTTGTGCAAGACAAGTTTCACYATAGGCTAAAATATCTTAGGAACCATTCAAGTAATTAGACAGGGGCACTGGTATGGCTGAACAGTCAGATGTGTCCAAAGAAACCAGACTCAAGCTGCCTTGTGAGTACCATGTGAGTCTCTAATTAGTAAATGTCTGCTCTTTTTCCCTTTTAGTGTTCGTAACATTGAGGAAATTCACTCAACAATTGGCCATAATTCCAGCACTGACCTGGAAAATACAAATATCTCATACAAAATATTGATGTGTGCTAACAACCCAAGCAGTCAGTGCCAAGGTGCAGGGCAGAAACTGCARGGCATGGCCAGCCAGAGTTACAGAAGCTGCTGGATTTGGGAACAAACTGATCAGCCCATTCTTTCATGAGATCTTTAAGCACCTCCTCCAGCACACTTGTGTGTTCAGAAGAATCATCCTCTCCTAAGTTAAATACAAAAATAGATGCTCCATCTTCATTCATATAACACAGCTGACAGATGACTTCCACTCTCCATTTTCTGTCCCATGTTTTCAAGGAGGGGGAGGTAGCTTTAGATCCAACAGACTGTAGGCAAAAATGTTCCAGAAGATGGCAAACAAGACAAAAATGATGTAAATAGAAAGGAAGATCCACCATAAAGTCTGATCTTGGAGTCTCTGCTCATAGTTCCTCAGGATGATGACCCCAAGGGTGATTCCAACCATCACCCCTCCCAGRTGAGCCATGAAGCTGGGGTGGGGGCACGGGGGGTAAGCGGAGGGGTGGAACCGCAGCCACACGGCTCTTCCAAATTCAAAGCTCACTGGAACAAAGATGAGAAAATTAATTAATTGTCTAGGTTTATCCCTTCTTAAGTCCATCTCACAGTTAGCACTGCATCCCTGAGGAGACAGAGAGGGAGAATTGCCTYGTATGGTGAGCACAGGGCTGTGGCACACAGCCATGAGGTCTCTCCAGTGGCTGGAAAGTTGTCTGGGTTTGTGGGAGTGTAGATAGGTCAGGGAATATTCACCTTCTGAAATTTATACCAAAACCATAACAGAAATAAGTTAGCATTTGAAGTGAGCTGTCTGTGATGAGCACACGCCTTAGTTTCCCCTACTGTGTCCCCCTGGGGATATGGCTGGAAGGTAATTCATCAATGTGTGTACAGTGCTGCTGCCATCCCATATAGGAATTGTTCTAGGAAACTTCAGTATTATCATTAAGACAGCATTGCTGGTTTGAGACTGCAAAGAGAAGATGCTTAAGTCCCACTCCTTTATAAACACCACGAGCTACAAATGCTGGCTAATGACAAATCCTTGTTTACAAATGCTTGTGTTGAAAGCCAAAATCTGCAGTGAGAGCAATGTGGTTCCYGCTGCCAGAAGGTCCAGCTGCAAGTTCCTACCAAAACTGCTGCAAAGTCAAAACCCTCTGAATCAGCATGAACTATTATGACAAGGACAAACAAAACAGGACTGGCTGCACGTGTGCCAAGCGTTGGATGGTACTTACTACAGATCAAGGCAACAGCCATGCGCAGCAGTTTGAATTGGCACTTCATTCCTGACCAGTTCTGGAAAAGAGACAAGGAAAACAAAGTAATGCTGCACACAGACCTGAAGGGATATTACATTTAGATCTGTCACTTGTCAGGCAACTTCTCAGCGCATTCAAGGCCTGCTGTGCWTTTCCAGTGCTGCTTGTGGTGCCTCAGGCTCCCCAAAATTCTGCAGCTCAGATCTTAGAGAAACAATAAAGACCTCAATAAAAGCATATCCAGGAAACAGTGGCAAAAGAAATCTGGACTTGGCCTCCTTTGTCTTTAGGCTTGGTCATTACCCAACATAATGGAATCTCTGAATGATAATCAGAAATTATGGGAGAAATATTAATATTCCCCCTTTTATACTTGCAYAAAATTTTAAAGCAGAAAAAGAGATCATGTTTTGGGGGTCTAAGATGTATGACAACACTATTATTTATCATTCATTGACTAAATGAAAATTTTCCCATTGAAGGCAGCCTGAGATACCAAGATAATCAGGTTTCTTGTGAAAAGCTCCCTATTTGTCACACTGAAGAAATAAAAAGAATGCTTGTAAACTCCTCAGACTATCTTTAAAGGCACTTGGGATGGCAAAAATGCATCATCTACAAAATAAGTAACTCATTTTCTCTCTTCACAGCGAGACCTAACCCAGTCAGAAAGCTCTGAGCTCATGATGATTAAATCTGTGCTCCCTCCTTCACTTTTCATTTCCATGTAGCTGCTTTGAATCCCTCCCCTCACTCTTTTCCTTGGGGTGACACGCTTTATTGCTTCCCCCTGTTGGTTATTTYATGTATTTAATTCCAATAATATTTATTTTTCCAAGCAGGAATGTTTCCATTTCCTTTGGTTACCAGGAGGGAACAGAAGATTACAGAGCCCCTCGCTGCCACAGTCCCWGCTCTCCCCAGCTGTGCCAGGCTGAGCTTTGCCAGCAAAGCGCGCCTTTCAGCGTGCAGGAGCATCAGATCCAGATAACAAGTGAGGACAGGGAGATAAGGGAGGAAAGAAAAGCAAAAATAATCCCTCCACCAGAAYTGGAAAGGCAGCAAAAGTAATTTGAGATGAGAAGAGAGGCAGTGGGTAATGCAGAAATAAAGATGTTAAGGTAGMAATTGCTAAATAGATTTGGAAGAGGCCAATGAGTAGTGAAGTGACAGACCACWGTGATATTTTAAGAAGTCTGGGAAGGTAACTGGTGAAGACTCTCCACATACCTYTGGCAGAGCCTCTTCCTCTAAAGCAAAGCAACATTTCCTTCAACATTTCCCTAACCCTGTGAATCGTGGTGTTAAAAAACCCTGTGCCTGTGTTACCACCCTGTGAGACAGAGGAAGCTCCCTCTTGCTTCTCTTGGCACAGTGGCAGGGAACACAAATCACACTGAAAATAACTGTAAAAAAGGATTAAATTCTCCAGCAGAAACTCGGTGGTGTAGGGGTAGCCCCTCTCCTCCACTGCCTGCCTCTCTGCCAGCCACTCAACTCTCTAATTTGGACAACAGCCCCAGCTCATTCATGCTCTGAAAAGCTTGAAGAGAATGAAGGAGACCAATTCTGCTCATGAAATCTCTCACTTCCCAGCTCCCAGCTGTTACAAAGCTGTCTGGAGCAGCACCACTGTGGGTCGCAGCTGGAGTCTGCTGACTCCAGACAGGCATTAGGTACAAGGTTTTCTTTCAGCTTGACTCCAACACCACCACACACACGTCTTCCAGCACCCATATAACAGATCTTCTGTCTCTACTGCAGCCAACCCACAGTATCTTCCCACTCAGACCCAGGGGAGGAGCATTATCCTCATTTTCACACTTACTCTGCTCTGATATTGCTGGTACAGGACAAACATGCCACCACATGTGAATTTTCTATCAGCAAAGCCTTTTTTCCTCAGTGTAACGTCCTCGGGCAAATGTGCTGGGCTTTGCCACCACCTAGCTAAGGGCTGGGGATGAGCTCATGTTTCCAGCCTTAGAGAAATGACAAAGCTSGCATTTACTGACCTTTGTGAAGTATTTTATTAGGTGAAACAGCAAAAGGATGCATCACTAGATCACCCAGGGTTCAGCTTCAGTCTGGGTTTTACAAATGGAGATAAGGGATGCTCTGCACACAAATCCACCAAATACTAAATTTCCTTAGATACCCACTAAAAYTACATTGCACATGCAGACAGAAACAGATCTGCCACTTCGGCAGAGCAAGTYAGCTTCTCAAACATTTGTCAGCCATTGTATGGAGAGCTGATAGCCTGGAGAACACTGACAAATCTTGGATTACCAGCATCTTTAGCTTGTCCTGGCAAACTGCAAGTCATCAGGGTACCAAGCCACCAACTGCAGGGCAATATTTCCATTCCAGGACCACACCACTGAGACAAGGCTCAAGTGAGGCAAGCTCTGAATGACCAGCAGCCAGGTCAGGACTTACTCCCAGCCCCTTTGGGCCAGCAGACATGGCTCATTCCGAGAGGTCAGGCAGTCACTCTGGTACTCACCATCACAATATTGGCCARGTGAGCAGAGACGAGAGCGTACACACCTCCAGAGGAACCCACCACCGGCGCCCTCATGTCAGCCACTGACACTGCCAGGGATCCTGGGGGAACAACAAGGCTTTGTGACAATTGCCAGCCAAATAAACACTCTCTCCTACCCTACAGCCCTGCTGCAGCCTGTTTGTGCTAATTGCTGCAGGTCAGGAATACAGAAAGAGAAGGAGGGGGGAATCGATTGAYTCATGAAGCCAACTCAGACCTGTCAAGGCAGTGACTGATTGATTCCTCTGCACTTGCTTTAAAAGCAGCCAGGCAAAGCAGCAATGTGTCTTTAAACTTGTGCTGCAAAAAGGCATTAGTTCCCTGATTGAAAGAGCGAGGAACCAGGAGACAGACAAATGTTTGTGTTTTGTTTCTCACCTGAAGATAAAATAGAAGTAGCTCCCATGTTGGCAAGAAAAATATTTGCACAGGGAGAAGGAACTTGTAACTTAGCACAGACCTCTGATCAAAGCACAGCCTGTTACTGGTAAAACTTCAGAGTAAAACCAGTTAAAAATAACCTGGATGGAGCAGTGGGCAYATGACAGCAAAATAACAGGTCAAGTACATAAAGGCAGCACTAATAACAATACAGCCAAACACAGACATTGCTTCTTCTTATCCCAGTTGGAGCCTTGGATCTGCTCAAAGCTCCTTTCATTGCCAACTTTAAGAATTTCAGTGATAGAGACAAAGGCAGATTTGGTGTCACAAGGAAGGGATAATGAAGATCTTTGTGATGAGTGGGAATGGGAAAAAGACACATCGGGAAATCTTGATAGARTCCTCATAGCACAGAATCTAATGAACTTCCTTGCTAATTGCCCAGCTGATTCCAGGCCAAGAAAGTGCTGAGATTCCACCAGCTGATAGCTCCCTTCTTCCTTGTATGGCCCTGAGACTTCTCAGCTCTTAAACACTGCCATTAAAGAAAACGTTAATGAGAAATGAAGGAAGAAATAATGAGAACTTGCAGTTAGGTCTTCAGACACTGCACTGAATGCCTCAATTTCCAGTCTCAAATGTTTCTTCTTAGTAAAGCCAGCTAAATGAGAAAGAACCATAGAAGTTGTGGCCTAACTACATTTTATTGTCTATTCCTGATTATTTAGAAGCTGAGTTATCTTAATGTTKCCAGATCCTCATGAATATACCTATTTCTCTGTCTCCTGGCACATGTCAAAGAATAAAGGATATTTCATATCTGGCTAACATATCAGTGAATCCCTGGGTTTTGGTAGGTGTATTTGTGTATGAAAGCTATGTCTGGAAAGCTGCAAATTGGGCACCACTTTGGTTAGTGTTTGTTAAAGTAACAGTCAGAGGACAGTGGAGCTGCTCTGCTRACTCCTTTCTCTGCATTAAAGAGTGTTGGTATTTATACCATGCCTAGTCCTGTGTCATTCTTCCCACAGTCTCTCTCCTGGAATGTAGGATTTATTAGTACCCAATGCAGCCCATTTTGCAAAGGGTTTATCTGCTTATTATGGAAAAAAACATAATTATGTGGCTGGTAAAAACCAAACAAACACTATAAATCTTGAACTAAGGCAGTCAGTCGCTGTCTGAGTTCCCCTGTAAAGCTCCTGGTTGTTCTTATACTCTCCTCCTGTTTTAATTAGATGTTGATCTATTGTCAGCTACCTCCATCACCTCCAAACTGCTGGAAATTCCAAACATAAATAAAAGCAATTCAGCACAAACTAAAAATCAATCAGACCCCTTGGCTTCATGACTAAATGAATTTTCCAGATTTCTGTGCACTGCTCACAATCTACCACCAAATACTTCTTGCTTGCTTAGGCTGTAGAAAGGTGACAGGCAGGACAAATGGAGGAAGAACTGGCACAGGACCAGCATGMCTCCACATTCAGAAAAACCATCTAAAACAAGGCTATTTTAAAGTGACAAGTAGTTGGTGCCTTTTTAGCAGGTCACCTAAACACAGAACCTATGGCTACACAGAAATAGGTGTCAAGGAGAACCATATTTCTTATTTCCAGCCCCCAAAAGAAGTTCAAGGCACAGAAGATCAGTGAATGCTCCTCACCTAATCCCAAATATCCCCAAAACATTTCTCCTACACAAAAGTCAGCACAGACCATTTTCACTGCTTCTCCACCTGGGGCATGCAGAGGTGTCACCTACCTGCCACAACTCCTGCAACGTACACAAAACTGATCCTCGCAGCTCCGTGCACCATTTCCAGGGGAACCCCAACCAAGAGCTGAAGGACAACATTGAGCCCAAGGTGTTCTATCCTGCAGCAAGGAAAAACAACAGTTGTCCTCTTTTCCAACTCTTCAACTCTCTTCTCTACCACTGAGACAGAGATATCTTGGAAAGAAAGTCAARTAGCACCTGCTTCACATGAGTAGACTAATGCTGGAAAAAACAGTGATTCCAGAAAAAAATCAGACCTAGAACTGTAATGTTTCTTCCCTTCTTGCTGCTTTTATCTTTTTTTGTATCCATCCAGATCCTTTCAGCCAAAGACCTCATACAATGTTTGGTTCTTAGTCAGACAATTTTTTCTTTTTTCTTTGTTTGAAGAAGTTAAATGTCTTGTCAAAAAAAAAGCAGCAAGATGGCAGCAAAGCCTGGAATAGAAATCAGAAATTTGACCTGCTCCTCTCTTCTCCCTCCTAATGATTCAAACTCTCCTGCACACATCACACTGCCATGGTGGGGAATGGTTGTTAAGTTATTAAGTCAAGAATGAGGTGAGTAGAAGTTTCAAGAGAGCTGCTATTTCCTGGTGCCACAATGCTGCTGTACAGCGTGGGCTGTCTGACCCTCACCCTTTTCTGCTGTGCCTACTTCAGTGCTCAGAATGGGAAGCACAGAGCATTTTGATCTCTGCTCAGGTGCCCAGGTGTGCTCASTGAAGCTCTCTCTTCATCCAYCCTTGTTCCCATTAYARTCAATAGCAAAACTCCTSTTGAACACAMAGRGAAKAGKWGGGCTGAGGGAMCTCSTGCAGAAAACCCCACTCACACTGCRCAGGACCACTTGCAGCCTGCAGGCAGAGTTGACAGCTCAGATGTGCATATTGGGTAAAGACTCCTGTGCAGCAGATCTTGCCTGAGCTGAAACAACAGTTTCAAAGCAATTTCTCTGTTGCTTTAATCAATACTACTCAACAAAACTGTCCTGCCACTCCACAACTCTATACAGATATTTATCCTTGTCTTTGCCATCTGCRGGATCTTCCAGTGAGGTAACAACAGCACCAGGCCCTGAACAGGGTCCTCAATGCTCTGCCAGTGTCTGAGATTTACCATGGGCTCRTGGGGCTGTGACCTCACTGAATGGTGACATCCCCCKGGAGCCAAGGGTATCTTGTTTCTTRTATGAAGATTGTCCGAGCTTGGTTACAAAATGACACAGTAGAACCCTTAATACAGAATCTTTTGGGGGAAAGAGAGCAAAGTACCTAATGCCTTGAAAATATMCATCCCATTTTGTATAAGAAAAGGGTTGCTCGCAGGCACGCAGCAGCAAACTTTGGTTTAAGTTGTATGCATTTCCACTGKTTTGATCTTTTTCAAGTTACCATAGCAATTTCCCATATACAGCAGAGAAAAACACTGATGGTGAGATGCAGTAATGACAGAACAGTCTCATAAATGAGAATTTAAAGTTGGACTGGAATAAAGTGCTAGAAATGATACTGCAGCAAATAGTCCTCTGCTGATATCTTAGTAAGTTTGTTTCCATTGAATTTCTCTCCAAAGATAAATTTCCCTCCTGCACAATACACTCAGCACTCCAATTTCTAGTCATGGGAAGCTGCTGCATGTAACTGAGTTCTTTTATTACCTTCCTCAAGCCTTTTGAAGCCACTGGGCATGGTCAGCACTCGTTCTGATCCCGCATGCTCACCAAATGTAGGGAATTAAATTAGGAACAACCAGCAAAGGTCAAACTGAGATCACAGAGACGAGTCAAAACATCCAAGTGCCCTTTCACAGAGGGGAGGGAAGAAGCTTTGGCTGGCACACAGTCAACATCATGAGGTGGCACCTGACATTTCCACACAAAGCACTGAGTCTAATTTTTCAAAGGAAGCTTTTGTAAGAGCTCAGCAAAGTTTATCCTGGACTCTGAAGTGACTGCTCTGATTCACAGCTGTTCTTAAAAGACTTCCCAGGAGCAATCCCATTCACTTCTCTTCCCCATCATGCTAAGAGCTTTGAAGGCTCCACAGTCAATAAGAACCCATAAAATATAATTACCCTTTGCCAGTGCTGAATGTGTCATTCTTGAAATGACAATTTCATTGATTTATTAAAGACTTTCTCTTTCCCTGGGACCAAACAAATGGGACTGAGCATCAATGCAAGKCATTAGTTATGGCAGTGATACAAATGTGTGGGCTTCAGATATCAACGTCCRCTTTCCATGAAAACAGAAGGGCAGAATTTACAACTTTGCCTTTTCAGCCCTTGACAAAGCTCCCTCCATCAGGAGCAACACACAGCCTGTACATTTTTGGAATCTTTCTAGAGGCACAGCCAGCCAAGCCTAGCAACTGCTGCCTTCTCAAACACCTTCCGGCTGCCACTTGCTCTTCCAAAAAAGACCSAGTGCACTAAATTAAGGAGCAGTCCACATTAGCATTTAAAAGTCTCAGCTGGAAGCAGGATGACAATAGACCCATGGCATTGTGTTATCCTCTGGTCTGAAAATGAGAGGAGAATGATGGGCGTCCACTAAAAAACATTATTACCTTTCCAAGATTTATCTGTTTTCCCCACAAAAAAAAAGGAGCTTAACACAGAGAAGTTAGAAATAAAGGAACATTTAGYTTAACTCCAGCTACTGCAGATAAATCACAGGGTTTATTGTTCCAGTGGGACTCTCCATTGTTTTAAAGGCCTTGTAGCTAAAGGACTTGGAATCCATCACGACAATGARTCCCCTGCTCACCACCTTCCATTGTTCCACTCTGAGCCAGCCAGAGGCGAAATAAACACCTCTGGATGGCTGAGAGGTTTTCAGTAAGTGGGAAAAATGCCAGAGAGCTGCCTGCTACAAGGGTGACCTGGTACAGGTTAGGAAAGCCTGCCACAGGAAGGCATTTAAATGCTGGAAAATTGTCCTTGTGCAGTGTTTCTTCTCCAATGTATCCTAAAGCATCTGTAGTTTCAGAAGCAAGATAGCAAAACACCACCACCACCATCAAAAGAAAGCCCAAACAGAAATTAACTACCATTAACTAACTAACTAACTAACTAACATTAGTTAAGTGTTTCTTCCTTTTACAAGCCCATATCCTGAGTGATGGAAATTTCCACTTCTCATT
Organism: Malurus melanocephalus; assembly: GCF_030028575.1. Taxonomy (NCBI): domain Eukaryota; kingdom Metazoa; phylum Chordata; class Aves; order Passeriformes; family Maluridae; genus Malurus; species Malurus melanocephalus. Next base: position 1,388,053 of record NW_026623330.1, on the reverse strand, counting down.
TTACATAACCAGCCTCATGTCTAAGACCAGTAGTCCCCACTTGCAGAATTAAACCTATATAAAATGGGCTCTTTGGAAGGATTCAGCATGCACAGTACAGATGTTGCCACATTCTGAAGTTTCTTTTAAATTTTTTTTCCTACTCTTCCTTTGGGTGGAGTCTGTTTTTACCCAGAGATCTGGGGCACATCTTGTGCTCCAGGGTAATTATACACCAAGGAAGTTATTCCATGGCAGGGAAGAGACATCAACATGTCTTCCAACAGAGACATGGAAAAAGGAAAAGATCAACTTGATCTTTCTGGCCTTTCATAGAAGGAACACTGACTGACGGAAATACAGGCTTTCTATTTAAGAACAAAGGGTCCTTATGCAGTTTCATACTCTACCCTAYTGCTAAAAGGCTTGTTGCTGTCATTTTTCAATGACAGAATTAAAGAAAATTGCAATTATCTGCCAGGAATGTGTGAAGATAATGATCTGAAAACTGCTCAGAGGGGGTAGAGTGTTTTGAACAGTTATGAACTTTCCAGTGACACTTACTCATCACCATGGCATCACAAACATCACACAATTAAGTCTGTTTGAGTTTTGTGAGGACTAGCACAGCTGAGAAGAACAAAGTTAGAAACCCCACTCCTTGTTTACTCTTCCAAGTCTGCTACATACCTCCCATGGGATGAAGGAGGATTCATTTTACTGGGCACCTTCATTTTGCATTTTGCATGAGATGGACCATTCTCCGTCCATCTGGTCAGCTGAGATTGTCAACTCTTCAGGAACACTGGTGTTTGCACAGTGTGTACAAAACACGAGTTCAAGCTTGACTCAGGCTTGTAGGCATTATCTCAGTCCCTACAGAAGGGACAACATTACTGAGTGATGACATGTCACAGCACAGGGAATTTAACTGACTTTTCCAACCTCAGCTAGAAGTCTAGCACAAACACCCTGTAGTTTTTAAAAACCAGTCCAGCATCTTTGCAGACTTGTTCTACCACCTGCACAGCTCCTTTAGTGGAACACTGGRCTCTGACCTGGTTTTAGGGAGTGCACAGTAAGAGAAAAGTGTGGTCCCAACACTGCTGGGGAGAAGTGCAGCATCTGTTAAGTTCCTTATGTTGCCTTGTCCCTTCAGAGAGCTGCAAAGCTTTGTGCCTCATTGCCCAACACTCCACATCTTCAGTATTTTACACACAATTTACAATTGAGTTTCAAAAATATATTTCTGAGCTGATTCTGTCACTTCCCCTCTCTCTCTAGGGAACCTGAACTGTGGATAATCTCCAGTTTGGAAGTACTCACCCTGCATGCATGAATATGTAGGTTAGGTACCTCCAGGCCTGGGCACGGAGCTGGGGATGGTACAGTAACGCATTCTTCAGGTACAGGGGGTGGCTGACTTGCAGCACAAATCTGTCTAAGACCACTCCATTGTAAAGAAAAAAGGCAACCTAGAAGTGCAGAGGGATTAATTGGTTAGCAAAAGCCTTTTCTCACCCAAAAGTATCTTGCAGCTCATCGAGAAAATCATCGAGAAAAAAGTCATATATAAAATCATTTTTCTCACATTTAGGTTCTCTCCCCTCCTTTTTCTCTCCACTCACAGACCAGAGGTAGTATTGGAATTTCTCTTCTATTTCCATTGACTTATCAATTTTTCTAGAACTGTTCAGTTTTCATTCCTCAAAAAGTTTTGCTCTAGTTCCCCAAATAGTGTAATCTTATTTACAAATTGTTCCAATGACAGCACCACAGTTTCCACTTACACACAACCCAACAGACAACCAAAACAGCCACCAGCTTCACACCTGCCCATATCCAGGTCTAAAACACGTCCTCTCCAACCCTTGCTGATGTCCCAGCAGAGTCTTTGGCAGTGTGGGGAGGTTCCCAGGGAKGTCTGAAGGGCACTCACCTCCACAATAGTGATGGTGATCATGAACCAGGGCGGGGGGCAGCAGGTGTAGCTGTCGTAGTACCACTTGCGGTCGATCTCCCGCGGCAGTGTCTCGTAGGCCACGTGCCGGATCAGCCTCTGYGAGAGGCTCAGCCCCGTCTCCTCCAGCAGGGCTTTGCTGCACAGCCTCCTGTTCCCCTGCAGGATGGCCTGGCGGAAACTGTTCGATCTTTTGTTGCTCATCTGGGTAAAAGGAAAAGGAAAAACCGTGAGGACAAAGCAAGGCCTGGCACAACCATCAGGGAGAGCGGTGCCAGTTTGGCAGCACCAGATCCAGGCAGGCAGGACAACCATCACCAGGTTGAGCTTTAGGAACCAAGTCTCAGGACACCCATAGGGTGAACAACCTGGGGTAAAAGGAAAATCAGTACAAGGGTCTGCCAGTAAATGAGGTTAGGGCAGAACTCTGGCAAGGCAGAGCAGAGGCTGCTGATGCACCTGGCTGAGCTCTATGGTCCATTCTCCAGCCTTCTGTGCATTGTCTTCACCACAGATTATCACAATCCATATTCCTGTGTCCTCCTTCCCTCAGCTCCCCCTGCTCTATCAYACTTTCCTGCACTTTCAGGGCAGAAAATTTCTTGAATGTAGCAGGAGGTAAATTCACAGCACATCTAACCCTTGTGGCAGGAGTTAGCTCTGGGCAAAGAAAATGATCTCTTTGTGTTAAACAAAATTGCCTGAGCAACAGCAACAAACAACAAATTAATCGGCTGTACAGGCTGTCTTAGCTCCTGTAAGCTTGCAAGTCTTTACAAGGCTTCTTTTATAAGTCATCCTCAGAGGGGGCAGGTTCTGAGATGGCACAGGCTTACAGCTAATTTGTGTATGCATTATCACCTTACACACATAGATTTAGCTGTCTATCTTTTTGAGTATACACTTTCCCAGTTTGGATGCATAATTAAAGCAATTGCATTTGCAAATYAGGCAGATGGAATTTTATGCTTAGCCTGCTGGGGGCGGGAGAACCAGGTCTGAAAGAGCTTGCTCCAAGATTTGGATAATTGTTAATTAGCCCTGATGTCAAACAAAACTGCTGCATTAGAGCYACTGTCTGTACTGGCTGAATCCTTGGCAGGAAGCTCCAGAGGCTCCCTGTGTACACAGGCTGCTGCAGGGACCTTTTACTGTGACAGGCAGCAAAGCAAGCATGATGGAATCRTYCTCCTGGGAGAWCTGCTAACTGCTCTCAAACCACCAKCACCTCCACYCTCCACTGTTGAGATGAACACTCRRCASTGTTGGCTTCCAGTTGTCTTGGACAATGCTGGTTTCAGCTGRTATCCCAAAGCCAGCGAAGCCCAGAGCTTGTGCTCAGTGCCCAGGCAGACAGGGAATTGCTCCAAGCTGGACCAAGCTGCTTAAACACAGTAATCACGGCAGGGAGCCACCTCCTGTTAATCACTGCAGGAAGGCAAGGGGCCATCTGAGGTGAAAGCACTGCACCCACTCTGTCCATYCCTCCTTAGCCTTCATTTGCAGCCTGTCCCTCCAACACAGAGGAACAATGACAGGCAATTGGTGTTCTTACTTTTTTTTTTTAACTAGGGAAAAATTTGTTGTTGTCATTCTCTTTGAGCTGTTTTAGCAAGATGTTTTTCTGTAATATCTCTCTCAATTTTGGTATTTCTCCTTTGTTCTCTCTTTTCTGACATGCTGAAAACCCCCCCACAATCCAACAAGATGTGGATGTATGGATGTACTGTTAAAATGAAGCCTCTCAGGAAGGAGGCATCCTGCTGGTCCCCACCTGCACTCATTGCCCATGGCACCAAGGAGRTGATCTCCAAAGGGACAGCACAGCTGACTGCCTGGGCTCGAGCAAGCACAGCAGTCCTGGCCCTCCTTACATAAACCTACAGGCCTTTGGGTCAAGCTAGGAGGAGATAGGCATGAGGAGAGACAGAGGATTATATCACTATTGCTGCTCTCACCAGCTCTTGATGGGAAGTCTATTTTGTTCCTCAGACTGACTTTGGAAGACTCAAATCTTCCCAAACAGAGTCTTGCATATGGTCACAATTTGCTGACTTGGTTTTGGAATTACATAATATTGGTATTTATGAGCCAAGTATTTAATCAGCAGCTGAAAGAACASTAGGCCCATTGTTGGCCTGAACATTATTATGGCTCCAGAAGCTCAGGACAGCCCATCCCACTTCTCTTCATGCAATCGATCTGGGACTTCTTTAATGAGCTTGATATTAAAGCTGCAAGCAGATGGGTACAGCAAATAGTGTGTGGAGAGAGAAAGAAGCAGTGGGGAACAATTCCCTTAGTCTCCTTCATGCCTGCAAAATGTTCTTAAGCAGAGAGACAGAAATTTACTCTGCAAAACAGCCAAGCTGAGCTGACGGTACCCAGCACCACCACCTCTGCCCTAATTTTAACAAAGMCAGCCAAGGTTTGGTTCTACAGCTCTGCTCAAAGGCTGGCTTTGACTCCTCTGCAAAAAAACCCTGTCTTCAACACKGAAAAGGTCAACATTTAGGATGAGTCCTTAATGTCTAGTGAAGGACAGCGACAAAGTTTGATGAAGTTCAAACCTTGCTTTTGTTTAGCATGCATGGCACTCTAGAACAAAGCTGGGATRATCTGCAGCTTGCAAGGGAAGTTGTCCATTCCCAGTGGCAGACCAATTTCTCTGTGTTCATTGGTGATCTATACTACTGTGGCTACCTCAGATAATCAATAGCCAAGTCATGCAGTATTTCCCCATCTCCAGTTTCATGGCTTGTGTGGGGCACAGTACCCTTTTTATGGTTCTATTCAGCCTCGCTCAGGTTTTGAAAAACCTGGATTTCTGCCCATTAGGTATTGGCATCTTTGAGACTGGGCTCGAGCTATTTTTAAACACAGAGCTSTGTGACAGGCAATGCATTCAGCTCTCTAGCTCTGATCCTCCAAGACACAGAACACTAAATCAGAAGTTAGCACAAGCTTTTTAAAAACCTCTGCCAACTCCAGTTTTATAACCCACTTTACTTACAAATGCAAYCTCTCCAATCAATTTTGCTTTCAAGATTCACATTTATTTCCTTCCCTCTGCCCACACTTCTACAAAATGCTAATGTGGGTAGAGACAGCTTTTCCCAAAATGCATATCTCAGCATCAAGTTCATCTGTCACAGATGTTCACATCCTCTGAGCCAACCTGGTAGTGCTTTCTCAAACAGTATCAAAGGGAAAAAACCCCAAATGCCAACATTCTGATTTGGTCTGACCAAGCAGTGGTTTACTCTGGGGARTCAAAGAAAGAGGAAGGAGAGACAAAATAAATTATCCCTGCTCAAGGTTTTGCCTGACTCCTATTAAATGTGCTGCCTTTCAGCACTTCCAATAGAAAATGTAAAGCACTTTCAAATTTCAAGGTTACTTGYAAGAACATTGCTTGCAGGACAAGACTAAAATTGTGGTTCAATTAAAATTGTGTCAAAACACAGCAAATTGGTATCTTCAACACCCCAATACCTGTTCCATTTTTCACTGATGCTGGGAAGGATTCCACAAATTAAATGAATCCAGATTCAATTTTCCGAAGCAATTTTTTAACATTTCTTACTCATGCATATATTTAAGATATGCACACAATTAAAACAACCATTTAAATTGATACTGCACTCCTCAAGTTTCAACTGTATATGATGGAAAACAGTTGAGGTTGGGGATGGGAATTTCTACGCTAAGTTCCACTTCAGCTGACATAATGAATATTTGCCAGTTTACTTAGAAGAAAGTTCTCTCTTCTGCTGCTACTTGCAACCAATCCTTGAATGGAGTGCATCTTAACGTATCTTTCTATCCCGCATTACACCTACAAGTCCAGGCAAGTGTTAAAACCAGAGTGGAATACAYTGTTTTTCTATATTTTTCCTCTAGGATGAGACATACAGTAAGTTCCTAYAGACTCATGAAGCTGTAAAATGCAATTCAAACTTTCCATTTAACCAGCTTATTTCCCACTTACAATATTCCAGGATCCACTTTGGACTTGTTTTTGTGAGTGGACTGTAACACAATCGCAAAGTATTTTATCCCTTCAGCCATCCCACTCTGTCTTCCAACACATACAGAGATCCAGGACAGAAGAGTTGGCATCTAAATCTTAACGTTTCTATTTCTACAGCATCCACTGGCACAGAGACTGGGAACAACTCTGGGTAGGTACTTCATCTACTTTTTCATCTTATTTTTAAGACTCCAGCAATATTTTGGCACACTAACTGTTCCTTTGAACATCCTTCTCAACAACACATAGCACAAGACACCTTCCATTAACACCTAATCATGTTCCAGCCTCTTGCATGAAGTAAGAAACTCCTGCAAAAATCTTCCTCTCACCTTCTCTGGTGGCCAACAGACCTGTGTATCTGGCACTCCTGAGGGGGAAGTGCACAGGCTGCAGATTTCTCAGCCTGTCTCTCCAGTTTTATTTCTTTACTTAAACAGGCAGGATTTGCAGTCTGGCAGCACACTGAGCAAGCCAGAAAGGGAATCACAAACAAGGAAAGAAATCCTTCCCTGAAGAGTAAAGTGTGCTGGGACCAGAAATGTATGGATTAGGGTGACCAATTATTGTCACAAGTGCTTCAAAAATGTGTTGTTCATTGAAAATRAGATAGAATTGGCCTGTCCCTAGAAGCCAGCAAGGCCAGGGAAAGCAAAGCAGGTGGTAATTCTTGATCTGAAAAGCAAAGGATGTGCATTTCATTGGCTGATATATTTTATTCATTACTGAGATGCTACATCAGCATTAAGCTACTACAAAGCTGCAGTGAAACATTTCTGTTGGAAGCAGCAGTGTTTTGTTCTTCCCAAGTCACATGAACTTTGTCTCAGAGTTTACTACTTACTGCAAGCTCTATTAGAGTTCACAGGATATTGTGTGAGGTAATCCAGGACTGCCAGCAGCAACTGCTGTTCAGCAAGAATCCCAGCAAATAACATCTCAAGTATAATTACCTCCTGGCTYGTCTCTTCSCTAAAAGCAGCAAAGTTAGTTAAACACCTTSGTTCATTATCTCCTCCTGTGGCCYATGCTGTTTATAGCCAGAATTTTCACTGTGCATCTCTTTTTGTGATGCTGCAAAGCAACCAGACAGCAGAGATGCACAAGATGTCTCCACTTGTACAGCAAACACTTCTGTCACTCTGCACTGTCTCAGACACAGCATAAGAAACCCCATCTGAAATTGTCTTCTGCCTTATTTCAAGCCACAGTGCAGAAACAGAAACAGATATGATTGCAGCATTGTGTTTTACAACTGCGTGAGATGAATTTCATACACACAGAGAAGTAATTTCCAGTGAGTTGCCTATCTGATTTTTTTTCAGCCTTTTTTGTTTGCAGATCACATCAGGAGTTTTCATCTTCCCTGAATTTATTCATTACTCAATTTATTTCCTGACTGATTTCTGAGGTCTATTCWCATATCGTAAAACTTTCAATTTCATAAATTTAAGTTGCCTTGCTGAATTGAGAACAGGCATATGTACGGACGTCGTTATTAAAGTGAGAAGTCCTATAATTACATTTTTGGTGCATCTRGAAGTTCACAAAACATTTTGGACATCAGAGGGTAACACAGCTTTGATCAGTAGTAGTACTTTAGCTAGAAATCACAGTGTTTGAGAGCAAGAAGAGTCCTTGGTGMTTATCTTGATGCTGGAGAAAAGGAAAACCATACATACAGAGAGCCATGCTTGTAAAACCTCTGTTTTAGTAAAAGGTCAGCCTTTCCAGCCTCACACCCTGCACTATTATTTTTGGCAGCAGGCAGATTCTTGCTAAGCTACTGAAACAAATTAACCTGAGCATAAAGCAGAGAGGGCTAATGATCATCACGCATAAACATGTATGTTTATGCACTTCAACACTACCACACMGAGGATTAACAGTTATGAAGTGAAGGAAATCCCTAATTTCACAGTATTTCTGTATCAACTGTGCTGTTTCTTTCCATTAGGAAGTTCAAAAGAAAGTTCAAAAGGCAGGAAAAAGAGAAGGAGCACTAAAAGAAGTTTGGATGTTGGAAATCAATAGAAACTACAGGAGAAGTGAGAAGAGAGATGTCATTTGTAAGTAGTTTAATGTTCTGGCATTTGCATTGTCTATTGATTAGAAAGTGCAAAAAATGCAGACAAGGATGGGGGGCTGATGACAAGAAAATCAATGGCYTCTTTACAGGAGTCATTCAATAGTAGTGAAGGAAATTTGCCGTTTTGCAGAAATCACATCAGGTGGGTGTGAGCTGGCACAATCTCCTATTCCCAAAGGAGGGGAATGTCCAAGCATTTCACCTCCCACCTACTCTCATTAGCCTATGCTGCTCCCGAGCCCCATGGAGCGAGGAGAGAGGAAAATGCCTCGTTCTATTCCTGAGCCTGCTGCCAATGTGTTGCCTGGCCCCGGGCCATCATTTCCGTAAAAGAAATTCGATGATACCTCTTCCTGCTACCTAAGTGTGCTGCAGCCCAATTAGTGAATGCTTGCATGGTACTTTGAATATCCCCAACTGTGGAACAAGCAGCTGTTACTATAAATACTCTGATGAGCACTGAGGACCACACTGTTTGTTATGCTGCAGCTGAGGAAAAACTCACACTKTGCGATCTGTTTAAGAGTTGCTGCAGTTATTTTACCGTGTACCTAGACACAGGCAAGRGGCTAACAAGACAGCCTGGCTAGATACAGCACATTTGTGTCATTCCATCACAGTAACTTCACCTTGACATTGCCTACAGACTGATGGAGGTCATGACCTAGGTCCTTGACAGTTGGGCCATGTTGTTATACTTGTCTGATAAATGTGAAAGCAGGACACACGGAAGACACTTTGTTTCTAAACCAAGAACACGTGCATGAGTGACCATGACAAAGGGAGGGATCAAATCCCCACGTTGTCTGCAGGAACACACAGAGATGCAAATGACTATACTCTGCATCAAGGATACATGCAGCTTTCCAGAGAAACCTCAGAGATGTCACCAGCTTCCATTGCTCTTTGACTTTGTCACCCAGGCTTATCTTAATATTGCACTGAATCTGCTGAGATTCAGGTGTGTAATGACACAGCAAGAACAAGGCAAAGCCCCTGAATGGCCACTGTCCAAGATATCTTGCAAACAACATTTCTAAACCATCCTGGGCATCTGACAACACATGTCTATAATTGTGTTGACTCAACAAACTGCCTTGACAAGAAACAGAGCAATCCCTTCACTAATTGACTCATTAGTAGAGATAGAGAGGCATCCAGCTCATGACTCATGCACTCTGAGACACCTCACCTGGGATAAATGAACGTGACCTAGAAACACTTTATTCCTGTGCTGTTGATGCCTACAGCAGTGCAATACGACTCCAGCATGTCAACACAACACTATCTATATATTTTTGTCTGGAAGTGGTGAAATCTCTAGATAAAGCAGGAGACATCTAGACTGACAGACCTCTGCTTGCAARCAAATGGCTTCTTATGGCAGCTAGCAACTGATATTGAGAGCAAAAACCTCTAAAAACTAGCAACAGCCATTGCTTCATGATCTTACTACAGCTCCCACGCAAATTTGTTTCCTTGGAAAAAATCAGAAGCAAATTGACTCTTGCTGGATCATTCAGTCACCYCTGAATGCTTCAGCAAGTCCAGACACAATGTGGTGCAGGGACACAGCAAACACTGGTATTGACAAGAGGGAGGGAAAGAGAGAGAGAGACACTGTCCCTCAACAGGCAACGTTTCAAGCAGAGCTAAGGACTGACAGGCCCTGCCAGCCAGAGCACTCACCAGGTTGACGAAGTCCTGGTAGCAGATCCTCCCCTCAGAGTTGCTGTCTGCCAGGGCTAGCAGGACCTCCAGCTTGTGGGGGTCCAGCTCCGAGCCGTGTCTCTGGAGAAGGGAGCGAAACTTCTCAGTGCTGATGTAGCCAGTGTTGTCAGGATCAAACTGGGGTAGGAGTGGAAAGTGCCACAATTAACCATTCCACATTACACACAATTCTGCCCTCCTATGCATTCATAACCGCTGCAGACCCACAGGGACCCAGGGGCTGCTCTAGGCTTTGGTGACACTGCCCTGCAATCTGCCAGGGCCTGCAAAGCACYCTGCTGCAGAGACAGGTGAGTCCAGGCAACATCATCACCCACATCACCATCCCATCACCACCCAAGCTTCAGCTATGTCAGCTCCCTTCACCTTTCTCCCTCTGCATCATCATTTCTCATCTATTTTTTATGTCTCTATCAGGAACATCGAGCAGACCAGAGATGCATTTTGTGAGATAAAATGCTCTGAAAACAGTTTTACTCCTCTATTTCCTAACACAATTGCACCACAGGACTATGCCATCCCTCCTCAAGTCCTTTCCGTGCTCAGTGCTTCTGACAGTCACCTTTCCCAATCACCTCTACTGATGCCTCCACTATGGAAAGTGTTTTCACTGCTGAAAAGCTATTTTAAGACAGTTGGGAAAGAAGGTCTTTGGACAGGGAGCAAAGCAGATGAACACTATGTCAAACCAAAAGTGACAAGGCAGCCACATGCCATTTTGAGGACRTAAACCAGAGTCATTAGAAGGAAAGTCCCAGGTGATCACTGGAGTGAATCCTGCTCTGACCAAAACCATCAGTGTTTCTCTTCAGCCTAAGTGGGTAATCTCCTAAAAATGCCACTGATGGAAAGAGCAAGGCTGTCCAAACTTAGGACTGCTCCAGTGGCCTCCAGCCTGTGCTGGGCTCCCCAGGGCACTCTGTGAGGGGCTGCCAGCTCACAGCACAGCCCCAGCCCCGACAAAGTGCTGGCACCACGCCGAGCACGTTTCTTATGTGCTTGGAAAACGAGTGGCTGCAAACTGCCAGACCAGCCTGCACTAGCCTTGGTGCAGTCTGATCTCCACCAGTTCTCTGTTGCTGGGAGATTTTGCCTTTGATTTCCCAAACTTGGCTGTGAGGACTCTGGTGCTTGCTGGCCTCCTTTTGTAGATAATGATATCAARTTTGTTGGCTGGATTGAATGGCTGTCAGGGAGCAGGGTGGTCAGGAGGGAGTCTTTTCATGGAAACATTTGGGACATAATAGGGCCTTGGCAGAGCCAAAAAGGTCCTGACAATSCTCACTCTTTCCTAATGGGGAACAAAAGTTGAACAGGCGCCGGGCCTTCGATCAGACACGGTGGAGTAAAGGCTGCCTTGGCAAAGGAGGAGGTGGGAAGGAGGATGTGGCAGAGCATGCAGCCTGCCAGCAGCAGGGCTGGCACGGCTCTGCAGTGAGCAGAACAGCTATAAAACAGACTGGCCTCAGGCAGGGCAGCTTGKTTAGAGGCTGCAGTGCCCATGTGTGAGGATCTGGCTCCATCTCCTTCTGGCCTGAGCACCTTTGCCCTGCTGCTCCTGAGGGCTCTGCTCTCCCCAGCTGCTTGGCTGAAGAGGAGCTGTCTAACCTTGCTGGAGTAGGGCTGTCTGCCTTTTGCCAAAGCAGCAGCCCCTCTGKGAGGAAGCTGCTGGGGCAAGTGGATTACAGAAAACCAGAGAAACCAAGTGACCTGTGGACACTTGGACACTCACAGAGCTGGGCACTCCCTGCTGCTCTCTGCCAAAGGTTATCCTGYCCTTGTGAGGTGGCCTGGATGTACTGCCCTGACAGCTGGCACTCAGAGCCAAAGGTGGATTTCATCAGCTGTTTACTGTTAAACAAAGGCTTAATATTAATCCCTGGAGAAGTTTAGCTCCCCTACTCCGGCCCGCTCTGATGCTTTGAGTTAACAGATCAGACTCTAAAAACAACTCCAAAAGTCAGGATTTCTGCAATCAGACTCAGCTCTGATGTGTTTTAGCTCTTGCTGTGACTCCCAGGCCAGGCTGTTTGTGGTGCCAATCCCAGACACACACACCTAGGAAATAAAGTATTAYTAGCACAATACCTGAGATGACCTTTCTCAAGGGGAATCTGCAGGAGCTGGGAGATGAGTCATTCAGTGAATGGATCTGAGACCTGCAATCCCATAAATACTGCTCTGTGCATCCTTGTTTCCCAAAAACATTTGACCTCACCAACATCTTACCTAACTGCACCATTTTTACTGTATCTTKATATTTATTGATGTCAGAACATAGTTTGTCTAGGACAAAACTATTTGCTCCTTGAAGGCTAGAGTACCTCTCTACTTTGAGGRCCAGGGTCAGCACCCAAAGTGTGGGACTCTCCCCATGCCGTGTGCTCTTTGTTAGACTTTGTAGGACAGACCGATGGCCACAGCCCCAGGGAACACAGCTATTACTTCAAAGGGCAGACAGGATACAGAGCTGAAGCACACAGTCCCCCAGAGCACAAAAGAGCTGCTGAGATCACAAACCACTTTTCCAGACTTTCTGCTTTAAAGCATTCCATAAAGAAACATTTTGTAACCAAGAACAGAAATTACACAACAGCTTCCGAGCTTCAAACCAGCCCACAAGGACACACTAATGACTTCAGGCTCACTGGTGCTAGAGCTGACACATCCTGTCACCCAGGATGCTGCTGTTCCTGGCTGCTGGCTTTCCAAAGGCACAGCTGAAGCTGTAACTGTCTGGTGGCTACAAATCAATCTGCTCCAAGGATGCTTCCTTCTCACGCCACAGGCACCAGCATTCCTCCTTCAGCTCATTGTCTTGCTGCTTGCTCTACAAAAATTAAATCTGTGGCAGAAGGTAGCTGGTGTTCTCTGTAGCGTGATTGGGCTTCTCCTCCACATTATTATATATAATTATTTTTGGCACTATGTTAGTGATACTAATTAGAAATAGGTTTGAAGAAAAACAATGGATTTGAACAACATGGGAGTAAGAGGTAAGCAACGAACAACTGCCATCAGAACTAAAATACCCCAGGGCAGGGTCAGAGCACGGCTTCTACAACCTGGAGCAGAAAACGTTTTACTGTCAGCTTCAGCTGTAAGAAAGTCCTCTTACTAATATTTAAACGATTTTTAATGGTGTAACAATTCTTCTATATAAAAAGCATATAAAAATCTCATTTGTCACCACTCAAAATCCACACCAATAATTCAAACCCCGTTTCTGATATCATAGCTATCCACAAAAATCAAGGGATTGAGCAGGTCCTGCCTATCCTGTGTCCCTACACTTGGTAAATCGTAGAATCACAGCATGTGCTGAGTTAGAATGGACCCATTAGGATCACTGAGTCCAACTCCTGGCCCTATGCAGGACACCCCAAGAATCCCATCATGTGCCCAAGAGCATTGCTCAAACACTTCTTGAACTCAGACAGGCGTGTGCTATGATCACTTCCCTGGGAAGCCTGTTCCAGTGCACAACCACCCTTTGACATCCAACCAAAACCTCTCCCTGACTCAGCTCCAGCTGTTTCCTCAGATCCTGTTCCTGGTCAAAAGAGCGAAGAGATCAGTGCTGCCCCTTCACTGCCCCTCAGGAGGATGTTAAAGACCAYGGCCAGGTCTCCCCTCAGTCTCCTCCAGGCTGAACAAACCAAGCGACATCAGTCACTTCTCACACAACTTCCCCTCCAGACCCTGCAYCATCCTCGTGGCCTCCTTYGAACACCCTCTAATAGCTTCATGTCTTTTTTATAACGTGATGCTCAAAACTGCACACAGCACTCAAGGTGAGGCCGCAGCAGAGCAAAAACATGTGACAGCAGACTCAAAACACTCAATTATAAAAGAGGCAACTGACCTTTACTAGCCGCTTCATGCATTTATCCATGCCGATGTCCTTCGGGGCCAATTGTCCCACAAGCCCAGCCGAGCACCAGGGTCTCASCGAGGACAGAGAGTGCCTGGAGGCAGCAGCAGGGCTGTGCTGAGCCCGGGTTCAGCCCCATCGGGAGCAAAGCTCCCACAGCACAGCACCACGGAGCCTTCYCTCAACCCCTCAGCGCGGTTCCTTCTGCCTGTCCCCGCTCTTGGGCAGACAAGTGCYCAGGGATGAGGAAGCCGTTTGCCCCCCCTCATCCCCCCAGACAATAGGACACTAACGGCAATTTCATGCAAGGTTTCCTCCGCATTTCAATGACAATCACCCTTAACTCCCTTGATCCTCAAACAGGCTCTTAAGCAAAAATGTAAATATGTTAATGACCGTAGCAGCCATCTGACCCAGGATCTTAATTCCCTGGCCCCAAACAAGCTGTTTTTCTCCTGTTTCTTCCTTATGTTAGAGGAGACACGACACAAACTAAAGGTYCCACAGCAACACTATAAGACAAAAGTAAGGTGGAGGGGCCTCACAAACTGTGATGAAAATAGGCAATTCGGTTGAGGACAGAAAATSAAATCTCAAATTGTTCCTTGTCTTTAATTAAAGACACATTAGCCACAGTTGAGTGAGCAAGTAGGGTGGAGGCTGGTGTTGCAGACAGACAATGGKTATCTTGGGAAAACTCAGACATTTCATAGAGTGCAGCCAGCTGCTCCTCTCCCCATGGCAAACAGCCCTCSGGGGCATTGGGGCAGCTGGAGAGTCAACAGCTGAACAGGGCACAACAGGAGGACCCTTGGCTGCCTTTAGGATTGCAAGAGTTTGCTACCACCCATAGTTTCCTCATTGAAGGGCTTTGTTTAAGCATCATCCAAAGCCACAAGTTGTCTTTGCAAGTGGGCAAGGCTCCAAGCAACTTCAACTAACTTGGAAATTGTCCTTGAGTTGGACCAGTTCCTTAAAATCTGAATCAATACAAGGTCTGGTGGTGTCTTCACTTCTGGGAAACACTGGCCTGGCAGTGTCAGACCTCATGGCACTGACCCCAGCTCTGCTCCAAACCAGGAGATMCTGGAAAGAAATTGCCCTGAGCTTTAGCATCCCCTCCTATTRTACAGAAATGAGAACTCTGACTCATTTCCCACCAAAAAGGAATCTCAATAGTTGGCCTGTTTCTTATTTACATGTAGACCCTTTCCTACTGGAAAAGGGAGTAAATTGCATGCGACATCTTCTCATCTCCAAGGATTTCAAAAACCACCCTGAGCTTTGCTGAATGGAACTCAGACTGTTATGTGGCACAGTGTCTGCAATCCAGGGATATTTAATGATCCTGCTCTCTCTTCCAATGGTGAGAAGTGCACATGAGAGGAGAAACCCTGATCTAGCAGAAAGGATGGCCAGTCAAAGGTAAATGCACAACCTTCCACCTTCAAATCCAGCTTCTGACCACTTAAATTCACCTCATCTGAGCTGCCTGAACACGTGTGTGGTAAAACATTAGTGCTGGCTCCAGTGACGCACRCTCGCCTCGCAGGTAAATAATGAATTTACTCACCACTGCCCAGACAATATAAAGTGATTAAGGGCTGTCCAGCAGTACTTTTMGGGCATGTTAGATTGCTTTGACCTGAGGTGAACCCGAGGGCTGGAAACATYGCCCAGCTCTCAAAAGCCAGATTGCTTTTAAGCAATCAAAGAGAGGATATTCCCTCACCAAGCAGAGTGCTCCCAGACAGACCTGCTCCCAGGAAAGCTGCAGTAAGAGCACAGAGCTGGCCAGCTAAGCAATCACCTAGGCCAGGAGGCATTCCAGAACAGAGGGCCTGTCACCTGCATTTGGGGAAYTGTGTCTCTGCATGCAGCACATGGCAAAGTGGAGATGGAGGGGGCTGCTATAAGATTCCCTTTTCCMTGAAGAGCAGAGTGGCCTGAAAGATCAGGTTCATGAGCATTTCTGTTCTAATTTATTTCTCCTACTCTCTTAGGCATAAAGACAAGGAAGGGACCCACATTACTACCATCTGTTGTTACCTTCTGCAGAAGCAYTTCATCTAAACGGACAAATCTGAAGCAGAGATTCAACAAGAATGGGTTCAGGAGGTTCAGGAGAGTGCTCAGTTCTGAGGCAGATAGCAAAGGGGGCTTGGGACCAGATTTAATTCTTGGTATTGCCAAGATTCCTGGAGTGAGCCCAAGTGTGGTGCTGTGACCTCCCCATCTACAGGGCACAAGCAGCAGAGCTGTGAGATCCAACACAGTGCGAGCTGTGCAGCACTCAAAGCGTGGCTGGATGATGGCTGCATACTYATACTCAGCCAGGCACCCAAATTCATGTTGCTGTCTCCATGCTCATTTTTCATGAAACTTTCCTCTTTATCCTTCCTCTGCCCATGAGTTTCTTGCTGCAAGTCCTTGCTAAGACAAGGAGCAAGAGAGGACAGAGCTGAGATTCACTCACCCACTCAGAGGGCTTTCAGTCCTCGGCCACCTTGACACCCCACCACTCAGAAATCTCACTGCCTCTCCAAATCAGCCTCCTGGCAGAACACTTCCAGAAATCAGCTTCCAGTCTCAGCTGGGGAATTACACAGTGTTCAAGCCACCCGGAAATCAATTATTCAAAATATACCACTGTAGTGGCTTTGAAACCAAAGCTCCTCCCCAGAAAGGAGACAGGGTAAATAGAAGCTCCATTACCAGCAGCACTGACAGGGAAGGAGATGCAGCCCTAGAAAGTGAGGGAGATAATTACATGATTAACGAGACAGCACAGGTGGCAGGAGTTGCCCTCCATTATGCCACAAGGCTTAATGCAAAGAGACATGTTTATAGACTGAGCCTTCTCCATGCTCTGCTTCTTCCTGTTTTATTATTTATGTCAGTGCATTAAGACTAGTGGAAAGAGGCTGAGGCACTCTCAAAAGTCACAGGTGGGTTTTTTTAGGTGAGAATATTATTTTTAATTTTGATCCAGCACAGGCCACGTTGCACATTTCTCCATGGGTAGTTGTYCTCAGCTGCAGTAACAGGCTGGGCAAGCTATAGCCCAGAGTCACATATCTGACAGTACCAGTCCAGCTTTCTCTCATTTCTGAGATTTCTGGACAAGATGAAGCCAACACGAGACCACCTAGTGATTGTTGTTACCAAACTCACCTGAATTGTTAAAATGTTTTCTTAAATCCTGAGGCAAGAGGTTTAACATTCTGCAGAACTGCTTGTCAGCACTGGCCCCAAAATTCTTAATGTACAAATGTCCAATCTCTTGCTCTCCCTTTTGAATTCCTCTGGGTTTTAGGCCTCCACAATCTCCTGAAGCCATAAGTTCTGCAGTCTAGATAAAATAAACCCYACTTTTCATCTGGATGGTGTAAGGCATTAAATATCAAAAGCTGAAAACAGCAATATCTATGGTATCATGACACATGATATTCTCATTCATCACCGCATAATTATTGTTTAAGTGGTTTTAGACATGTCTGACTGGAAAATCTCAATATTCTGTAGTAATATTAATTACACTTCTCAGGGTTTCTACATCATGAGGGGACATAATACTTAAATTTCTTCATTCAGATTCAAAATGCAACACACTCTGGGTGAGATGTTGCATTGATTTGGACTACATAACTCGAAAGAAGACATAAGCATGCMCAATTTCACAGCTGGGGGACAGGTTCTAACCACTACTGCTACAAAGAAAATAATAATAAAAACTAATGCAAACCAGAAACTGGCACACAACAGTGAGAAGRGCTGTTCAGTTCAGGCCAAGTTCCTGCAGTCAGTTCCCTGTTTACCCCCAGGTCAAGTAATCATACATAAGATTTCTGTAAAATTCCCTGCTTTGGATAATGTCTCCTGTCACAGTTGCATCTCTGTTGGTACAGATGAGATAGATGAGTCTTCTTGTTCAAAACAGGTTTTTGGTCTGGTATTAYATGGAAAAAGTTGCATAGGTGATACCAGTGTGAAAGAATCAGAGGAGTTGAAATGTTTCTGTGCTGCATGTGGACAAAAGCCCAATGAAATTATCTCTATCACATGATGATGATGATGATGCACTTTCTGTCCCAGCAGTAACTCTGGAGAGTGTTGCACAGCAGATGCTGAAGTTAGTTTTGAATCAGCAGGTCAAGGTAACTTTCATCCAAAAGATTTTRAAAAGTCATTACAAATACAGATTTTCTGCAAGTCTGGGAACACTGGAAGAACATCAAGATCCGCTTGTTACCTTTCTTCCAGTTTTGAATCAGCAATGCAGCCCTTCCAACCATGGTTCAAAAACTCCTGTGCAATCACAGTGACAGGAACCACCCTGCCCCCTAAACTGCCAGGCAAGAATTTAATGGCATACAGMAAAGGAACAGATGACTGAAATTGAGTAATGCATACTTGAAGGAGGACTGGTCTAATATCAGTCAGAAAGGGCCATGAAAAACAGATTAGGTCCAGCTGAGATTATCTGGRTGAGAAAACAAACTTGGTGCAGATCATAAGACAAGGTCGCTGGTTTGACTGATTTCTGCAGGGCATCTGACATCACCAGACAACCCCGAGYCTGAGGATTTATTGTGACACAAACTCAGGCTGTCACACATTCAACATGCTGAAATCTAGCTATATGACAGCTCTCAAAAATAAATCTAAGCCAGAGAGCCACCACCACATGGCAATGCCACTAATGGGGTCCCCTGAGAATTCATTCTTCCTCCTACAGACTTCTCATTAGTGACTTCACAGCAAACTTAGGAAAAGCCTGCATCATGCTCACAGATGAGTTAAAACAGCAACTTCGTAAGCATAAGCTGCATCTTTTGGTAAATCTGGRTGCTTGCAAGCAATACATCTTACATGAAAAATAAACAGAAAGCCATCTGAACAGGAGCCAAGAATGCCAGTCAGTGTACAGGGTGGGAATGCCATCTTCAGCAGCAGCCACTCTCAGRAGGGAAAAAAACCTGTGCTTGTTATAGTGAGTGCTCTCAAGGTAATACTGCCTGCAAAAAGGAAATATGACCTGCAGGTTTGTAAATGAGGTGACATTACCTCTTTGGCACTTTTTACTGGTACAGTCTGACTGGCTGCACTGACAGGCTCAATTCATTACCTTATGAAAGGGAAGGTTAAGCAATGACTTGATCACTGTCCAGAGGAACAGAAATTTGGCAGTACAGGATTCGCCACCAAGACAAAGGTATAGTYACATCTAGGGGCTAGAAGTCAAACTGAACACCTTTAGATTAGAGTAAGTTGATTATTTTTACAATTAAAAAGTGAAAGGTCTCACTAACTTCACCAGAAACCCCACATTGAGACAGCAGAGCAAAGGTAGAATTGACAAGTCCTCCCARAGCCTGCATAATTAAGAGAAATCATGTTATGTTCCTCAGGAATGAGGAAATCCAAACAACCTCCCAAGGAGTCACCTGAGAGCTGCAATTGCTGCAAACAAAGGGGGAGACAAGCCAGGAGGGAGAGACAGAAGGACCAGACTGAGCACGAAGGTCAGGAAATAGCAATACTCTTCCTGTTCTTGTGTCATGCTGCATCTCCAGGAAGAGGGGAAAAGAAATCTCACCTGCAGGGTAACTAGAGAGACAAATCCACCCAAAACAGTCCCACCAGGATTCCACTGAGGATTAATTAGCTCATCAGTTGGGGCCARCTTCTAGCAGAGCATCCTCCCAGAGCACACTGCAGACTGCTGAGCTTTGGATGGTCACGGAAAAGGGAGTGCAACAACACAAAAGGAGGACTGCAGAAGGGGCAGGAGGAGAGGGCAGCCCAGACTRGCTAAGGGGAAGCCCAGATGAATGGAGAAAGGAAAGCAGGGAGGTGAATGAGCAAGAGGTGATGAATGGTGGGGAGGGCATGGAAGTTTTACACAGGGCAGAGAGCAAAGACAGACCGTGAATGGGGAAGACTGAAAGATGCCGCTTGAATGGAAGGGGAAAGAGGGAGGAGAAATGAGGCAGGGAGAGAGCTGAGCAGCACAAAGTGAAATAGTGCAGACACAACAGCTTCCCACATGGAYTTGACAAGGCCTTAGACAGACAGACAAGTAACACAGCATGAACTTTAATCCAGGAGCAGAAAAGCTGCCTCGAGCAGACAGTGCTACCATCGTCTGTCCCTGKATAATCCCTCCACCATCGGGCACCTCCTTTGCTCCCAACCAACAAATTCTCATGAACCCAGAGCAAATCGAGCAAATCAAACAGCAGCCACCAAAGGTCAGACTGCCCCCATCAAAGGGAGCTGTWGCAAAACTGAACCAGTGACATGGAAACGGCCCACAGGATAAAGCACCAGGACAATTACAAGAGGCAGCCCAAGAGATGCAAGTGTAACACTGCTCCAAGGGTGGGACAAGAATGCAGTTTATATGCATGATATTGTTTATCAGTAGTGTTATTTGCAGGGCTTCCCTTCCATTTGTAAGACAGGATAATTTAAAAAAAAACAAAACAAAACTTTTCCAAGCAAAGAGATTTCAATCATGACAACCCTTTCCCAAGAATTTGTCTTTATTGTTTAGAGATTCCTTCAGATTCTACAAGGCCAAAGCACTGGACATTGCCATTTTCAAAATGCTTCCTTAAAAATTGTCATTTATATTCCTATTCAGACTACCCAGATGGTTCAGCTCAAATCAAATATTTTGTTTGAAAAGATACAAGCAGTGTTTTCCCCAGCCTTTTGGTGAATTTCAAACAAAACTCTCGATATCATTATTCACTATTCATCCACCTCCTCCCTTTGCACAGCTGGGGAAAACAAAGCATTTAAAAAGGCCACTTCTTATTACTTGAACCTCACTGGCAGAGCTGAAAACTGCACTCCCATCCTTTTTGTGTGGCCAATGTATCTGTTTTCCTCCTAGGTCTATCAGTCACCCCTGCATGAACCTGTGCCAAAGCTGTTTTCCCAATGCAAAGCAAAAGACACAGTGACTCAGCTTAAAAGGGATTGTGCAAGGCCTAAAATCATAGTATTTCACTCCATTTAGGAACAACCATTTCTGAACAAAAGCTGGTTCAGTGTCCAGAGGACACGTTTTGCTTGCTCATAAATAGATTCCACTAACACATAAGCTAAAATGAGAGGTCATAGAAATGCAGTAGAAGGTGGGACACWCCCCCTAAAAACAAACACAACGGAAAGAAACCAAATTTAAATCTAAGACTTGACCCTACTTTGCCTTTTCAACATATCAGGGAAGTCAAACATACAAACTGGCTTTTAAAGGGTTGCTAGAGGAACCAAGAGGGGCCCATCTGTGCCTCAACTTGAGATTCTGTTCTGCCCCTTTCTTTTTTGATGTTCCTTGCACCAACCAAATATAACAATACCAATGTGGGCAATTTCAGGAAAAAAGTATGAGTGTCCTGGAGTCAGAGCACAAGCAACATYGCATCTGAGAAAACACATAAGGATTTCTTTCCCTGCTCCATGTTCTGCCAAAGAAAGAACAAAGGAATTCCTGAGAAATCTGGGCTGGATCATCAATCCCTCTCAGAGAGGTCCAAAAATATAAGGACAGAGATTTGGAATCTGGCTGATAGCAATCAGGTCTCTAGGACATRGTGCATTTTGAAATGGTAATTTGTGCTCTTTATGATTCACAGTGGTACCACCTCGTAAAGAGTTCCACTTTTGAACCGGGAGAAAGACAGAGTAATTCACCCAAGTAATTACAAATTAAAAATTACAAAAGCAATTTGCAGAGAGACAAAGTAGCTCACCCAAGGATGCAAGAGGCTTAAAATACTATTGTAGCTGAGATGAGGTGCCTGTGTTCCAGCCACCTCCATGACACACTCCTGTATTGCCATCTAATAACTAACTAATGAAAAATCAAAATTGCCAAATACTAGAGAGGGGATTTTGAAAGAGGGAGTAAAGGTCAAAGCATCTCCAGGAAGCACACTAAGCTTGGTGATATCCACAAGCAACAAGGAAAGATGTCCARGACTGAGAGTCTCTCCTGGAAGCAGCAGGGAGATGAAGACATGGAGGTGGGTTTGGTCACACACACAGCAGGGGCAGCGGGTTGGAAGGGCTGCTCTATCAAAGCTCTCAACCTTGAACATTTCAGGTTCACAGGCCAGTTGAGCCCATGAAGAAMCATTACTGCAAACAGAAGAGTGCCTTGGGTTTCCATCTGCCAGGCTGGGCACAGGGAGATCRTGTCACACGTGGCATCAGGGGGAAGGGAGAGAAAATATGAATCATTCTCAATCCAGAGAAAGAGGCGAGAGCTGTGCAGCTGCTGCAATGCAAGCAAGTCCTACCAGCACTAGCTATTGCTTTGGGTCAAGAGATCATACCATTTCAGCCTGCTTCCTGACTTCTGCTCCATCCCAGCTGCTTCCCTTCTGCTTTAGTGCCTGCCTGCAGGAACAGCTAGCTTTCTGGAAAAAAATCCAAACACAAGGAGGAGAGGTTACATGTGCCTGAGGGAAGCAACAACACACTGCTTAGTCTAGAAGCATTCGAGCAGGGTCAACACCTACTGACAAAACAATAGATAAATACACACATACACACTATGCAGAGGAAGGATTTACTCATATGGCAGAGTCAGAAGTTCAGGCGTGCTTGGGRTTCCTGGAATCTGCATCTCTGAGAAGCTGCAGCTACATCTGAATCAGACATGGTCAGGGACTGGCAGTGCCTGAGATCTGACACGCTATCCTCCTTCCAGGAAGGGCTGCTGCAACATCCGTGCTGGTAAGGACCRAAACAGCCCCTCTGTCCTCATCCCACATCCCACCTGGGGACTCCAGCTCTTTCCCGCTCCCCAAATCACAGTGTCYCATATCAGACAGCCAAGGCAATGCCACTGCCACAGGCTGGGCAATCTTCTTATGCAAATGAATTCAGGGTAATTGGGACAGTTACAATGAGTCCCTGACAATGTTTGCCTTTGTGCACAGTGGTAAATATAGACTGAGCTGCTTTCTAAGGATGGGGTGAGGGGAGAGCTGCACCCAGGCACAGCAGCTCAGCTTCTCATAGGGATGCTGWGGATGTAAGTGCTGTTTAAACACAAGAGTGATCTCAAAAATGTGGATCTGATAGCAAGGAAAGAGGCAGACACTGCAAATGCAAGTCACTGGCTCTAAGTCTCAAAAATCCTCTGGGAAGCATAGCCACTGTGGCAGGTCTGTGGAGCTGTCCCCCTGTATTCCAACCCTCATTCCATAGACAGAATCCTTCCAGAGCATTCAATCCACTCAGCCCACAAGAGTCAGAGCTCCCACCAGAGCCATGACTGGACACGGTACAAGCAGCCCAGCCAGAGCAATTACTGCAGTCTCCAGGCTGCAAGAGCACAGTGGCTCGTCAGGCTCAGTCACTCCTGCACTGACAGCTTTGCTGCAGCCCCATGAATCTCATATCTGAGCTCTACTTTTGTTGTAGCCCTCCAGGGCCCATTGCAGCAGCCGTGGAAGAAAYCTAAACAAAAAGCGATCGCCCCCTGAAATCCTGTCATGCAAACAAGACTCTTCCCATCCATTGCCACAAGGCCTGAATGGAGGGGGACTGAACACCCSCCACCCACCCCTGCCTGGTGGTCTTTTTGTCTCGTGACCTTCCCCACACAAACACAACCCCRCAACAATCAGACAGGCAACATAATGCACCAGCGCCGGCTTTCCCAGCCCTTCAAGGCAAGCTGGGGAGGGAAGGGGGGAGCTGGGGAGAGCTGAAAGGAGCTGGGGATGAAGAACAGATAGGATGGGCAAGGAAATAGAAAGCAGTGTTTTAATTTCTATTTGTACGGTCCCTTAAGCTAGGATGAAATAGTTTTAATGAAAGAAACAAAAGAAATACCATCTCAAATGGCTTAAAAGGGACAAGGGAATACCAGCCAGTGTGATTTTCATACCAAAATTAATTAATAAATCCAACAAATCTAAAGGCTGAGGACATCTCTTGACATGTCCTTCAAGAAGCCCACAAAATTGAGCCCTTTGGTGCAAACTCTGCTGGTTTTACTTGGCTATCTTTTGAGATTTAAGTCTGAGATGAATTAGATACTAAGGTTTCCCACAAGACTGGGAGAAAACTTTTGCAACTGCTGTAGCTGTAGAAAGCAYCAACACACATGGAAACCCTCCCTGGTGGGACATCTTCAAAGCACAGAAAGTTTCTGCCAATCTGTCCTGAATATGGAGAAAGAGAGTCATCACCTGTGCTACTGACAGCCAGCAGCAATTGTGCCTCCAGGCCCCAGATTGCCCTTGCAAGGTAATAGACACCTTTTGGTTACTGCAGGGCACACAGCACCTTTGGGAAAGGGCACCAAAGGATTCCCAGCACCTCTCAGGAGCAGACCAGGAGACCAACCAGGTA
The DNA here is from genome assembly GCF_030028575.1 of Malurus melanocephalus. Classification (NCBI taxonomy): domain Eukaryota; kingdom Metazoa; phylum Chordata; class Aves; order Passeriformes; family Maluridae; genus Malurus; species Malurus melanocephalus. The sequence goes on along the minus strand of NW_026623330.1, from coordinate 1,364,004 downwards.
AGGGGAAACTCCTAACCTTCTGGAATGCCATGGGATACTCCCATGCTCTCTGGGCAGACACAGGAAAAACACAGACTCCATGGGAAAGCAAACCCAAGAAATCAAAATGAAATATAATCTCTCAGTGAGCTTAGCAGGGCCTTCARCTATGCTTCAGGACACTGGAAATACACACCAAGTACCTTTACAAGGAAAGGAGGCCACACTTTTGCCATAAGCCAAGATCTGTGTCCCATGAAATCCTGGCAGCTGAGGCAGTAGCAGAAAGCAAAGCCACAGAAAAGCCCTTCTGTGATTTCCAGACACATTAGCCACCTGGGGAGTATGACACGCTAAGAAATGACATCTCAACTCCTCCTGCCAGCACCCCACTAYGCTGTTATCACCATCACAGCCTTGATTAAAGGCCTGTGACCACACAGTGAAAATCACCTGAGCAGGGGTGAAATCCCCTCCATGGGATGGTGGAGCCCATGCAAACATACAGAAAGCCTCCTCAAAGGCCATGTGCAGCAGCTGGGTGCARGAGACCTCTTCCAAACCCTGCACACAGTCCACCAGAGCACATCTGGCCTGATGTGCTGGTAGAGGTCATGGAGCTGCAACTCACCCTTGCCCATGTCCTGACATGAACTGGAGTAACTGGAAGAACAGCAGCTCCAAGCTTGCACACAATTGGCAAAATTTCCACAGCAAGGATACTGTCTCCTGTCAATCCACCCCAGCCTTAATCCTCCATGGAAAGATCCCATCAGCACTGTGCTAAGAGGCAATCTTCCAGGCCAGACGTTAACAATTAATGATAGCGAAGATGACGGAGGAAGGGACAGATGGAGAGCAGATATAACCAGGCTCTGCTCATCACACTGARTGACTTGGAGGAGCTGGACAGGAGATATACAGACAGGATTTTTAGTTTTGGTTAGCCCTCAGTAAAGCACAGCAGTACCACTCTTAGGACAGCTAGAAAGCAAGCCCATGGCCATCACCCTCTTSTCTCAGCATTTCTATGCTAGAAAATCCCACTGCATAAAAAATGTTCATTGYGGCAAGTAATGAAGTACAACAGACTTGTTGCTTAGCTGATATTAACTCCTGTCCTATTTTATTACATGAAAAAATTAATTATACTATACATGCRTATTTATTATGTCAATTAAAATTATATAGTCATTTTAATTGACCAGTATTGCTTGCTCTAGTTCTCAACTCTACAGAGTTTGGAAGSAGCTAAAGTAAAAATTATTTCAGAAACTGCCAGCTGGTGTCACCAGAAGAAGCAGGTCCCAGTGAGCAGCTTCTCCATTCACTCTTCCTTTCCTAGGCCTTGTGGTCCTGGTCTCAAACAAGCTGAAGTGAGAATCCTTCCTACACCAAGGAAAAGGGGCATTCCAAATAACTTTGATCTGTGGTGGGGGGCTGATGGGGAAGGTGGGAAATTTCTTGAGGTAGTTTTCAGTCCTCCACATTTCACTGCTCCTTCCCTCTTGAGTCCTGTGAGCTGTGTGCAGAGCTGTGAGCTCAGGGAGCTCAAGCAATGCCAGCCAGAGCTCAGTGACACAAAAGATCAGTGGCACCAGAGTTCAGTGACACCAGAGCTCTGTGAAACCAGGGCTCAGTGGCACCAGAGCTCAGTGACACCAGAGCTCAGTGGCACAGAGCTGGTGGTTACAGTGGCCTGGCTTTAGTGTCCACAGTGCAATGCTGCCTTCTGCAGCCCCAAGGAGTGACTGGTACCCAAAGCTGCCAAATACCTTCAGCTGCCRCTGAACTAATAGACTCGAGARAAGACTCAYGAGAACTATATTTGGGAGACCAAGMCTCCAGAAGRAAAGCARCTGAGGTTTGCCAACATAATCGCTGTTGTCCTTCAAGGAAACACGGCAGGTTTTTTACAGGTTGAAAGAGGTGTTTATACTAACCCTGAGCAGGCTACAGATTCCTGCAATCACAACCAGCCAGTTTCAGAGCCAAGACATCATAACCGGACACCCATGATTGCCTGTGGGGTTTTTTTTCAAATGCCACAATGAGAGAAAGAAACATCGTGGAGGCACCACCCACACTCTCAGCCACTCCATAGCAGTGCTTTGCCCTGGTTCTATTCCTGCTGCCCACACAGCAAATCTGGCTCTTTCAAKGGCCTTCTCGGAAACACAGCAAACCACGGTCATTTCCTCAGGCTGCAAAAGCGAGACTCTGTTCAGTGTAACCCTGGCACACATCCCCTGAGAACAGACCAGGCAGAGGTGGATGCARTACCCACAGAGCTGCACAATATGACAGCAGTGATAGACTTTCCACAACCAAGCTCTGCTGTGCTGAATCACCAGCATCTGGAGGGGTGGTGGCCAAGGAAGACACAAGTAAAAGATTTTTTGCCTGACATGAAAGGTGCTGGCTGGCAGCAAGGCATGGATGCAGCACTTCACTTAGAAAATATTAAAATCAATCATAAAAGCCCTAGGGGAAGGGATTATTTGAGCCTGAATATTCCTTTCACCTTGGCACAACTTTATGGTGCGTATCATAATATTCTCTTTATGGTGTGTATTTGCTACTACCCACCCCCCAGCCCAGGCTTGTGGAAGTGATGAAAAGCTGAAATATTTTTCTCACAGTGCTAAGGGGAAAAACAAGAAGCACCAGTGTTTTCAGAGTGTAGCCTCGCAATATCTGAGGGATCATCACAGCCTCCTGGGCTTGTAAAATGCAATTTATCCCACAAATGCTCTGCCATGGAAGGGGTGCACAGCTTCCTTTAATGAAACCCTCAGCAAAAGAAATTGAATATTTCAATGTCTGCATGCTAAGAGAAACACTGTAAAATTAAAATCAGTCGAAGTCCTTCCCATTCTGGAACCAGCAATGAAATTAGCATGGGGCCCAAAGGAAGCAAGTGAGGCCCCTTTGGAGAGGCCAGGATTTCATTTTGTGTTTAAAACCCCACAGTGCAGATCTGTACTTATTTTAATGACCCACCAAATCTTTTTAGTCCTCTGTATCCTTCAATGAAAGCCTAATAATGAAAAATTATCTACTAAAACTTGGCTTTCCCTGAAAAATAATATCTGAGCAGATCTGCAAAGACAGCTATTTCTATGGACACCATAAAMTGGACTGYRGTGTTTTGTTTTCAGATATCATTGYATTTCCCATTTTCACAGCTTCCTTGGAATAATATTTGATACAGRAAAAGTTTAAGTGATACTCACAGACAACAGAACAGCCAACCCTCAGAAACCACAGGGCTTTTCCATTTGTATTGCTTTTGTAATAAATACAGCCTGAGCCACAGAATTCCAAGTAAGAGATCCTCAGGAGACTTAAAAATTCAAGCAAGCCATTGCCATGCAACATTAAATGCATTCATTTTTATGAGCATCGAATTCCACCTATTAACAGATCAGTCATCCTCTGCAGCTACCAATTTACATATCCAGCCTGCGAGCTGCCGAGGGGCCAGTGGACACAAAATACATGAATACATTAAATCTGGAAAAGGAAACTAATGTCCATTATAACTCAACTTAATGATCACGTTTTCTTTAGGAGCAGCAGCAGAGCCTGTGCCTGACAGCCACACACCCTACAAAGGCACCCCAGGTGCCAAGAAGCACTGAACCCTCTGTTTGAGACTGTAACTGTGCTGCACACAACATTCACAAATTAATTACATTCAAGCTTTGTACAAAGAGGGAATTCCTTGGAGCTACCTTCTTACCAAGTCACTAAACCCCTTGCTATTGTACATRGACTAAATTCAAAGGCCTGAGCCTYACTGTGGAAGACAGTTTATMTGAATATACATTAAAACCCTGGAACACTTTGTCGGGCTTTTGCCAAGCAAGGCAGTATTAGCAGCTTTAATGTAACAGCACTTTTGATCTTGTAATAGTCAGAGTGGTGCTGGTACATCTATTATTCCTCCTGGAACAGAACTGTGGCCTGATATCACACCTAATTCACTCTTTGTGCACAGCTGTGTAAAAACAGATGTAAGAGAGAGCTTCTCAGCAACCTGTACCCCTTCCATCAGCTCTCCAGTGCCCAATCCAGCAGCAATTACAGCTATGGCAAGGAAAAAGGCTTCTGTTTGAAGCTTCCTGAAAAGGAAACTGGGTGCTGCAGGCAGAGGGATGGATGTGGGGAATAGGCTCCTGTAAACTGGTTCTCGTTTTTTCAACTGGGCACCACACAGGTAGACAACACCTTGAGGAATTAGGGGCAATCCCACAACCAAAYGGATTCAATTGCTTTTTTAGGTCTGCAGCAGACAGTTCCCCATTGTAACAGAATATGATCACTGATCTCCTTATTCCATTTTCCCACCCATGAAACTAAATGAACTGMTACTGGAGAATGAGCTTTGAAGTCCTGGAAGAGGAAAGGCTGTTGCAGTGCTGAATAAGGCCTATTCCTCATAACCCACAGCCACTGCAATGATACATGCAAAAACCCTGAGGTGCAGAAGAATCAGGCTCTGAAGGAAACTAAAAAGCTCAGACAAAAGATGAAAGAAACTGAACATGGCAAGTTAATACTGCTTTGAACATTTACTGAGCAGGAATCCTTCCCAGAAGTGACAGAACTGCAGTTGCCAATCAGKGACTCTGGGTCCAGGCTGTTAGGCAAAGCCCACATCTCCCAAGAGATCTGACTGCAGGGCTTACACAAAGCCATCTCACAAGCATCAGCTACAGCAATACTTTAGAAAGGAAGGGCAGGAGCTCTTAGTTGAGCAGTGGGGAAGAWGCAAACACTACTGTTTATTCACAGGTCTTGCTACTCGAACATAYTGCTTCCATCAGATGTCACAGTGATAAGTACCTGTTTAAGAAATAATCAAGAACAAGAGCAAAACCACCCCCCTGCAGCTAATCCAATTAAGACACAGGATAAAGTTGTAGAGGTTAATCAGATCTGAACCACTGGGTCTCCTCTGGTGCTMTTTAGTGACATATCTGGTGAGCAATACCAGTGAGAGCACCAGAGCAAGGCCAGGAAGAAAAACCAACAACGCGGGCAGCTCCAGGAGACAAGTGCTGCTCCTCCCTTTTCTGCTCCAGTGGGTAGACAAGACAGCAGCACATTGCAGGGCAGCCCCAAGGGAGGGCTCAGAACTTGGCTGTCCCCTTTAGCCTCATCAGGCACCAGCACAGTGTGACCCATGGGTTGTGTTGGACACCCCTTAGAGCAGAGACCAAGGCTATGCCTAGCCGGTGTGGCTGGGCTGGGGTTTGCACTGAAGMAGTTCCACAGTGTCAGGGGGATGGGGTTTAGTGCTGACATGGGAATGTTGCTCCTGTCACACCCAAGGTACCCTGCCTGYTGCCTGCCCTGCAGTCCTGGCCTAAAGCTACCTTGCAAAACGGGGCACTCTGCTTTCCCCAGCTCAAGCCTTCCTACACCGTCAGATCTGCTCTGCCTCTCTCCCTTTTCCATCCTGTAGGGCAAAAAGAAGCCTGTGGCCTCAGTCCTTATGGCTGAGACCAGTATCTGCACCTTGGTAACAACTTGCTATCCCCATCAGCACATCCCTGGGTGCAGGAACTCAGTATGGAGGGATGGACCTCCCCTTTGGCCCATCAGACTGGGCTCAAGCACAGAAGAGCACATTCAGGGGGGAGAGGAAGAAACTTTTTCCATATCCATTTCTTCTGGGCAGGGACYGCACTTGGACCAGGAATTCATCCTCTCTCCTGGATTATACAAGCCAGCCTTTCAGGAGGACAGATGGAGCAGGCACTCCAGTGGATGACAGAACTGTAGTGACAGCAAAATGATGATGAAAGGTCTGTGAGCACCATTCTGACAGTGATGCCAATCTCTCTGGTTGCCAGAAATATTGTTTCAGGCAAATGATTCCTAATCCAGTGACCATCATATTTCCCCCAGGGGGGGGGGAAAGCTGAGTCTCTTGACACCACTCTACTGCACTAGATTTTGCTAACCTCCTCTGATAAATTGTTTCTCTTTCTTGCTAAATTCTTTAATATGAGGACAGTGACTGCCACTGTTTTCCAATTTCTCAAAGGAACTCAGGCCTGTAACCCCCAAAATCAGAACTTCTGYTCTTCCTGAAGGAAGTTTTATCCTTTCTTTATAGACATGAAGCTTTATAGTAATAATCCATGAAACCTGTCAGGAGGAAAACTACATTTTCATACTCTGGAGTTGAAACACAGAACATTTCAGATTAAAAATAGTTCCCTTTTTCACTGTCTGCCAGATCTGGGAGGGAGGTGAAAATCCCCAGGGACTTGATTTGATGCRTGAAAAACAGAACTCTATAGCAGCCACTATGCACACACATTTATTTTAGGTTAATAATAGCTCTGCAATAATACTTAGCTTTGTGGAGAAAACTAAAGCTGGGATAGACCCATGCTGGCTGCTGCTCTGGTACTGAGTACCATGACAACTCACACACATCCATCAGAAAGAGAATAAATAAAGTTTTTAAAAATCTGATCACATCACAGTTTTCCTGCTTTTAAGATAATTTCTTTTTCAAATTCCAAATTGCTCCCATATCAGCAGTCATGACAAGTATCTTGGCTAAACTGATAGATCCTAGGAAAGGGCAACAGGAATCAGCAGGCACAGCTTTGACTCTAACAACTCAGAGTGAAACATCCAGTATTAGGGACTACTGAGTAATGCAGGAGTGATGGGACTGAAGGAGGGGTACCTTAGTAATTTGATTAAGGGAGAAAAACAGGCAGTCATTCCCTCCCTCGGAATCGGTGTCAGATGACAGCGGCTGGATCATCTGTACAGTGTTGATAAGTGCCTTGCCACGGGTAAGGAATACAATACCAGGGCACTCGGAAACATCCCTGCTCTGATGTCAACATCACAGCTGRCACACACAGAGCATCCCCACCACAGGACACAGGTCCTGAGCAGGGCTGACTCTTCGCCTGCTAACATCAGAAAAATACCTTGGTGTTCCCACTGGGAAAGAGCTCATTCAGCTACATCTGACGAGKAGAGAATGACCTCAGAAAGGCTACGGCACTCACACTGCAGAGAGCATCTTCCCTTGAATGAACTGCTGCGGCTCAGCGTAATTCAGGCTGGTTTAGACTACAAGAAACCATCCAATGCAGCTTTGTGTCAAACCTCCACCCACACATCAGCTACATAATTAATAAGGATGAAACAGAACATTATCCCAAGCTGGTATTCAGAGCCTCAGTGATCGGTAAAGCTTGTTATACTCTGTTCAGCTTTGGAAGCCAGCAAAAGGAGCATACTTCACACACTGCACTACATGCCTGGTCATTAAACACAAGCTTATAAACCCATAAAGTCACTGTTGCTTGCAAGTGTGGAGCAATTTTTTGCATGATCTTGTTTGTTTTGCAGTAGGCACAAAAGTTAATTAGTTTTCACAGTTTTATTAGTCCACATGGTCAAATAACAACCTGGAGCTTCCAGTCAGCTGGAACTACATAAGGCCCAGAAAAGTCTTACTGTGCTTTCCAGGACTGTTCACTAGGTCATAAATCAGCAGYTGGCAAATGACTTTCTGGCTCTTCTTGGCCACCAGTACCAACACTAAAAGTTCCCATAAATCAATGCAGCAATGGCAGCTCTCAACTCATGGGGCACAGAGGGAATAAAGATGGAAAACACTATTTCAGATACATTAGAACAATTCCTTGGAAGGAATTTTGGCTTGCCCCACCCTGGGTGCAATCCAGAGCACCGGTCTTGTTGAAAGGGACTTTGGTTCATTAAGCCCTAGAGGAGACAACACCAGAATATTTAACATGTCAAAGGCACATCCTGCACACAACTCATGCACAAGACCTGCCCAAACAGTTCCYAGGGCTGGCAAGTCCAAGTGGGATAAAGCAAACTTATTGCTTAATAAAAATTCTCCCGACATTCTATTTAGGTTGGAAGGAAGTTACTCCTCYAGCCATGGTCTCTAGGCACAGCTCAGAGACCAAGGACAGCAGCAGCATCAGCAGGACCATCTCCCACCTCTTCWCAGCAGTCTTCCCCAAAAGAACTGCCTAAATGCACACATCAATGCAAAAACAAACATTTCCCAAAACTCAAACACTATTGTCAAAAGACACATGAAAGAAAAATGTTGTGCCTTCCCTGTTGATGGGGAAGAGAACAACCCCAGAGACGTAAATCCAGCGATAGAAAAACTGTGTGCAAAAGCAACTCCTCTATCAGCAACCAAGAGGGAGTAGCTGAGGSAAGAAGCAGCAGTTCAAACGCAAGAAGGAACCACAATAAACACTTTATTTTCCTCCCCAGTGCAAATAACAAGGCTAAAAACCAACATCATTCCATGGATCCACTGCCTGCAGTGGGAAAAGATGCTCAAGTCCCAATTCCCATTATTTCTCAGTGTGAGGGTAAATGGGAGAGGGGTGGCAGGAAGATAAGCATCTGGCTGTGTCTCAAAGCCAAGGGGYAGAACTAAAAACACACTTTGCTCTCTAAATTCATTAGGGTACACCCCATTCTGATACCAGCCTCAGCAAAACATATAGTTTATGTCAGACACATAAAGGATCCAGGACAATTGGCACACTTGTTTTCCAGTGCTACATTAGACCACGTCAGAGCACGCAGGATCAGGTCCTCCAATAGTTTTTGTAAKCCTTCTAGTTTTTCACTTTCTGTAATATTGATCCTTTCTCTGCCAAGAGGCAAACAAGGCTACATCTCACTGGCTGCAGACTCATCAACAAGCACTTCCACTACAATTGTATATCACAGATATKCTACACACACCAGGGACTCCATCATCACTGGTACCTGTTAGTGAAAGATCTCTGAGGCAGATGTCTCCTCRGGGAATACTGTCCTGAAGAAATGCATGAGACCAGAGGTTTGATGATAGTCACAAACAGCTCTGCCTCCAGCYGTCTCATTCATCTTTCCCTCACGCAACCCAGGAGACTTCAGAGTATTCGCTACTTACAAAGTACATCAAGTATCAAAGAACATGAAGAACAGTTCCTAGGGGTAAGATTGATCTTGCTTGTTTAACATCGGTTTCATACATCGTTACTCTTCTCACCAACAACACAGGGTCACTGCYGTTCCTAAGCAACAGGAAGGTACGCTAAGAACACATAAATTCTCTGTGTCTTGTTARTGTGGGGTTTTACTTTTAAAGTTGAAAGAATTCAAGGTCTGAGTGAGGCTCGGAGGGTTCACAAACATTCAGGGCTTTCACTACACTTGTCACCAAGACATATTGTCTCCGGTGAGCAGAATACTCCCTGTGTGACTGAGCAACCAAATTGGGGTTGACCCCACCACTCAGGAGACGGGGAGAGGGAAAGAAGTGACTGACCCAAGTGCTACAGCTTGAACAGGCAAACACTGCAAGATTTGAACCGCACAAAAATCCAGGGCATTCAGAAAACTGCTTTCCTCAGTGGCCTCTCTGTCCAATGGCGCAGGAAAACAGCCCATCAACTGAATCCTGTCAGCTTCATCTTCTYGGTGTGTTGGTACCAAACTGATTGCAGACCAACACATAGTACAACACCTAGTGAGGAGGCAGAAAGTGATCACAGCTTCCTTGGCTGGAAGGAACAAACACTCCCACTGCCGCATTTAATTTGCAAATGTGTCCCAGTACTTTTGCACGGCCTGCAAATACCAGAAAGMAATGGGAACTTCATACTTCCTACTGCAGAGGAGGAACATTTGTTTTCTAGGTCTGGTAGAGAGTAACTTTAAAATTCCTGTAAATAATACAGGTGTAGAAAAGCACCTCCAAACTTCTTCCACTCGCTAAGCAGCTGGCTTGTTCCTCTGGAGACGAGATGATCTCTTCCCCTTCTCTGTCATGACAGCACACAGCCACAGARCACAATGCACCAGCTGATTTGCAAAACAGCATCAATTCACTCTGTGTTTATGGCTTTTTCTCCCCTTTCTTTTTAAACACGCAGGCTTAAATGTTTTTATTGCTTCAGTGATTTTCTATGTGCAAGACAGGATTTGAGAACAATGCATTAGCAAGGATCTATGTGCCTAAACCCCGTCCCGCACATTCAGCTGAAACGGCAGAGCAGAGATTCCAAAGCCTCCCGCTGCAGCTGGGATCAGGARGCAGCAGAGACACATGGCTCTGGACACAGCTCAGTGTCCCTCTTGGACAGGTTTCTAGGCTCAGAYGTGGAAGGTACACAAATGTGTAATGAGTAGGAAGGCACCCGAAGGTTTTCACAAATCTAGAGACGTCAAGTTGCCAATAACTCAGGAGCTGTGTAAGACTGACTCAGCCTCCGTGTGTTTTTTGGTGTGTTTGTTATGATTCCTTGAAACATTTCAGGAGATGCCTGCTTTTGCTGGCACAAGCTTAACAGTGCTTGCTATGCTGCCAATATCTGGTTCATATTGATGGCTTCTACTTCCAACTTTTTGCACTCGTCAGAGTCAGCAGTCTCTGTACAGGCTGGTGCGATTGGAGAGAGGAGTGTCCACAGAGCCAGGGAAGGGAGAAATGGGGTAACTGATCACAAACCTTTCATGGTGCAGGGAAGGTGTAAATACAATCCATGGGATCCACATTCAGCTTAAGGGCTGGCTGGTGCTCGGTGTACAGAGGAATTAGAAGATTAAGGAGAAACTTGGGGCATTTTTGCTGTTCATCTTGCAAGAGGCGAGAAGATCATTAATGACCTCTGTTGGCTTTTTCATGCTGAGCCATCGCTCCAGGGAATCGTGGCTAAAAGCCAAATCTGGGTATAAGCCTTGAAGTGCTGGGAGATTGCCATCCACTGTAACAACACTGGAACTGGACACAGGCTAATCCAGGCATGGTAGAAGACACTATCCTGCAGAGGGAATAGTCTCTTGGATATATATTTGCCGCTCAATGCCTCAGTTTCCCTCCTTGACTGAGGGAAGGATAAATTTCTCTTCCATCTTTCCCAGGTGCTGCTGCATTCAAAAAAGTCTCTGGCAGAAGGCAGTGAGGAGTTGATAATCCAGAGAGCATCAGCAAACCACTCTCCTTCAGCAAAAAACAGTTCCTCTCCTATCAGCTCCTTCTTCCCTTCAAGGCTGGCCACAGGGCAATGAATTTGAAGGGAATCTTTTTTTTTCCCAACCCCATAACCCAAAGTGGAGGAGTTGAAGGGTTAATGCTGCATGACAAAGGTCAGCCCAGTTTGGGGAGAGAGGAGAAAGGGAAGCATTGTGGCCACAGACAGCAGCTCGCTGTGACCACAACGCCACTTGAGAAATGTAAAGTGATGGTGTTGCTCAGAGAAAAGGCCTGAGCGCCCAGCCTAAATCCCAGGGCTTTATCACTCACAAAAGCCCAGCCCCTTGAGTCATTAATCGTGTGCTCCATGGCTGGGTGCCTCAAAGAGCAGCAGAYGACACATGCCCAGCTGCTATTGCTGCCCCTCCTCAAGGTAGCGGGGCAGAGGCAGGTGCACTCCCAGTGCCCTCTGCTCGAGACTAATCTATTCTCCCTCCTTGTCCTCTGCCTTTCATCTCCTCCAGCAGCCCACGCTGACAACTGTAAATGAGATTAGACTTCAAGGCGTGGGGCAGATGCAGAACCCCCCCTGTGCATTGCCAAGAGACCCTTGTTGCTTTTAAAATGTCTCTCCCGTTTACAATGCACAGCTTGGCGGAGGGGGAGAAGGGGGCACATTTTTTGTCACGCTCTCAGAAGCGTCTGATATGGCAGACAAGGCAGACACTGGTTTAGGGACTGGATGCTAATCTGTTACCACCATGAACAGTCTTCCCACCAGCACCTGTGATTCCCAGTCACCTTAGCAGATGAACTAACATGTTGATGACTATTTCCTAATCCCAGTTTCTGTAAACTCCTCTTTGCAGCAYCATTCCATTTGAATCTGAACATATGTCCTGATGAACACTAAAAAGGTAGCAATAGCCCAAAATTCAGGCAAGGACTTGAAGTTTACATACAACCCTGGGTTCAACTCCCCCGTCTGTACCGCTGCCATCACTGCCATCATTTCCTATTCCTTACATTGCAGTTTGTGCTCTGCCTGTTCCTAGCGATCCAACAAACCAGCAGTAAGACACTAGTTGTTTGTCAGAGAAAGGTGAAATCTCAAAGMACAAACCACTGCCCACAGCTCAGCCAGACCTGCCTGGAGAGGTCTTGCAGCTACAGTTGGCAGGGGTTTGCCAGCAACAATAGACAGGGGAATTTTTCGAAGTGAAGGGTCATGTTTAGCTCAACAGTGCCCCARTAAACGAACTGGAATTTCTTTTACAGTGTGGGAAATAGCTCTGCCTGCCTATGCTAAAGGCTATCCAGAGAAAAGGGACAGCTAACATAAAAGATCATTAAGTTCAAAATAATTCCCTTTCTCAGTTACCACCAACCATGATAATAGCTGGCCCAATTTTATGGATTGCTCTGCAATTTCAATTGTGCAGGAACCAGCTCTGGGTTTAAGGCAGCTGCAAAGTCAGCATATTTTAAAGCATATTTCAATATTTTATGAGACCATGGCAGAGCAGGTTCAGCTGCACCCACTGCTCGTAGTGTCAGCAACTGAACTCTTCCTGGCAAGTGCATATCTATCCCTACAGCCTTGTTTCTGAGCTCAAGTTTTCCATTAGCTGCCTACACAGACTGGGTAACTTGGCATCTCTCTGCATTCCCCATAAACTCTGTTCATCTGTTGCCATCACACCCACGTACAAGTCTCAGGAAGGAATCTAGAATTTCTAAAGCAGCTGCAACAAAAACACAGCCTGCATTGACAGGCAATAGAATCAAGGTGCTGAGGCAGTGAGGAGGGTCTTTTTGGAGAGTTTWGTGTGTGTCTATTTAAAACAAGTTTGTTGTCATGACTACAAACTAAGGTATGGGTGAGAAGGAGTGAGAACTCCAAGATGGGGACTGATAATGCTAATTCACCCACAAAATCTCAGCAGCCATTGGGATGAGGGAACACAGAAGATGGTACAAGCTCTCAGCATCTAACAAGGCTAAAGGCCACCTTCAGAAGGCAGGACTGTCCTAAAAACAAACACTGTCCTCCCAGGCAGCCCCTTTCACCCCGCCAAGGGCTGGATAATACTGATGAGCTGCCAAAGCAGGGACACTGGTGACATGGAGGCAAAGAACCACACCCGAGGCCCTAAAGAGGCCATAGCAAAGCAGGAAATAGCATTCCCTAAAGAGGCCATAGCATTGCCCCTTTGGACATCATCTGCAGGCTGAGTGTCTCTCCAGCAATCAGGCAACTTGGCTTCAGCAAGGACAGGGAGATGTTCTCATGTCTGAGTGCAAGGCAATTAACGGATCTTATTAGCACAGAGTAGCATGAAACTGTCAGCAGCTGCTCCTGGGATTGTCACATTTTCAACTTTACCAGAAGATGAATAAAAAAAATGGGATTTTGGCCACTGAAGAACAAATTAAGAAAACCCCAAGTGATTGCAGAGGGATGGAGTGAGGCAATGCCTTGCTCTGCTCAGAGCTCAGTTTCCACACAGAGACAGCGTGGAGCGCGCAGTGATGGTGCAGCTCTGCAGAAGGCAGCAGATGCGGAGCTAATGTGTGTGYGGGGGTGGAGGGTGTTTATGAGCACAATAAATAAATGTATGAATCCCTATAAAAGTTCCCATATAAAAGTGAGTTAGAGCTGCCCGAGGGCCATGGCCTCGTAATAAAAACCACATCTTGCAAGCAAGTATGAGGCAGCAGCTGAACTGTAACTGTCTGGCTGCAGCACTGAAGAGCTGCGAGTCTCCCTGTTCCCAAGCTCTTGGATGAAGTGCTGACCCCACTAAATCCAGGAGGAATCTTGGTACTTGATTCATTGTAGTCAGGGTTTTGTCTGGGAGGGGCTTCTTTGAACCTCAAAGAATAGGAAGCAGTTCTAGGTTTGTCTTTCTGTCAAATTTAAGTTCCTTTACTTCTTAAAAAGGATCAGTCTGGAAGTGGCTGAAGATCTTGGCTTGAGTCACTGACAGTTTCCAGTGTGACAGATTAGAGCTGGATCAAAACAAATAAAAATTCCTGCAGAAAGCATGGTCAGTMACTCCTCTCTCCCAAAATAACCAAGCAAAAAGCATTGCTTTATGGCTGAGCAGCAATTTCCATCAAGAAGTCTTGAATTTTTAATTTAGGGTGGGGGGGGGATCATAAAAAAACCGAACCCCTTAAATTTTGTATGTCCAAACATAAACCTGCTGCTTTTTTTGTCAGTAAACTTAAACTAAAGTTTTAAAAATATCTCCTCACACACACAAAAAAAAAAAAAGGCATTAATAATAATTTCTTTCCCCTCTCAAGGGCTCTTTGTGTGTGTGTGTGTGTGTGTGTATGTGTGTGTGTGTGTATCTCTTCTTCACAGTATACCTTGAGCCACCCATTTCCAGCCCAAGTACACACCCGCCCAGATCCTGACTGCCAGGGAGAGCTGCAACTGTTCCCAGTGTCAACACACAGGCTTTCTCTAGTTATTTAGACTGTCCTCATGTTTCACATGATGCCAATCAGAGCTAAACAAAGTGCTTCCCTCTCCTCCGAGCACACTGCTGCTGGGAATAGCAACCTTGTTCCATGACAAACAGCATCTTGCAATTCACTGCAGGACTAATTGCGTTGCTTTGCTGATATAATGCTCCAGGAAGACGTCAGCTTTGCCCACGGGCAACAAGGACATTATTGATTTATTCAGGACTTACGAGTAGTTGTCACAGGTTGCATTCTCTTTGATAATAAAGCCTTACAGACAAGGTTTAAAATTCAGCTGCAGCCCTAATTGAAACATAGCTAATTATTGAAGGTCTGCCTTTACAGCCTGTTCCATTGTTACTGGGCTAATGTTCTGTAAATCCAACAGTCAAATTCTTCCTTCCCCTAAGAAGAAAAGAAAAAAAAAGAAGGAAAAACCCCCCATCTACTATTCAAGCAAGTCTAGTGGGAAATTACAGATTCCTCTCTTTGAGCMCGAGGTAGCTACCAGCCAACAGCCCCATCCCACAAGGACTCAATGACTTCAAAGGATGCTTGTAGAAAAAGACTCCAAATTAAGGCCAGTGTTGGAGACAGGAGAATTCAAAGTGGCTGAAACAAACCTTCAGCCCAGACCACAAGCAATTTATTGTGCATCCACCTTTTCAGCGGCAGCATACCGTACGAGCCCCAGCGAATTCAAACACACCACACGATTCAGGTGTGATCAACAATCATTATACCCAGCTCCCARCCACCGGCTGAGTGTTCCACAGCCAGCGTGCTGCAGTCCAGACACGTGGATTAGCAGTTGGTCACGGCTAACCGGGTATAAATGAGCACTCATCAGAACAGGCAGCCCCAGTTAATAGCTGAATGATAACAGGACCCCCAGGGTACYGAGGACATCCTTTCGCAGGCTGCGCCACAGCTTTTGGCTTTGTAGTTCAGCCAGACACAGAGGCAAGATTAGCGCCTCATAAAGCAGGGATGAAATCCCATCCGAACTTTATTGCCAGGATGATGCCAGCGTCAGAGCCAGCTCCCTTACAGAAGGTGACATTTACACGCACGCACAGCAGCACAAAACTTTATGACATCAATAGAGTGCTGCAGTGTAGAAGCAAGTCAACCCTAGAATAATCCTACAGTTTATAGCTGCTACACATTTCAACCGGGCAGATGGAAGGGATACCACAAAGCAAACGTGTCAGGTAAAGCAGCTAAAAGCATAATTTACAAACTAGAACCCACAACCCAAAATCTCAGCAGCAGTCACTTAGAGCTCTTCAGAGCTGCACAGATTTCAGCCAGCTACAGGTCCGACCCAAGGCATTYACCCGACACAACCACAGTCTTTGGTACAGAAGCAGATTCTTTACTAACCCTGAACAAGTTTAAAGCAGCAGGTCCTCCCTGGAGGACGCAACCCTGCAGAAGTCAGTTCAGCAGCTGTGGAGCCATTTCCAAGAACRCAATGCTGGTTTTACAGGTCCTAGTCTGCCTGCCTGAAAGAGCAGAAGATCCTTTAATCCACAAGCAAGGACAGCACAACTGGCAGCAAACAGAGCACCTGCTGCAGCACCTTGGCTCAGCCTCTGTGCTGCCAGGCATGGGCTCACTCCTGTCCCTGGCTACTCTGAAGAGGARCTGAGAGAAAGGCCCAAAGCAGCCGTGATAATTATGACTTGCACACCGGCATCCTGGGAACTGGGAGCAGGGARCACATTACTCCTAGGCTGTATTTTAAATGCAGGGAAAAGCCAGTACAGAGGAAATTAACTGGAGGTTAGGCTCTTTGCTCACAAGACACAGACAATATATCAGTTGTTCACATACCTGATCAAATAGGGCTTTCCAGTGCTGAGAGGCAATGCATAAGGGAGGAAAAAGAATAAAAAGAAGGTATAAGAGCAACGACATTAACATGCAGTAAAGTGTAGAAATATAWTCTAATAGAGAAATAACCAAATGATTTAATGCCATTTCCAACATCCTTCTTCATCCCGGAATCGCCTACCCTTCCGGAGGAGGAGGCAGGGGAATCTACCAAACACAGGGAGGACAGTTTTCATTTACAAATCCAAATTAGGATGAACTCAAAACATTCACGTGTTAATTCTGTTCTCTCCCACTTTGTCTACTTGCAGGCAAGCAAGCAAAAAAAGGGTTTTTTACTCACAGGGATCAAGAAAGCTCTGTATATATTGAGGGAAGGGCGAATTAGCAATGTTTTTCCAGATCACTTTCTGAGATCGTGCGGCCCGACACTGACCCATCACTTGCCTTGCTGGGTTGTCTTTCTCCTGCCTGCTCCTGACTCTGGCTTGCTGCAGCCTCTTCGATAACCCATCAGCTCTCCAACTCTCACTTGTCCACCATCTGAAATTGGTAATTCCTCTTGTGCAAAGTGGAAGGGTGGAAGGCTGGAAAGAGCCTATTGCAAGGATTTACCCCACATCTTTTGTACCAGTGGATCTGCCTTTAAAATGCTGTATRGGAGGAAGCTCTACTTCAATGCTCACAAACAAGTGAACACTGCACAAGTCCTTGTCTCTTGGAAACAGAAAAAATAAACTGGCAACTGGCTCTGATTTGTGCTTTGTAAGAGAGACTGATGTCAACTCACCTCCCTGACCCAGACTTGCTGTCTCACTGTCCCACAGAACAGAGGAAATTCCTAATGAATTGTTTAAGGCTCTCATCTATCCTGGATTTAGGGGCCAGTTGAGAAGACAGCAACTTCCATGGGCAGCACTGGGGTAACCACTGGCTTGGGATCCCCAGAAAAAACCTTGCACGTTTCCTGCTCAGTTGTCTGAAGCGCTGTTCAGCACAACATCTTGTTTCTGCCTCATTCACCTTCCCAGAAAAAAACAAATTGAGTAAAACAAACATCAGACTCTTAGAAGCAAAACTCCTCACAGTGCCATTAGCAAAGCAGAAATCTGGTGAGGGTCTCATCTRGTCCTGGAAGAGCATTTTGTTTCACATGATAGGCAAATCTAAAGCAGAATTCACAGAAGAGACAGGGGGGTATCAGGCCACTAAATTCCTTTTCATTAGTTAAGTTGTTGGCTCCCCTCCTCCCCATGTCTCTCTCCATTTATAAGCTCCCATTTATCATCATAAATCAGCCCAGCACTTTAAACACAACACTTTGGGACTGAATCCTGGCTTTGTGGAATGCTGCTCTGAGAGCTGCAATGACATCACAGCTGAGCTGTTACACACCGTCAAGGCTGTGACAGCCAAACCTCCACTACGTTATATTTTTGTGGTTAATAGCRCATAAAGAACTGACCTTGTGTCAGTTCTTGCTGGCCAAGCCAGAGAACTTCCATCAAGCTTTCAGATGTAATAATAACCACAATACAAAATCAACCCCCAGTTAGGTCTCAGGGGGGCACAGAGTAGCACAGAGCAGTTGAAATTTTCAGAGATGATGCTCTGTAGCCTGCTTGTTTCAGCARGAAATCTTGGCGGAGGAGAAGGAGGGCATTTTCACCACTTCCTGCTCTTCTGACTTGCAGATGACACATGATACCTCAGGCTTCTGTCAYATCATCTATTGCCAGGTCTCAGCAGCTTCCCAAAACCAGTGCAGCTGCAGGCTTTAGTTTTGTTGATTATAGAAAACAAGGTACCAGAGTCAAATAACAATGCAAGTAATGGCGAGACACTGTGAGCTGGATCTGACCCAAGCTGTCCTACCTCAAGGTCAAGCAGCAAGGCAGCAGTGGAACTGGGATGAGAATCTAGACTTCAGCAGGGACAACTGTCCCTGGAGCCCAATCCTGCCAGGCACATAGCACTTCAGCATCTTCTGGGCCTGCTGGCAGGATTGAATTACTAATGGCTGCATTCGTGTAGGGCTGGAGTAACTCCAAGGGCCTGTGTGTATCACAACAGGAAATTATTCTTGTAGGACCATCCAGACAAGCACAAAATTTGTCAGAGAAGAAAAGGTCACAGTCTGACGTAAGCAAGCACTGGAATTTGGAAACCTGGACTGTGAAAGCTCCTGGAAAGCCACCCTTTCCAAGTCAAAGCTACGCATGGCCCTGAGTCAGGCATCTCCTCTTAGGACTGTCTGGCAGTGCTGTAGCAGAGGTCAGACTGCATCACACGCTTCCTCCTGACTGCACTGTGCTCAGGAATACAGACTGGGGAATGCAGCTCTAGCAAGCAACTGCACTTCCTCCGCTATCCTCTGGGAGGAAAATCCAACAGCAACCGAATTTTAGGTGATTCACAAGGAAGGGCTGGGGGCTGAAGAGCAGGCTCTGTCCCTAAGCATGCCCGGGCGGCTTCCTCCAGCAGCGTCAAAAAGGTAGAGAGAGGGCCGAGGGGATGCGCCATTGCTGGAGGCACAGCTCCCAAGTGTCCCTTTCGTAGCGGTGCAAGACCCGATCCAGAGCCCGCTTCAGAAAGACATCTCTGCTTTATGTCTCACAGGCAGGAACAGATCCCGCACTTAGCGCTGCAGACTGAGCAGACACTTTGCAGTCCTCATCCCAGCCGAGTTTGCTGGGAAGGAGAGCTGTGAGCAGTCCTGGGATGCACCAGGAATGCAGGTTCTCTCACGTTCAATCCCTCCCAGACAGGTGCACAGCGAGCTCCTGCCTCCGGGTCCGGCAGACGCAGAACAACTGCCTCAGCTCTGCAGGCACTGCCGCTCAGCATGGCAGGAGCACATTYGGAGCGCACAGGACCGCTTCGCGTCCTTCTGAGCTGGATGAGCAGAGACCCGGTGCCAAGTTATCCCACCCTCACGTGCCATCRGAGCTCGGAGGGTGGAGAGAAGCCATCAGCCCTGTCGAGCCGAGGAGAAAACTTACTCGGCTGTTTGTTGCTCGGGGGCTGGAAGGGGGAGCAGCTCCCGAGAGCGGGAGCTTTTCACATCTGTCACCCTCCGGTGGCTGTGGCTCTGGAGAAGCTCTCTGTCCCCTGGAAGCCCCTCTAGCCAAGGCGTCAGCCTCTCTCCAGCCTCAGAGTCGCGTCCGTGCGCAGTCCGCTGCCCCTGCCCGGCCAGCCGCAACCCGCCGGCATCTCCCCGCCGGACGCGGGCACGCAGCGAACCGGGAGCCTGTCCGGGCCGCCGGTGCTTCCCAAACCGGGGCTGAGAGGGACAGGAGCTGCGGCCCAGGGGACGGAGCCAGCCCGGCGGCTGCCGGATCCCGCAGACATCCAGCGGCGGGGAGCGCGGAGGGCGGCGGGAGGGCGGCGGGGACGGCGGCTTTCCCTCGCCCCGCAGGGTCACCGGCCCCGCTCCTGTCCCCACCCCGGGCTTCAGCTATGAATAGCTTGAGCCGATTAACCCGGCCCGGGGGACAGGGGAAAGATACCGAGCAAAGGAAACTTACATCCTCTGCGGCCATAGGTAGGACATCCTCCGAGTCCAGCACCTCGATTTCTTCCGCCTCCGAGCTGGCAGCCACAGCAGGGGAAGAGCTGGCGTGAGGCTCCGGCAGCCTGTCTCCCATGCTTGGAAACGGTCCCCCTCCAGCCCCCGCCCCCCCTTCTCCCCAGATCCTTAAAGAAATTAAACCTAGCTGCTGCTTGGCAAACTTTCAAGCGCAGCCGAGCCTGCCTTCATGACTCCCGCAGCCGGGAGGGGAGGAAATCCTCCATCCAGGGAACATCCAATTAGCGCGGGCAGCGCCGGCGGGCGGCATCCCGGCGGCCGAGCTCCGGCCGGGGCAGTGACCCCTCCCCGCCTCCCGCCCCTGCGGCCGGGCGGTGCCCCCGGCCCGGGCATAGCCGGCGCCTCCCCCGAGCCATCGCCCGGGGATGGGGGTCCGCCCTTCCCGGCGCGGGGGAGCCCCGAGGGCTCTCGGAGACAGCGACCGGAGCTGCGGCACGTCCGAGGATGCGGGCTGGGCGGCAGCGGGGGGAGCAGCGCCGGGTGGCCCCTGCCCACGGCCGGCACCGCCTCCCACGGGGCGACCCGCGGAGGTTCGGCCGTGGCCGGCACGGGGCAGCCCCTGCGGCGGGGCCGGGCCGGTTCCAGCCCTGCCCTCCTGCCCGCGGACAGGTGACCAGACGTGCCGGTTCATCGGGACACTCTGCTGGCAACTTCTCCGTCCCACAGTCTCACCGTGAAGGGCTSGTGTGGGGTTTTACATCTTTTACCATAATTACTTGTTCCTATATGTCAGGATGGGCAACTTAACCATCTGGAGCCTGGATTAGGAACTTGAGGAATGCCTTGACTGCCGGCAAAAATCCAGCAGTTTTAGCTTCTTCCAATCAAGTACAGAAATAGCAGGTTGGCAAGGGGGAAGGGCAAGCAGAGCCAGGCTCATCCACATGGTGCCAGTGCCTCTGCTTTCTGCTAAAAGCCAGAGCACAGAGTCGGGGCACAGTCCAGCAYCACAGGCCAAGTTTTCTTGATGCAGAGGTCCACTACCAGATCAGACACACCTCAGTCACAAGTACAGAACCAAGCTGGAAGTCCCTCTTCTCTACAGTTTGTTTAAAACCCGACCAACTACAACAATAAAAATAAAACAAATCCAGCTAGAATATCTCTGGAAAAGGAGCAGGATCTTCCATCCTGCTGTAGCAGAGCATACAGCACAGAAGTAAAACCAGGACGCTTGGACCTGAACAGCAGAACTTTTTCTAGCTCAGGATTCAGGTAGGAAGATGACAACAAAATAAACGCTTTTCTGGGGTCTTTAGTGCAACTGATGTACAGGAGGGCTTCTGTCCCCTTAAAGACATCAGTGAAACAGCAGAGTTTCTGCACATTTAAAGGCAATTCCTTGAGCCATTTCTTGCTGGTCTAGAGCCTGTCCAGCCTGCTGTCCTGAAGCATGAGAACAGGATGCCAAATCCAGCACTTATGGGAACCACTAACCCACTTCACTCATACAACACCACTCCTGCCAAAATATGCCAGGCACTAAACAGTGATTATAAMAACAATCTCTTTTTGATTGAAAAACTAAACCTCATCAAAACTTCAAAACAGATGGATAAGCAAAAATATGCTATGCCAACAGAAAGAAACAGCAGTCATTTAAAGATGTCTGTAGGGAGGAGGGAAGMAAGTTTTTAAAGTAAAGAGAGAATAAATGAGCTGAATTTCAGGGGTAACAGGTTCCACGCAGTTGGGGACTGTATCATCTCTGATTCCAGATACTAGTGAGAAAATGCCAACTGTGAAGTCTAACATGAATGCAATCTACAGCAGGGAGAATCCCCAAAACCCCTTACCTTAACACCAAACTCCCACTAAACTGGGAAATTGCTGCAGAATTACAAGTTCATTTTTCTCCTCTAAGGACTGTTTTTCACTAGTGGTAATGATAGGGGTTTTTTTTTTTCAGGGAAATATCTCTGCACATTGCACATATGAGCTAGTCTGTGCTATAATTGTCACAGAAAGGAAATTAACAGTATTCTAATGAGGAGTTTTGTTACAGACAAATTATCATCTTGCAAGTGTGTGAGAGTCTCTTAATTTAGAATGTCATTTCTCCCCACTGCGTACCCTGGTGACTCTACCTTGGAAGACAGTAATTGCTAGAGAAKCTGGGGAGCTGTGGGCCACCCCAGRGCAGATGCAGACAGAATATGGAAGGGTTTCAGAAGAAATGCAGACAGAAAGGACTTGAGACAATAAGCCCTGATCCATTTTCACATTCAGTCATGTAGGCAACTTTTATATTCCAAACACTACAAACAAAATGTAGATACATGTCCTCCCTACATTGGAAGTGGCTCAAAAGGTCAGCTCATGAATATGCAATAAACCCCCCCAAAGTAGRGACCCAGCCAACATCTGTTAGCTAAGCCCTCTGGAACAAATCTAAACAGTTTGTTCACAGGTCCTTTCTACACCCAAAGCAGCCCCAAAAGGCTTTTACAAAACTTCGAAATTCTCTGACTTCTCTGACAATTGGAACTATGTGGAGYAACCTACCCAGCAGGAATAAATGGAGTCTGATTGTGGAAAATACAACGAAAGAGGTCGTTAGAAAGCTGACAACACCAGAGGGGGAAAAAAAGCCAAACAGCACTGTGGAGAGTAAGTGGCGTGAGGTGCCGCTCTCTTCTATTAACAGCAATAGCTCAAATTTTTGGACTTTCATTATGTACTCCATGAGAAGATGACTTTCCCCTCACGGTGACTCCAATCCTCACAGGATCCAGGAGGGCTTGGCCCGTGGCACAGGGACATCGTGACTTTTAACTGGTGGCACCGGGGCTCCCTCAGAGAACACCGACCACCCATGGGACAGGGCCACGGCAGAGCTGGAGACTTGTGCGCTCTTCTCCAAGAAAATTCCTCTCCCCAAATCTCTGTGGAAGGCTGTGTCCACAGCTGTGGAAGGCCTGTTTTATACAAGCAGACGGTGACCCGCTCCCTCACCTGCGCAGGGCGGCCCGGGCCGTGAGGGCGGGCGAGCAGCGCCTCAGGGAAGGAGCGCTTCCCTCAGAGGGGGCGGCAGAACCCTCTCTCCGCCGGGCCCGGGCTGCGGGGTCCGTTCCACACGGGAACTCTCGCTCTCTTGGGATCGGACTGACGGGGCCGTTCCACACGGGAACTCTCGCTCTCTTGGGATCGGACTGACGGGTCCGTTCCATACGGGAACTCTCGCTCTCTTGGGATCGGACTGACGGGGCCGTTCCATACGGGAACTCTCGCTCTCTTGGGATCGGACTGACGGGGCCGTTCCACACGGGAACTCCCGCTTCGGGCCGGGCTGACGGGCCGTTCTACACGGGAACTCCTGCCGGTCCCGGGCTGCCGGGGCCGTTCCATGCAGGCACACCCGCCGGTCCCGGGCTGCCGGGGCCGTTCCATGCAGGCACACCCGCCGGTCCCGGGCTGCCGGGGCCGTTCCATGCAGGCACACCCGCCGGTCCCGGGCTGCCGGGGCCGTTCCATGCAGGCACACCCGCCGCTCCCGGGGTCGTTTCCCGCTCCCGCCGCTGCCGGGCTCAGCGCGGCCCCGTGGGCTCGGCGGCAGCGCCCTCTGGCGGCCGCTCCCGGGGGTCTCTCGGGGGATTCCCTCGGGAGCATCCCAGSACCCCTCTCAGCTCCCGGGAACGCCGCACTGCTGGAGCTTGTTTAATCAACACGAAAATATTCACCTCTTCACTGCGCATAACTTCCTAAATCCCACCGAACTATCTGGTTTTTTTTCGCCCACTCTTTGTCTTTGACAGTAGGTACGAAGTTCGTGGTTGACTATTGGCACTTCAGCTTTAAGRTATCACAGAAGGCACTTTCAGTCTTCTGATATTAATCAGAAATAAATTCCTCCTGGAAGCAGTGCAGTCCTAAGAGGCATCAGAGAAACTGCACTACTAAGACATGTATCTTCCAACAAATGAGGGCACCAACAGCATGCTTTCACGTAAGGTACAACATTCTGTTAAATTCCACCTTTCAGTGCACAGGAAGGGAAAGAAAAAAGAATAAAAAAGATAGACACAGTACACAGTTATTTTATTGAAATACTCGAAAAGGCCAGCAATGGAAAAATAGGTTTGTCATGAGGAATTTAATGTTTGGTTTACTTGATCGTTAAAAAAGCTGTGTCTATAGGTAATTCTAGCCTGTTACAGAATGCACTGTGATCCATGCAACTAATATACTACAGTAGAATAGGCACTGTGTACTATTGTAGTTTTGTCTGATACACAGCTTTCAATGGGTATGATTGACAGATGTGAGAAATTAAACTGCAACACTTTCCAAATTAGAAATGTTTACAATATACAAATTTGCTCGTCTGATTGATGAGGGCTGTAAAACACAACATAGTGGAAAATGAAAAACAAGGGTTATACAAAGCAGATTAAGTTGGTCTGGTAGTTTTGGAAGTTTTACTTTTTTCCTTTTAAAAGAAAGACCAGACTATAAATATGTCACTGGTCATGTAAAATACAAAATCATAGGCCAGGACAGCAAAGGTGACTCCTTCCTGAAATACATGATTAGAGGGGCAAATTTGTTCATCAGTTAAAAATGTGAATGAAAATCACAAATTCTGCCTGGTATAGCTTATCGTCCAAAAAGCTGAAGTCACTTCAGATGACTGTGAAATAAATAAGTAATACTTGAGGAAGTATGGATCCTTGAGTTGAATCTACTCTACTGAAAATTAATTTCACCTATACACTAGAATGTCACCATGGTGAACATCTAAGAACAGTATTTTGAATAGGTTTTTGGGAAGCAATGTCTTACTTGCTTTAATATGTACAGGTTATTTACAACAAATTCCCTTTTGGCCTCACAAGTTAAGCCATTTTAGCTGGCTGTTAAGATGCAATTCCTTTTTTTTCCACACATTATGCAATACTGTAGTTAGAGCTATAATTTAAAATAATCTTATGCATGAATTACAAATATTAATAAAGTAACTCTGCATATATAAATATTTCTAGCAGAATTTAAAGCATTCAGAATGTACATAAAAGTGGGGTTTTATTTATTATTTGGTAGGGCCAGATGTGCTTCTTCTCAGATCATCGCTGCTTTAGTAGTGCTTTGTACATGGCAAAACCCAAAACTGCAAACACAGTAGCACCAAAACTTGCTCGGAGCCAGAACGTTGAGCTCTTGAGGTCCGCTTGTGTCACRTGCCTGGAATTTAACACAGATACAAAACCAGGTTAATTCCATGACAGGAACTCCAGACACCTTGTGCTAAACTACTCTGCTTTTGGAAATTCATCACTACACTTGTCACAGGCAAACAGATCACAATTCAGCCTTACAAGCACTTTACAATCATTTTGTTTTGCTTAAAGCTCAGGATTTGATCTGATCAGCCTGACCACATCAGATCTCCCTGAAGTCAGAACGCTCACACGGCTGAGGAGAAATGCAGGAGCACATCATTAGTCATGGATGTGGCMAGGGCAGGGTGTCTCCTTTGAGAGTACCAGCAAGCATTCAGGAAAGGAAAACAAAAAGAACTACAAATAATTAAGAACTCATAATGAGAACAAGTCTGCCCAGCAAAATCCTTTTCCTCCCCCTTTTTTTAAAGAATGTTGAATTTAATATTTCTGCTTTTCCATTAACAACTTCCCAGTGCTGTTGAATATCTTATACTATCCCCCCAAAAAGTTTACTGACAAGTAGCAAGTAATATTTTTCCAAAAGCTAGAATCAAACAATTTGTAAATCCCTTTCTTCCCAGTAGTCACAAGAACAGCAACAGAAACAGTCATCCAACACCAAGCTGAAAGCTGATAAAGAGTGTGAGTGAAACAAGCAGTGACCATGGCACCAACAGAAAAGGACAGTATGAAGTGACTGTATGAGAGAAAAAGCCACATCTCACATGACAGTGGAGACAGGCAATGACCCAACTCTCCCAAATATTGCAAGAAGTCTGTGAACATGCTCAGTTAAACACGGCTGGCCACCCTCGACAGCAGTCTCAAGTATGACAGCTTACCAGAAAGCAGGAGCTACCATTTAAAACAAGTTATCATAAATGCCATAATTCAAAGCACAGGAAATTCCTAAACAATAGTAAAGTTGAWTTTTTTGTTTCTTTGCTTTAGAGATAGAACTTAGACCAGAACTTCACTAGCCTATRTATTTTTAGCCTGTGTTAATCACCATGGGTTACTCAGTGAAGCTGCAGGAGGGTTAAGTAAAGGAGCACAGAGATCCTAAGCACACACAGGAGTTCATAGAGTGAGAACTGCAGAGCTGTAGCTTGCAAGCTGTTTAATAGAGCAGGAATTGCTACTTGCTATCAAAACACACAAAACCAGTTTCGGGTGTGCTTTAGTAGACACTTGCAGGAGCTATATCAGCCAGATAGTTAATCAGTGTTCTGTCATMCCACATGCTGAAGAACAGGCTCTTTGGTGCACACACAGCTGCTCTTTAGTCTAAAAAATCCTGATCTTATTTAAGAACGTCTTGCTGGGTTATGGAACAGACCAAATCCAAGAATTCCTGCAAGCATTAGTTCTTCTACAGCTAGTTTGGACAAACTCTCTGCAAACTAGAAGTCAGGTGGTTTGCTGAGGGGAAGAAAGGGAAAAGGCAATGGCAAGGTCACCTGGGTTTGGCTGTTGTTACCTGTCTTCAAGCAAACGTGGACCAAGAGATGACTCCATGAAGATGGAATCTTCTAAAGAGTGGACGGCGTGCACCTGCTGCATTATCCTGCTCTCCTCGGCTGCTAACAGCATGGCCCCCACCTCAGCTAGGTAGGCTCTTAACCTTTTCACACACATGCACAGTGCAGTTCATTGCATGGCAAAACAACACCAACCCTCTYAAATCACAAAGCCCAGAGAATTTCTGATTTTTAGCCACCTAGCCTGATTCTTGTGCAGTTGTTAAAAACTTGGGGAAAGTGCTTGGGGAAAACTAGAAACAAATGGAGTTCGTATTTTTGATAAACTAAGTAAAATTTACGATTTCATGTAGCTAAATGTCATTAAAAACAAAGAAATCTGCTTAAGAAACTGAAATTCTCTTCCCATTGCATCTCCACAGMCTCAACTTCCACAGGACACTGCAATATTCCTACACCATATGCACGAGCTGGAGCACCTGTGCTAAACACATTGGAATGACTCCAACACATCAGTCCTAAAACTGATGAGTTCCCACTACTGCTGAGAACTCAAAGGCTGTATTTTATCACCACAGTGGTAGTTCTGGATTTTTTTTGAGTAAAAAGCTGTAAAATCCTTGTCTTCAGATCTGTAAATGATAAAACTCATCTGTGTATGTAAAATAAATCATTTGTAAGTAACATGATTTTAATAGATTACATGACAAGCTCTGTTGGATGAGTATTTGTATAACCATCAAGTCTCTTGTTTAATTTGGTTAATTCAAATGCCCAACTATTTGTACAATTAAAACCCCCATCCTTTAAATATACAAATCAATCTTTAAATTGCAAATTAATGCTTTTGCATTGCCTCATAAAGCACTATCTCTCWCATCTAGATTTTCTGATTCCTATCTATAATTTGCCTTGTTTTGCACACGTCCATATTTAATGGTATGCAGGAAACTTGCTGAGCACGCTTCATCTTTCTAAAAACAATTAATATGTTCTCAGCCATGATAAAACCCTCTTGTAATGTCTAATAGGAGAGTAAATTGGCTTTGATCCCTTTTCTATGCCTAACAATAGCAGACTCTTTCATTTAAATAAGGAACTAAATCTAGACAGGGACTTGTCTTACAACCTCAAGGAAATCTATTCTGAATGTCTCAGCCCAAAAATGCTTACTGTAATTCAGAACACTACAGATGTCTAACTGCTTTACAACTTTCTAAAACTTTGTCCAGTATTTCTTCTTTCAATGTTCCTTGTGCCATCAAAATGCATTTTTACAACTTTAACCTYTAATATTGTTTAGCTGTCACTAAAGGAACAAAAAACAAAATCTGAGATAATAAAAAAAAAAAGAATATTTGTTTCTAGCACAGGTTCTTTGACATGAAGATGGCTACAGTGCACAAAAACCTTTTYCAATACATAGTGAAAGATACTACCTGTTCATTCAGTCTAGTTGTACTTATGAAACAAATTTTCACCAGTGGTAGAAATCATTACTGCCTTGTTAGTAAGAGAGCAACCCTGAATTAGAAAAAGTATTCTCTCCAAAGGTAAAACATCTATTTAGATGAGCACTTATACACACAGAGTAGTAGTCAGGACTCCATAAATGAAGCTCTATTTGAAACTCTTGATTATTAGTAAYAGAATGATGTTACAAACTTTCCAGACAGGCTGCTGTGTGTACTTAATCATACAATTAGTTCYACAAATATAAGAAAGTCTACAAATTTCGCTTTTGGTATAAAATTCAGATTTTAACACGTTTTGGAAAAAAAAGGCCTATTTTTATTCAACCTACCCTTAATAGTGAGTTAAGTGTCTTGTCACTTGTTGAATAARATCCTTGAAATCCAAACAGTCTTTTTTCAAGAGACTTTAACAACTCACAAGAAGTTTGTCACATGCACTGAGAGGTTAACTGAGCATGCCTGCCATGGGTACACACAGAAAACTGCTGAGGTATGGGCCAGTACTGACACTTCTCCCTACATCAGCAGCAAAATAATCCCAAGTCTGGGAAGGYTTATCCTTAAATACAGAAGTTCAAAAAACATTCCTGCAGTAACTTCCAAAGCCTTTTAAAAGCACAGTGGTGGCTACTTACACCAGAGCTCTAAGCAAGTTCATGCAGCAGCAGCAGCCTGCTCTGACAAAGGTTCTAACCATTAAATATAAGCAACTGAATTCCAAAAGCATCACATAACATGCACGAGCTGCTGCAGCTTCCCTTCAGGCACATATTTTCCTAGGATACAAACTAAGTTAGGATTTTCTCCCATGCATTAGTCATCTAAAATGTGAAAAGCTCCAAATGCATCTTATTACCCACAAAACCTGAAAATGGATGTAAAATGCCAATTCAATGCCCTCTATTTAGAAAAAAATCGGGGCACAGCTTTGCAAATTTCTATGCAGTCTGGGGTATTGAACAGTTTAGAGAAGGAGGAAAATAAATTAGCAAAGTATTATTATAACATTGTCCTAATTTGGGAGACACCTAAGCATAGAGATAGATTTCTGCCATTAGATTTAATGGCAATACAATAATTTTAAAAAATAAATTGTGTACACTGCACATAGTGAAAAATAGATCCTGGGCCATACTCTTGGAACTTTCCCATTATAATTAAAATTATTACAGGAAAATGAAACTATTGTCTTAACTTCAATTCTGCAGAAAGCAAAACTTTACTAATAATTTCTGAAACAACCAGGTTTCATATGCAAGTAGAATTCCACTTAATTCCACAATATTTTAAAAACTTTAGAAGAAAAACATGCTCCAAGAAGTCTCCTTGCTGAACAACACAATTCTCATGCATGAGGATTGTCTTATTCTGAAATGAACTTAGCTGACAGAAAAATGCCACTACTGTACAAGCAAAAGGCAACATGGATGATTTGAAACCAATAAAAAAGCCAAAAATCCAAGCTCATCATTAAAGAAAGGGTTAGAATGACAAAAGCAGAAACCCTGCTTTTGGTAAAACAATGTAGTAAAAAGAGATTAGGTGCCAGCCAGCCAAATACAAGTGAACACCTAAAGGAGAGAACAAATTAAAAATATAAAAATACTACAGCTATTAACAAATCTCACACATGCATATCWAGTGCTTTCAATGCTGTGCCTCCTTCTTCAAAGAACCAATAAAATGTGACCCTGGGTAGTTCAAACCAACACAGCAATCTCCAAACTGAACTTGCCTTTCTGACAGACTGCCACTCTTGGGGCAGCCTCTGAAGTTTGTCCACAGAAGAGAAATTGAGGGTGGGCATGAACAGCTTTCTCAATTGCACACAGGCAATGTTCTTCCTTTAATTACTATGGTGGGAATATTCAAATGTGATTTTATATCGTGCCTTGGTAACAGTGTTTAGGGGTTACCTAGCAACAAATAGCACAAGAAGGGTCCAGTGTGAAAAGTTTCAGTTTACCTGAAATGCTTCCACAGCCTAAAGGAATAGGAGGGGATCAGGAGAATAAACTGCTCTCGAGAAACCTCCTTCACCCATCAGTTAGCTGACTTTTACCCATATCTGACCTAATGGTAAGCACTTGTGRAGGCAAAATGAGAAACCTTACAGAAATGAAATGCATCAGAAAGACGTTCTTGAACCAAGTGTTTAATCTAATCACACATCATTAGATGTCTGATTTTTATACAAGAGATCAATCTCTACCCTCTTACATGCCTACAACTGGGAGCTATTCCCTCCTGTTTCCAGGTATCCCAGCTCTACCATATATGCAGTTGAGCAGGAGCTCATGTGCTGAATGGTGAGTAACCTGCAGCAAAGTATTTGATTAGGGAGTTGGTGAGATGAAGGGAGCATGCTGGAAACCTGCAACAAACCCTAGAGACTGAGAGACAAACGGATTCTAGCAAATAATTCTTCTTTCTGGAGAGGAGTGTCTATAAGGAATTCTCCTTAGCTTGAATTAGACCTTTTAGGCAGTAGGGAATTCCTGTGTTTGTTCCACACTCCCCAGGGRTAAGTTGTGGAATGACATCTCAAACCTCATTAAAAGACTTCAACACCCTGAGACCCTGACAGCATTTYAGAGGAATGAAGTTCAATGTCTAATGCAGGACTCAAAAGAAAACCCATACGAGAAAGAAATAAACCACAACAGCAAATGGAGCAACCCATAAYCATTCCAAAAAATGAAGATGTGTTAGGAGGATTTCAGCCTCAATAATGAAAAGCTGGGATTTTCTAGTAGTGACTGCTCAATGAAGTTTTAGAGTGACTATATGCGAAAAGATTGCTGTTTCAAGGGATTTCTGTCTATGGGATGACTGCTGTAGAAGAGATGCAGCATGRAGAGCCTCACTCATTCAGTCTTTTCCTAAGCTAATGAGTTTTTCACCCTTCCTTGAATTCTCACGCTGTAACACTTGGATTAGAGCGGATTTCACAAGGAAAATGCTCACTCCTGTAGGTGGGTGTATCAGCAGGCCTCCTACACATGTGTAACTTGCATTTAAAGGAGACAAGACACTCATATCAGTTAAATCTGAAACCTGTAACAAGCAGTAACATACAAGGACCAGCAGCATATCAGGATATTCCAACCATGGCCTCCAAATAAACACAGCTACCATCTAAGCCTGCAAGAAGGCTGTGCATGATGGAACCACTACACTGCAACAGTTGTTTGGTTTGAACTCCCATTTGCTGGGGTGTGATGACAAGTGCTGAGGTGTTACTAAATCCTGTGTGTCAAAAAATGCCTGCACAGGACACACAGGACAAGCTATAGCACTGTTTTCCATGCTGAAAACCAGTTATCTCTCTTTACCAATTGTTTTTTCCAAAAGTATCTGGAAATGCATATGTTTAAGCATTTACCATGCYTTACATGTTGCATTTCAGAGAGGAATCGGATGTTAAAAGATCTGGATTATTGTTTTTTACACAAAATCCCCACTCTTTGTGTAAACCAAGCATAACACACACACACACACAGAAATTCTATGAACTCCCAAATATCAAACTAGCAATTAAAAACATGATATATGTTACATGATGCTGCTGTAAGTCAAGCTGTGYCTTTATGAAAGTATCTGTGTAACTGGCATCTAAAAGGCTCTACCTCTAATCAATACTAAAACCCATAATGTCTCAAGTGAGAAACATTACACAGATTTGTAGACACTTTGTATCTATYAGCAGCTCCCTAAAAACACAGTCCTAATTTCTGCACAGTATTTCTGCAATCACAAAGAGGCTGAATCAAAAACCAATTCAGTAATGCTTCAGAAAAATAACTGAACTCAGCTCAAAAGAAACTTCAAGTTAAACAAAGTTTGATAATTCTATGACAATTATTAAAGTATCTGCCTATTTAGTGGCTATGGAGTGAATAATCTGAAGTATATAAGGTTACCAATTGCTTTTTCAAAGACACCCTTCATTTTAAAAGCACACCTGGTACCTAGTAAATAAAGTTAAGGACCTGTTAAGAACTGCAGTGAAGAGTTTGTTCTTTACAGATTGCAGCAAGTCTGAGTTGAGGAAGTTCTGACAGATGCAAAATGTACACCTGTTGCAGGCGCACATACAGCGTAACCGGGCATGGCTGCGAAAACACACAGAAGGACAGGAGTTGAAATCTTGCTCATCAAATCAGGTGCACATTAGGACTGTGCCACAACCAAGAGAGAGATTTAGGAATAAAAGGTACATTTGAATGAGTAAGGAGAGAAGGAAAAAAAATACACTGGGGAAGAAAGGGTACAACTACAGCTGTGCAGAATTTAAAGGTTAGAGGTTCTACGACTTGGATGTTTTGGTATTACCATCATATACAGATCTTAACAGCAAAGCACAAACATGAATGAGAATGTTTGTTGAATTTATACAGGTTCCCATAACAGGGAAGCCTTGAAAGGCTTCTGAGTATGTCTGCACAGCAATAGATAACACCCCTTTTTCAAAGGAAAGGAAGCCACATTTTCTACCACTTTGAATGCACTCTTTACAGGGTGAGCATTACCTCTATCTTCCCCACCCTACCAAATACACATGCTTGAAAACTAAGGGAGAAGCAGGAATATTGATATGACAGACATTTGGTCAGTGCTACACTTTAGTGGTTTCCCAGTATTCCAGTGCTACAAAATGAACACAAGAGAAAAAAAAAAACCCAAACCAAAACTAAAGCTTTAGAAATATAACTCAGTAAATTCAGTTTCAAATAATTAAAAATACCTTATCATTTTGGATGCAAGTGACATTAGTTCTATTTAYTTTAAAGCAAATGTCAGCTGTCATACTAGACTCCATCTGCTGTAATATTTATGTAGTTCATCACCATATTAAAAGCTTCACCCGCCAAAAWAAGAGATGCAAAGTGAGTTTAGCAACAGTGAGATGTGTAGTGAAGGAGAATCTGAGCTTAAATATTTAGCACTTGAAGTCCAAAAGTGTTTCTATAAAAATTCTACTAAAAATATAAGCTTTATTAGATGATTGAAGAAGCACCCCGAAAATAAATACTTTAAGCAGTGCATTGGGAGAACTGCTGTGCAGTAAGGTGTSGTTGCTTGTAATCAGCTGTCAAGCTGACCTATCAACAAGGATTACAGTACAACTCACTCATTAATATCTCAAAAATATTGAGATATGAAAACTTACATGTTTTTTGTATCCCAAATAAGGACCAAACAGAACCTTGTGTATTCACTGAAATTTGCATCATGAGCTGGATGAACTACAGTTTTTTTWWAAAAAAACACCTAAGGAACAATAGCTGATTTCTGTGCTGGATTTATGCCAAATTCCTCAATTTGAAATAGTCTGAAGATTCTACTCAGGTCATTCATGTCTCTCTGTTGCTAAAGCTCGGTGAGGCAGTTCCATCCTGTGGCTAACRATGGCATGCAGTGGTGCTGTGTGTGACCATGCACAYGGAAAACAGAACAGCTCCGGTACTTACGGATACATTGCCATAGTGGTCAGCTTAACAAAGATATCCTTACTCGGCACATCAGCAGTATTACAAGTAAAGGCTTGGGGTGGAGGCATTTTGTGTTTTTTGCAGAATTCAGCAGGAGAAATACTATATTCCTGTCTAACTTCATGCAAGTCGGACTTGGCAGCTACCACTAAACATGGTATCCTGCTGTCCATGAAGTGCTGCTGCAAATTTAAAAAAAAAAAAAAAGTGAAAGAAACAATATGTGATACATTCAACCTGGAACAGGCTGTATTGAACAGGTTGCAGCAGTATTTAGATATATTCATGGCACTGAAGTCAGGCATTTCYAGAAGCAGAGTAGTTTACATGGAAAGCAATGTTGGCTTTGTATGAGTAACAGAACTGCACCATTGCTAATGCAGTATGATATATAACCAGCACTTAGAAATAATGTCTTTTAAGCACTAGAATGAGTGTACAGGTCAGGTAACTGACACTGAATATTTAGTCAGTGAGAAGATAGATAAATGTAAATGTTTGGAAATATAAACTYCACAAACCTTAAAAATCCTGGCACAGTACTCAAAGGATTTAGGATTACTGACATCATATACCAGGCAGACAACATCGCATATGGTCTCAGCATCAGTTAAAAAGTCTGAGTCACTGACATCATGTAGCTGGAAAACAAGATGGTTGCAGAGGGAGAAAAGCTGGTTATTACACAGYTGAAAGGAATTTTATAACTTTTCCCATAATTTTTATGGCTCATTTTTATGGATCCTGCGAACTAATGGAGTGACAATAGGCAGAATTAATGAAAAAGAATAGAAGGAATTTACCATGCAGCCAGCATATGTGAGCTGTTAACATCACATCTGCAGGCAATCATCACCTCAGCATAAAAAGTGCTATTTACTTTAACACAAAGGTTTAGACACCCACAGAAATGGGCATTTATCCTACAGAGGAAAACYACAGAGCAGAGGACTAGATCTCAGAAAACAAAGGAAGAGATCATATTATCATAAAGGAAAGCTAGAATGGAACAAGCCTTGAAGAACTGATTTCTCCCACTGAATACTAATTTTAGCCATTCTAATCACTCCATGTGACAGATGCTTCTTACTGAATAGGTAGACTAACTTCTGATCATTTGGCATGTTATAATTCGATGCCCTGCATCATCATAAATGGACTAGGTTTTGTACAACTCAGGTTGTACAAAAATAACTAGTAATATATAACTAATAATTTAGCTGAACCTGCTCAAAAATAACAGGTCCTGAGTAGGTTCAGCTAAATTATCAACATAAAAAATGAGAAGTTATTTGGGACAGAAAATAATTGGGGGGAATCCATATTAAGAAGAATAAGGAATTAAAACTAGTTTGTTGCAGAAGGCTCTGAATAATTCACAGAATTTTAACATTAACCAGTCTCAGGCAAATGAGAATAAGGAAACCTTACCAGCAAGTATTTTTCCTGTCCATATACATAGACTGTATTAATGGCATAGTAAGATTTGTGTTCTGCACGTATTTGCCTCTGTCTCTGAAAAGGCAGAAATTCATGTTAGCCCACAGCAACTTTTCCCTTTTAGTTAGATTTGAACTGGAGAGGATTTATTAATGAATGAAAATCATAGCAATCTTTGGGGGTTTTTTGCAAGGAAATGCACTGCTATAATCCATGATGTACAAATCATTATTGCATGCAATAGCCACTGCCAAAAAAGAACAAAACMAAAAAAMCCCAAACAAACTCCTCCTYAGTWATTTCTTCTGTATTTCCTTAAAGAACTCTCCAAACCTAGTAAAAACCATTAAAGCTCTAAGATCAATCATTTTTGCTGTCTAACCTTAATTCAAGAGCACACATAGGTGAATATAAGTGACAGGTTTCTTACTATTAAATTTCTTCCAAGAAGAGCTTGAAGAACTCCACTTTTCCCACAGCCTTTCATTCCAACAACATTGCATCGGAAGACATTTCGCTGAGTCTGCTTTTTCTGGAGGTCTATCTTTTTATCTCTTGTCACTTTTGGAAAAACACAAATACTTTTCACAAGATGCATATGCACGTACATATGTGAAGACATGAAAATACACCCAAAACAATCTCTCAAAAATATTAGATCWAAGGTTTCACTTGAGCAAAAGAGCGTAACTGAAAATAGATGAACCATGAAACAATTTACTCTTTGGTGTATTTCTAAATTTAAATTTCTGTGTTGTATCAAATTTTTGTTACCTGTAATTGCTGATGCTTGAGATTCTTGTTCTGCAAGTATGGAGTATCCTAAATAACCCAGGTACTCCAGGCAACGCTGCACATCCAGGTATGTGGTTAGTCTGGCACAGAGGACAAAAAGAACTTTCAATTGTCACCATCTGTGGCACCAATTCTTCACAGTACTGAAACAATCCTTATCTCTTATCTCCAGACTGACATGACAGAAACATTCCTGGCACTGTGCTGTACCAAAGGACAAATGGTGACAACTTTACCACTCTTACTGGTCACCAAAACACTACAAAGGCATTACTTGCTGAGGCCTCAACCTACACTGTATTTTCTAATCTCCCCAAATAATGTTCTTCTCGTTTTCTGTATTTTAGATTGGGAAAAATACCCTCATTATTGAGCACCATTTTTAAAAACATCTCTAAGGAGTAGAACAACAGTAACATTTCAACAAGTAACATAGAGATTTCCACATTCATTGTTAGCACTAAATATTGGCTAAGTCCTGAACAGGTTGCAACATCAGTCTGAAGACTGTAGCCATCCAGTGGCCTAAAAACTTGACTGCTTGGGTCAATTTTCAATTATTAAACTTTTACTCTTTCTACGGGATTTTTAAGAGGAAGCTACAAACACATCACCATACCCAAAGCTCTCAACTACTAAAATGTCTGTATCACACTTACGTCCACTGTGAGAGAAACCCCTGGTATGTGATCCACCCTCTTTCATTTGTACAAACTGTGTTGTTCACATCAGGTCCCCACGGCATGTAAGGGAAGACTTTGAACAAATCTTTCAATTCATCA
This sequence comes from Malurus melanocephalus, assembly GCF_030028575.1. Classification (NCBI taxonomy): domain Eukaryota; kingdom Metazoa; phylum Chordata; class Aves; order Passeriformes; family Maluridae; genus Malurus; species Malurus melanocephalus. Next base: position 1,327,485 of record NW_026623330.1, on the reverse strand, counting down.
GGAGATAAWGCACAATCTCTATCCTGAAACACAATATGGTATCAGACATAATTTAATTCATGTCTACTCCTAAACTGGTATTTTCTTCCTGTACACTTGTAAGATTCTAGAAACTGAACTGCTTTCCTTTTAATCATTGCTCTTTCCTTGTTTTTAATAAKACTAAATATATGAGCTAGTTAAAAACAATTTGCTACTACAACTATAAGTTCCAGCTCTCCCTGTAGACAATCAGCAGCAGCAGGTTAGTTCTGACTCCATAGCTTAAGCTAAAGCCAGTTTCTGAATAAAATGACATAATGATAAAAATACATTTGTGTTAGCAAAACTGACAAACTAAGGTTGTTAAATATAAGGACACACACACATTTCAAATTAAATGCTTACCAAATCATGTTTATCAAAAATACTTTGAAGAAACAARTATGCATGATGATTCAGTTCTGTTGTGCAGTCTGGGGGAATTTTTAGGCTGTTTATTGAAAACAAAAACAAGAAGCATTAATTGTTTATAAAATACAGAATACAAAAACTCAAAACACATACTTTATTAATTATAATATTTAGTATCTGACCTTGGCACTTAACTGTAATAATTTATTTTCACAWAGATCAAAACATACTTTTTATTACGAATTCTAAAATGATGAGTGAGTGTATTACATTATATTTAGCTCTACAGCAATCACTTTTTTGTTGGTTTGCTTCATTTTTGTACCTTGGGGTTTGGAGTTTTTTAACTAAAACCAATGCAGTTACATTTTTAATAGAAGTACAAAATTGGTCAGTCTCTTAACTTTTTAATTTGGGGGTTTTCAATAGGTCTCAAATGCTATGACAATATTGAGAAGTCTTTCAGAATTTGATGCCACACACAATAAGCAACTGCTCAGATTTATGKTCCAGTTTTGTATTAAGAGTCTCTTCTGCCACCTTTCTTACAAAGAAAGAGAACAGTACATGATTTGGCACAAGAGAGTTCTTCCTTTGTAACACTCAGTCACATGAAGGTTTTGGCTGGTGGGTCATAAAATAAGGGAGGTGCTCGACATAACAATGTGTTAAATAAACACGCTACAATAACCCTTTCCTCTTGCCAGAGCAGGAGCAGGAACAGACTAAGCTCAAGTTTAGAAAGCTGAAATCAGTGATACATACAGAGGGAACAAGTACTCTGGTGTAAGCTCTAAGTCATCGTCGTAGCCAAAGCGACGCAGAACAGTCCAAGTTGTTTCATGCCTTCCTCGCTGAATGAAAAGTGTGTGTAGAAAAAGAAAACCTAAAAATCAAAAATGGTGAAATTTTAAGGCCCTGAAGTGCCTTACCTGCTGCAAGGATTTTCAACAGAATCAATATCAGACTTGGAAACAAAAAAAGCCTGAAATACACATTCAGATTTTAAACCTCCTGGCTGACATTACAGCATTATCTACACAGACTGAATATTCAGARATCATGATATTTGTAAATGTTTGGTTCTCCAAGGAACCATTTCCTTCAAATGATCCACTTGGTTTTCTGTTGTTGTTTGCTTTGTTCAGTACCAGCATTTTAGAAGAACTTAGCTGTATGAAAATAAACCAAGTATTTTCAACAGTTTAAACAGAAAGCTTTAGCTTGGAGGAGCCTGGAGAGGAGTCTCATGGAAGACTGCTTTTAGTTTTTGTATCAAAATAACTGGGTAGGATTTTTGTTTAGCACTTCCCAGGGCTTAAAGAACACTGAGATAAAATTGTTCAGTAAGCTCCGAAAGAATCAGGACAGAGATCATATTCCAAAATCACACCTTTTTGATGTGAGCGTGATTATCAACTGTATTAAGACACACCTTTTAAGAGTTAAGTAAGACTCACCTTTTAATGTCAATCCATTATCTGCAACGCCATCACTTAGGTTTTTCCTGACTACATTTTTTACGTCTTCCAAAGCTTGAGGTGCCAATGGTGTATTRAAACAAATTCTCTAACACAAAACCCAAAAATAGCATGTTAAGACCACTGATTACTGAGCTGCACAAGCATCATGTCCTGTATGAAACACAGCCTGAAAAATTCTGATAAGCTAGTAAAGGACAATCTAATTTCCTAGTGAAAGGAAAGGTGTACAAATTGTATTTTATTTTTAAGTACAAAGCACTGGGACTTGTACACTAACAGATTTTTAAATTTTGCTCTTGAATTAAAGCTTGGACAATGGTTAGAAATAAAAATAGTATCATTTCTGTTTTTACAAATCCACTCTCCTATGCTGCACTGAGACTTAGTACTTAGGCGTAAATCCCTCACCCTACTACTGTTTATTCAAAAACAATCACGTTTTTTTAGAATTATACAGTTCAACTATTAAGCATGGTGGAAAGATAATCAAGAAAGGTACCTGAAAGAAGTTGAGCTCTGCATCATTGAGAGTACCATCATTATCCTGATCAGAAATTCTAAAAATGCGAGTCAGTGCTTTGATACAGGCAGGTTTCATCTAAGGAAYAGAAGAAACTTCAGTATCTTTCTAGGCTTGAATATAAAAAGATTACACTGAATGACACCAGGCAGCTCAATCACATGGAAACACACACTAGTCTCCATTTAAAGTTTCAGAACAGAGACATTCATTCACGTGTACACATAAGTAAAAAGGAAGAGGAAATAAAAAATTGATGTAGCAAATTTATACCCATAAATTTAAAKCCATTATTCCACATTAAATGTTTTTCTATTCAATTATTAGAAGAATCTCAAGCTCTCCAAAAGCTGAAGGTGTCACTACTAAATTATAAAAAAAAAATAAAACTCAGTTTTCTAGATTCGGTTTTATTGCTACAGAAAACTTTAGGAAACAACTAAATAGTTTTTTTTCCCCAAAGCATTTTCTGGTGGGGAAAAAAAAAAGGCCTTAGAATTCCAGTGCTTTGCAAAACTAAATAGGTCTAGAACTACAGCCAACTCGCTTCAAACATCAAATACCAAAAACCTTCACAGGGCTCATTCATCTACCAGGCAAAGCATTGAGCATATGGACTATCTCTAGGACAAAAGAACTGCTAGGATACCTTCCAAGTGAAGGAAAASAGACACTGGTAATTCTCTCCCAACAACTACCGTGATGATGGACTCTTCTCTTCACAGAGGTCACACAGATTGCATAGAGATTGGTTTTGGAAAACCAAAAAGATTTCAGCACAACAATTTTATCACAACATTACTAACTCATAAAGATGATTCTGATGGAAGAAATCAAAACAGGGTTATTCTCTGATTCTCTAGTTAACAAAGTATTTACGGCTGAAGCAACTTCCCTACTGCCCAATACTAAATGGGGGATACATTTAGAAATTTTATTTGTATTTGCCCAGGACATTTTTCTTTTCAAAAAACATACTCCTTCATAAACAGCTAAYCAGAGTGATACCTAAAAACCAGCAGCATCACTTGTTTCTTATCCCTTTTGCTGAAGTTTCACAAAATTCTTAGGGAAAAAACTCTCTTAGATTAGTGCTTTCCCTGAAACAAATGGAGTTCCTGTGAAATGTACATCTAAAGGAGAACTGAATTGAAGACATAATTTGGTTCACATTACATTTGGCTCAAAGCCATCAGCAAAGCTTCTCGTTTTACTCAGCAGCTCACATGGGCAACAAAAAACTGTCTTCACTGCTTTGAAGGAAGAGGAAAGACAGGTCAGGTTAATACATCACAAAACAACCCCCGTGGTTCGGGGATGCAACCCCCATTTGGGGGTGGGGTGCTGGTAACAGAACACAGTAAGAGATGCAAAATCCACTGAAAAGCAAAGAACAGGAAAGCAATTCCCCAACAAAGCATTTGCTCTGAGAATCTATGGATAAATACCTCTTTCTCCTCTGGGCAATAAAGAGGACCTGTAGGATGTAGAACAGCTTTCTGTGCGTAATAAAATAGCTCAGATATATTCTTCAAGTTTTTGGCTGAACACTGAAAGAGAAATCCAGAAATCCTCACACTGATGAACTAGTTTCTTGACTATTTGGTGATTTGTTCTGAAATGTAAGTAAGCATCAAATTTTTAAAGACTTAGTCCCCACTTGTGGGTACAGGGCTGGTTTGGAAAAAAGACATCCAGTCCCTGTACCTGTTCAATTAATAACAAATCTGGTTTCACTACAATTGGGTGGTATACCAAGAACAGAAATCAAAAAGCTGTATCTATTCAGGGAAGAAAAAAAAAAGGAGACATATCCACACATATTAAATCAATTTTGAAYACTTTGCAGACATCTGTCTGGCTTAATATTAAATTTTAAACCCCTGTTAAAGGCAACGATGTGAGGAGACTCTAAATATTAGAATTTGACAATAACTTGATTATGCAATAGTGCAATCTTCCCTAAAGAATGATAACATAAAAACTTGCTATTATAATTACTTATGTTTGAAACATTTACTTTGGAAAAGAAAATCCCTTTTTCTACTAGAAAGGTGCCATACATGCTTGGCAAGAATGTATTTTTTGTTACTTGCTTTAACTTCAGAAAGTCTTGCATACCTCTACACACGTTTCTATCTCTGTATATTGATTCATAATGGGAAGGATAGTTTCCATACTGCTATACTCCACTAGATCAGATTTGTTTCCAACTAATATAAGAGGCAGCCTAAAACAAAAAAAATATTAACAGCTTTAAAGACAGAGGGATAAAAATATCTATCATAATTTAGCATTTTGTGTCCCACCAGAAACCACTGTATTATTTTCATAATGTAATTAAACACCACTGGAGGCAAAGGGTGAAACTAAATGACAGCAGTTAGAATAAAGTGTTTTGATATACACTTAGACAGAAATGTACTTCTTGTTAACACTACAAAACCCACACAGTTAAATACAACGGTAACTAATCCCATTGTTATTACCCAAACCAGCATCAGTAGAACTGTTATCAGACCATATAGGCAAGGCCAGTCACACCATAGCAAATATAAACACACCTGGTAAAAGCTGCCYATGAAATTCAAAATAAATAACATTGCTGGCACATGTAACAGACCTACATACTTCAAATCTCTTGCTGCTTGGACTTCTTATATAAACTTTAAGTTTAGAATTTGATTTTCTTAAACAATTAACATCCTCAACACTGTTCATTGACACCCATCGATGTGCAGCCTAATTCACACTTCTCATCTTTACTTAAGCACCTGCTATCTTTGTCTGTCCTTTCATTGATGAGAGGAATCCATCGACTCGTTACCTAAAGTGGGATTAAAAACAGACATGAAAAACACATATTCAAATTAAATATGACCAAGCTGTGCAAAAGTTTCACTACAACTGCTACTGCTTCTTTCCCAAAAAGGCACACATTGACCCACAAAGGAGAAAACAAAAATTGGGGTCGATTAATGAGCAACTTTCTCAGATGAGTGAAGTGACTGAAAACTCAGATGTTGAAATGGAGCAGAAGCAAAACCACATCTGTTCATTCTCTTAACAATTGACCTCAAACTCCATGTCAGGCATTTTAAATGTCTAATCCAGATGTCAGCTTGTCCTCAATTAATATTGCAAAAGTTACACCTCTACCAATAATGGAATAAAGTGTGTTACTGTACCTTATCAATAGAATTCTTGTTGTTAACAGCATAGACTATACAAATCACATTTGCCTAAAATGAAGAGAAAGGAAAGGCATGGAATTCCAGTGCTCAGAAACCCTTGAGCAACAGAGACAATTACAGACCATACATAACAACATCAGGGTAAACTCACTAAGAACTCTATTCCTGACTTGTTCAATCTATTTGGAGCCTGAACAACAGATTAAAACAAATAACTGATGCATTGAGAAGTGCCAAAAAGCCTGTCTTGCAGTGTGACAGTCACAGCTTGTGCCTGCAGAGACCTGTGTCACCAGGAAATCCAAACTGAAGAGTCATAATGTGCAGCCTCCACTGAAGCACCAAACTAAATGCCAGAAATGGAACACAACACCATGACAGACTGTGCAGAAAATGTGCAAAGGTGCACTGAAAATAGGAATCAGAAGAGATGACAAAATCACCAAGAAGCCTGTGCTATTCATAAATCCAATAGTACCATGTGACAGAAAAAAGCAAAATTGATCTTTCCAGAGTAGAATTATTTATATACAAAACTGGCTTGCTGATTAAAGGATATTTAGGTTTTGTCCTTTCATTTGGAAGGACAAAGCTTAAGCTCAATTCACCACCACGGTGCCAATACCTGCTTTTCTTAAATACAGAAATATTTCCTATACRCAGGTCCCAAAACAAAACAGAAAATGCCAAGCAAGAAAGGTTTTTTCCTTCAATTCAAACTGAACTCTATCTGATGCAGAAAACTTCAAAGAAAAGATTTTTCCARAATTATTTTCTAGTGAACACTAAAATACACTTACCTGTGATATTTCATGGTAAAGCTGCTCATCACTTTGCTCTGCTTCTGCATTCAATAGAATAAGTTATTCATTAATACAAAAAATATTTGCAAACACAATAAAAAAAACTTCTGAAACTGAACTAGGGTATTTCAGAACGCTCATGAGACAGCTTTGTCAAAGCCTTGTTATTTAAAYTTCTGTTTATAAAATACTCTTATGAGCGCCCCTGCCAAAACAATAATGAAATTGGTCCATTAATTTGTAAGACAGAAACAGTTTGTTGCACACCCACTTTTTACAGCTATTTAGAAAAGGAATAATTATATTTGTAGACAGGTTCTCCTTGGAGAAAGTCATAGTTTGCATCCTTCTACATTTATCAACAGTCCCTTCTATAATGTAAGTTTTACATCAGAACATGATATATAATTTTGTTACAGTGGTGATGATTTTTTTAGTGATACCAAGCTTCTGTTAACTGAATCTATGAAAAAATTAATCCGATAGAAAGAAAAACTCACTCCATAATCTCCATATAAATTCAAGGTAAAGTCCAACAACAAAAAAAAATTCATTATTTCTTTTTCCACCTAGGTAAACATACCAAAGACATTTCCTCAGCAGTGATGGGGGAGAGAAGACATGAAGGTAATACAGCCTAACTCTTGGCTTCCACTGTGAATGGCAGAAAGGTTTTTCTCATTGTGCAACAGTTGCACRGATTTATGGTAACGTATGAACCTTCATAGTGAACCTATCTATCTGTTCAGTAATAAGATTACAATAAATGAAAAATACAAAATAGTAAACYGATACAAAATTATGAGGCGTCCTAACTTAGAAACTTAGACAGTTTCTACCTTACTCTACAGGCTTCTCCCACCTGCASCTCTGGTCCCAGACCTGACTGTTACAGGGGCTCTTGAGTCAGACAATTCCACAGCAAATCAGTGRTGGTACTGAGCAGTCCCTACCTGAATAATCCACTATGTGGGTTGGCACTCTCTCAGGCGTGACATCAGCTGGAATGGTGATTTCTTCAGCTCGGGGTGGAACCTGGGGTTGAAAGCAACAGCAAGAAAGGGCCTTTAATGATAACCCAGATAGTAAAAAGGTCATATACTATAATACACCTGCCAATTAGTCAGCTTTAAATAGAACAACTAGTATGGGTGGTCCAAGTTGTTTAATTATTCAAGTACTTTTGKTTTTTATTYGTTTGTTTYRCCTTTTTTTAAGCACTGAAAGTCACTGCTATCTTCTCATTCTTTACAGGTCTACATAAGGAAGCTCCTGCATGCTTTGCAAAAAAGCAAAGCTGTTATGGGATACATTCAATGAATGCCTCTATAAAACTCAAATCCACTCTACCCAACACCTAAACAGACATGACAGACAAATATACAAGGCTCAATTTTTACACAGTTGTAACCTGAAAACTTCCTTGCCTCTGCATTAAATTTGGAAAACGCTGCAAAGCAAAACATGATGCTAATAAAAGCTTATTCTGAAAAACCCTGTAAACTCTGATAGCCCTTTTTCCTGAAAGAAATACTAATCCATATTCAGGAACAATCATCTTAAACCTAGTTTTAATGAAAATCTCCTTTACATTCATTTGCCTTTCACCTGGTGACACTGAACTTCCATGATACTTTACTCTTAGTAAAGCAAGGGGAAAAGAAAAGCCAATYGCCAGAAGAATGTTTCTTTTTAAGGCTGCAGGCTCTGCTCAGATCTTCCTCAAGAATGATTACTGATAACACCCTGTACATTAAACACTGTTTCCAAGCCTGAAGTGCCTTTTACAGGCCATGAGGTTGCTCTGATCTGCCTGACTGGCCTGAGGAATTGGGCAAGTCTCTTTCAGCACCTTTAATAGGATGCACTACTTTTGTAAAAGTTATTTCTGTAAYTTCAGGGAGATTTTGTGTTATATACAAATTATGCTTTTTCTCTCCACATGAATTTAGATAAATATTCCAGGTTATACTGCAGGAAGGAGCAGAGAAGTGAACAGAGGACTACAACTCAATAAATACACTAAGAAACAACCTACCAAAGGAACAGGTCCCTGAGCACTTTAACAACAGGAACTGGACTTCCTTTTTACCTGCAAGGTTAGGAACTAAATCCAACTGTTAACAAAATCCAGTTATGCTAACAATCGAATCCTGACTCCTGAACTATGGAAACCGACTGATTTGTACTACATACAGAGCAGAGTAGATTCAAAGAGTAGCACATGATGTCTATTTTAAGACCTGTGATCAGAAGAAATAAACATTCATGTTTATATGTATTAAGATTAAGWATTTGCAGCAGCTGTGGTTCTTTTTATGGTATAAGGAAAACTATGTGCTGCTTTTTTAAAGGAATAATATGTAGAAGTAGCTTTTTCTGCCACTTTTACTTCAACAGCCAGTAAACCATTCTTCAAAGACAGAAGCCAAGGCAATATCTTGCTTAATTACAAAAAAAATGGCCAAGTAKAAATTATTCATTATGAATTTTTAATTCCTCATTCTCAATGATTTTGCAATCTACTTGCTCTTTTAATGCAACACCCCCCCCCCCAAAAATTGATGGTCTTGTCTCTTTCACCACCTTCTCATTTATGAGTCTCTCATGTTGAAATATGCTGCCAGTTTGAACTAGTCACAGCTCCTTAAAAATCCTACCATTCATCACATATACAACAATTAGTTTAATTAACAATGTGAAAAATAAGGAACGTAAATAAAACTTAAACTTCTAATCTTCATGCAAACGTATATTTAAACTAACCTACATCACTCTTCMTGAAGGCATCTTTGCAGTTTTAAGCTTCATTTTGTTTTAAAGCATTACTTTAAAGAAGAGTCTATTAATTTATTATATGACAGGATAGAAATAAAACTTAGAAAACAAATAAAAGTGCTCTACCTCTTCTGGGAATTCCTCACTGACAAGAGACATAATTAGTGATGTCTTCCCAACTCTGGCTGCAAAAGCATTAAAAACGGATATTAGATCATTTGTTTTGTCACMCTCAACAGTTGCATCCCATCTCAAAATGGGAAGATTTAATAAACATTTTCCAATTCACCACATTAGAAGCTTTTAAGCTGTTGTTTAATTATACTGAACATGGATGACAGCAATTCTCKCATAATTGTAAAGCCTTAGAATCCATCTCACACTTCTGCATTTCACCCAGAAGARAACCAAATTCTGCTCTGCCTTACACAAAAGAATTAGCAGGTTTTAACCTTAACACAGAACACTTAAACAAATAATCAAAACAAACTAGAAATGCTTTAATACAACTTCAGAAAAAGAAACAAAGAAAGCACACAGAAAAGAACRTAGAAATTAACTATTTTTACAGTATTCTTGATATGATGATTGCACTTCAGTCCTAAACTACCAAGGATGAGACCTGGACAAGAGCCATGAGCAAAGTCTCCAGTACTTTGACTATTCTGAAAGTGCAAGGGCTTAATCTCTTTGACACAAATGAGCTGTCCATCACTAAAAACGAAAAATACCCTAAACCACCAWCGCTTCTAAAGTCAGAATTTTCTTAATCCAAGATGATCATCTACATTTCACGTTTCTTTTTCGTTTACACTTAATCAAATAAATGACTTTGTTCACCTGTAAAGCTTAGACTTCTGATACCACAATTTAATTGCCTGGTTTAGAGAACCTCTAATGTGACCACTTAAACCAAGTTGGTAACTTCTCTCAGAGTTTCCTTCTCTCTAAACCYCTTCATTATGAACTTTCTGGTCCTMTGGAAGCCTTGTAAGACTATTACKGATTTATCTGGTTTTGAGTAATTTCTTAGAAACCAAAATGTTCAGATTCAAACATCCTCTGGAATTGTCTATTTCCAACAGCACTCRATTCAAACAAAAACCTATTTCACCCTGGATATAACAGCACCTCTGCCAGCAGGAATGTGTTACCAATCAAGGCATTGCTCCCATCAGTCACAGCCTGTGTCACTGTTCTGACTGGAAAAAACATAAAATGTCACCAGGGGACAGAAAGTGTTCAGCTGGTATCACTGCATTTACACTTCTCTATGTAATTGTGTATCATTCTGAATATGGAAGAAGTATGACTGTACCACTGGTTGGTTTTGGGAAGGAATTGGTGTTACTGAACTGATGATCCAGTCTGAGCACACTCAACTTATCTAGGTCTATTTTTGGTACAGTAACATGTTCTRACATCCAGAAATAAAACCTTCTCTTCATCACAGTAAGTTAAAGAGTAATCGTACCAACATTATGAAAAGCAAAGAAAAGCCAGTCTGGGAAGGAAGACTTCTGTCTTCCTTGGGGATGACAGTAAACTTTTCCCCATACTCCTAGCAGAGCAGCAAGTTTCAGCTTTTCAAACAGCAATGCAGTTGTGTTTGCTGTTTGAGTATCAAAGATACTCACATAAACTAAAATCCTAACTCAAACTGCCAGGCATCCTCCTGCATCAACTGCATATCAAGTTTCATCCTGACAGAATCAAGAGTTTCAGAAGCTCAACTATTTTAATAAGAAAAAAGATGAGTACTTTCCCTATATATAAGTACAGTTACTAATTAGTGAAAATAGTGATGTGTATCTTGCWCATGACCAACACAGTTCTAACTTGAAACAGTGGCAAAACTGGCTTTGCAGACATAGAAACCCACCTGTGACTGAAAAAAGAAGATTATGTGTTGCTGGTGAGTAAATGTTCAATRTTTAGAAGCCCCTGATACAATTTCTAGTGTCCTTGAGTTTTGTGAAAATCCATAGGTTCAAGTGTAGAGATTTGGGTTATTTTGTTCAAATCTAGGTCAATCCTCTGTCTTTCCCAATCTGTTTATASTTTTAGAAATAACATCCTAAACAGTATCAGCTGACTGGGATGAAGGAAAGCAGCCCAACACTTTATGATAATTAACCTGTCTTTTTCCTCATATGTAAGTCTTYTACATCATGCTGCATAATGTGCTGAACATATTCTGAAAATTACTGGCTATTAAAATTTGATGTTTGCACCCTGGATATGAGGACTAAACCAGCTTAAACCTGAACTGTGGACCACTGGGGATGAAAAAGGCTGAGTKTTGGAATAGGCTGACAACAAAGCCTATTTGGCATATTTCAGGCCCCGAACCTGATGGTTTGCTGTTATAATCTAACAAGTTTTAGATGGTCTGGATTAACCTGTGGTTTCAGACTGATAAATATACACRAGACACAAACACAAAGCCTCACTAACACTATAACTGACAAGTTTTGCCCATTTGTAAAACAAATTCTTCCTCCTCCTCACTGCAAGTCAAACAAAAGTGTAACACAGAGATGCCCACAATCCTTGATGTGTGCCATGTATCACCCATTGCTGTATTTAAGAGACCTGTATCTTTACAATTCCCCTTCGGTCACATTGTGAACYTTGTTGCCAAAACAAAGCACCAGCGTACCTGTTACACCTGTGTGGAAACACTGCACAAAGCCAGCCCAGAATACAGCCTTGCCAAAGGCWGTGAGGTAAATCAGGCATGTATTCTAAAGAGGAATTAAACTGTGTATTCAAAGAAACCAATTCCTAAACACAGTCATGCAAAACTAACCAAATACAATGTTAATGAGTTAGCTCTTTCTGCAGAGTGAATGCTCGCTCAAGACTCCTCTCAAAAAAAAAAGTCACAGAGAACCCTTCTATACAGTACAAACAGAGCTAACCTGCACTATAAAACAACTGCATAAACTGCACTATAAATATATATGGGACATTCAATCCTCAGGAAAGCTTTGTTAGTAGTACCACGTTCTTAGTATAATTAGGTAATTTTACTAATAACCCTTGGTAATTACTCTGTATTCTTTCCCCTTGAGGGACTTAAGCTCGCTTTGCAAAGTAACAGAACCTCCTTGCTGCTATTTACACCGGCGAGAGGCTGAGCCTCTGCAAGCCTCGTCCATTATCTGGGTAAAAGTGTGAACTTCAGGACACAATTTTAGCAACCCGTGAAAAAATCCAGATCCACAGCACCTCTGGCATGCACCTACGTGTGTGCTGTTTATCCAAGGTCACGCAGAAAGTTAAAGGCAGAAAAAGGGACCTGGACTCCCTGGCCCTGTCCTGGCCACAAACCCACAACACCCGACCTATAACCATCAGGAGCACATCAGGCCACTCACTTCCAAAGTCAGTAAATGGGAAATG
>NW_026623330.1:1281996-1314360 GCF_030028575.1 Malurus melanocephalus | reverse complement strand
GAGGGACCGGCCGCGAGCGGCGGCTGCGCGGCGGCTGCGCGGGAAGGCGGCCGCTCCTGAGGGCGCGGGCGGGAGGCGGCGGCTCCGGCGGGGATCGCAGCGAGCGGTGAGCGACAGCCCGGGACACTCGGGGCACACCGGCAATCACAGAATCRGTGAGGGTGGAAAAGACATTCGAAACCATCCAGKGCAACCTGTGACCCTACRCTACYGTGTCAGCCAGACCTTGGCACYGAGTGTAACGTCCAGTCTTYCCCTTAACACCTCCAGGCACGGTGACTCCACCCTGGCAGCCYGTTCCAATGTTTAATCACCTCATCAGGAAATTCTTTCTAATGTTCACGGAGGGACACAAGGAACTACTGTCCAAACTGTTTTGTTACGCATGTTGTTATACGCATTGTTAGGTGTTATTATATGTGCTGTTGCTGTAATCCAAACAACAAATTGCTGCCGCCGGGCACTACGGCACAACTCTTATATAGGAAGTTAGGGATTTCACTGAGTTCAAGCTGTCACTGTTGTTTTTCCAGGCTTTGGCAATCTCCTGGAAAGCTACCCCAGCCTTGGAGATGCTGATAGACACCACCCTGAGATCTTAAAAATGTCCATTTAGTCCATCAGAGTGTTCAGTGACAGCAAATAACTGAAGGTGAGTAGCAGTTCTGTCAATGACTTCAAAAGCCATGAACCTGCATTCCACTAAATGAGATCGTTGAATCCCACATGCTTTATTTACCATAAACTACTTATTTTGTTCATTATGGAATGCCACAGTCTTCCTAAAAAAAAAGCTTTTGCTTCTTGGGAATACCGTTTTCAGTTTGCCTGCATGAAGCAATGGATCTCTCAGAAATCAAGCTGTCCACAGGTTTTGTAGAACCTCAGCTCTGGTCCTTTCACCCCACACAGGCAACTGAGAACCTCTCGTTTTGTCTCAGGCTCCCTGGCAAGACCAGATGATCACTCCCATGACACAGTGCTGTTTGCTGGCCCTTTAAAAGAGCAGTAAAGTGACCACATGATTTATTAGCTGGTATGTACACACTTGAACATCTGCTTCYACAACCATTCCCATGGCCACACCACACCAGGGCTGACAATCCTTYGGCCTGGGCAAGACTAAAATATGGTTCCAGTGAGATGATGTTCTTCTGGGACTGTTGTGTCAGGTTCTCAAATACAAAGCCTATTTCCTATTTAGTGCTTACTCTAAAGGAAAATATTTTCATACCTAAGATCACTAACATTCTTACCCTCTGAGCATTCCTCAATCAGTCAGATCTGTCTAAAGAAAACACACTTGGCAGAATGTAATGGCATTATCTGTTCTCCTGTGTAAGAAAAATGAGGTCCATGAGAAAAACTTATCCCCAGCATCAGAGCTTACTTACTCCTTCCTTTGCAATCATTGGCAAAGTTGTCCCTGTTCTGAACAGGCTTTATCTCCTGTTTGGCTGACTTATAGTTAAAGATCCATTTCTTTCTAGACTGTACAGCCAGAAAGCAGGGTAGAGAGGATCTGAGGTACTGATTTCGAAGGTGTGCAAAAGCATTTCTCTGTCAGCAATGGAGTAAAATGACACAGTCTTTTTTTGCAGCTCCAGGAAAACTCCAACCTTCAATGGTTTATCCTTGTGTAATAATGTTTCCTGGTCCTTATGCCATGCTGACAGCTGTTTTTTGGCACCCAGCCATTCTACACACCAGGAATGCTCAGTTCTTCCCAATTTGTCCCTTTTACCAATCATTTCATGAGCAACTCCAACTGCCCATCCATCACTGTCCTTGGTAATTACTTCCCAGTAGTGGCACCCASTAGAGAAGCTCTGTGAACACAACACTTGGCTGATGCAGAATCTTTTGGGTGATGGTTCATAACTGGTCAGGTGGCTGGAAACCACCACTCTCCTGTTCTGGGCTGTGAGTGCCAAGCGCTCGTGTACTCTTGTGGGGTCAAAGGTCACATCATCTGCCCCTAGAAGACAAGAAGGGAAATATTCTCACATGCAGGCAACGAGGAAGATGCCACCCCTGCTCCAGAATAGAAATGAAACCCAGTGATCATACAATTAACCTGGGTTAAAGTTCAAGAATCATCAACTAAACACTATCAAGYGTATCCTGGGCATACTGAAACATTTAACAGGCACAACTGTGTAAATACCCATGACAGACTCATATGCACTCCAGTGGGAAAGTCAAAATACCTTGAACCCTAYAAGATGGCTCTTTTTCCTAACCACAAAAAAAAAAAAATTACCTTTTTGTCAATAATAAATGCAGTGGTTGCCTTAATAGAACTTCCAGTCATCTGTTCACTGAGACATTTCTTGCATATTTCATCAGCAAAAACATTTGTTTTCTGTTTTCAGCTACAGCTGTAGTACAGTGTGTTGACTGTAAAAATTGTTCTGTCAAAATAATGTAGAATTCAGGTAACAACTGGGGTTATTACAGCTTAACAGCAAAGATCAGTGAGGTGCAGTAACTGCCTGGACAGAAACTCAGACTGCAGCCAGCACAAGCTACCATACAGCTCACACATCTCCATGAAACAGGTTCTTTATCTTTTTATATCTTACACCTGCAGCCAGGTACAGTGTTACATTATGTGCCAGTAACTGATTCATTCATGGCACCTCCATTGTGTTCCCATGCTTTGGTAAACAGCCACATGTCCTGATGTCTGCAAGGACAGTTTTCCTCAGCAAATCCAATCTCAGAGTCACCTGGATGTTGTGAARAGTCCTGCTGGTTTGGATACTCACACTGAGAAAATTGGCTGGAAATGGTTGGTTCAGGACTTTCAGCTGCAGACTCTGGAGGTGATGAGCAGACACTTGGCTCCTGATATGAGTCTGGAGGTTCCACTAAATACAAAAAAATTGAATGTTAAGGCCTTTTTTTCAAAATGTAAATAGGAAGTATTTATGCTTCTAAAGGAAAACATATCTTAAACAAACCCAGGCACTGGTTGAAATACAAATCAAAGAGTTGCTTTTATTGTATAAATTACCAGGGGATGTGTACACAAATATTTTTACCCAAAATGAACAAAGCTTGTACACTGCTTTGGTCAGAAGGGAGCTGTCAGAAAAGTGAGACGGGTAAAGTAGCTGGATCTTTCAATGCAGATAAACCAGTTCCTGTCTTAAAACTCTTTACAGTGTTCTTAATTTTTTTTCTAAGTGTGTTTCTTGTTTTAATTGCACATGCATTCCATAAGCACAAAGTAATTTTTTACTCTATTTGACAGACCCACTCCCTCYAAGAAAAAGATTTCAGAACAAGGGAAACTCACCTGGTGGGAGTTGCTGAGCATAATTGTCCAAGAGTAAAACTTCCATCTTTCTCTTAAGATCTTCTACAGCTCTTTTGACAACATTAAGCTTCTCATCAAGTGTAATTTTATTAATTGCTGAAGGTGAGCCTTTGCACCTCTGTTCCTCAGGTAAATCACTCTAATAATGATGAAAGGATCAAGGGAAAGGTGTAAACAATAGCAGTTATTTAATTTAGAAAATCAGTCTATAATATAAACCCAGAGTGGAAAAAGAGCAGTGATCTCTCCAAGAATCTCATTCTTTGTATCAAAAGTTTGCTTTATAGGATAGTCAACTGAGCAAACCAATCTGAAATCTTACACAAAATAGGGAMGGATGTTCTTATTAAAGAAGACTATGTTTTCCCTAAGAAAACTGAGAATGGGACTAACTTTTATATATATGCTACAATTTCCATAAATACTTACATGAACACACAAACTTGCTCTTTTTTAAGTTTCTTCTTCTTCTAAAACCCAAACCAAAATTGAATTCCAATGTGGGCACCTGTGCCTGGGTCCTGCAAGTCCAGCTCTGTCTAGTGGCACTRCCACATCCAGTGAGCCCCACTCCAAATTCCTGCTGGCTCACTTGAATCACTGGCACAGTTGTTTTCAACAGGCTCTGCAGACTCTCAAGTGTTTTAACTGCCTCTTTTGAGGGTCCTTGACATGTTTTCCCCATGGAAGTTGTTACAAAATACTTAATAACTGTGAGTTCTTTAACTTGCATACATATGCGTATATACAAATTCCAATAATTTGAAAAGAAAAAGATCACAAAGGATCTCAACTTTGGATTTGACTGAGGACTGGATTTCACCAGTGCAGTTCCCACTTCATTCCAGCTCACCAATATACTTGGAAAAAAAAATCTAGTTCTGAATTGCATCCCCAGCTTGTGCCTCTTTTGGTACTATTTTTTTCCTCTGAATTTCTCACTCCAAACTCTCCCTGCCAACAGCAATGTCTACAGATTAGCATAATTGTCTCTATGAGAATGGTGCAGTGGGGATCTCAAAGGTGCTCTGTACATATTCAGCTATCCCAGACATTGAGCTTGAGAGTTTCGACTCATATTCTGCTACTTCATTTCAACACTTACAGTTTGGGCTTTGATGTCTGTGAGCTGCTGAATAGTCTCTTCAATTTTCTGCTGAGCCGCTTTCTGCTCTTGTTCAATGAACAGCAGTGTGTTTCTCTCCTGTCTTTCAACATATTCCTTCATGCAACAGAAATCTTTAGTAATCTGGCTTTTGATCTGAGATGTATATTCCTGAAAGGCAGAAAATATGGAGTTCATTGTGTGGTTAGGAAAGATGTATGGAATATGAGAATCTACTGCCTCATCCAAGGTGCTCTTTGACTGACCCCTGCAGACCAGAAAAAAATTCAAAGGAATAAAGTACATTTGACACTATCCTGAATTACTTGCAGAGATTTTGGGCATGTTAAGGATCGTGACTATTTTATGGCCAGTGGGCTCTGCTTGGCAATTCCGAAAAATCTATATGCACGCTTTATGATTTGTAATTTGCATCTAAGAGCGCCAGAAATATTCCAGCTACTCTTAGGATAAGCAGAAAAATGCAACAATGCCCAACTTCAGTGGCTTCAGTGTGCCAGCAAAGACAGGGGTCAGTGCATGATGCCATAGAGTCATTCTCATCAGTAAAAACAGAATTGTGACAGAAAAGAAGGAAACAGAAAGGTAAATTCCTGCACTGGGGTGAGACCTGCAGTCAATCACATCTCCAGCCCAGAGCAGTGTAAACAGAAGATAACTGCAGGTGATGAATGTACAATGTGTACCTTTGTTTTATTGAGATCTTTCCTCAACAGGTGGACAGTCTCTGCAGTTATTTYTTGTTGCTTGGAGCTCTCCCATATYKCTTCCTCCTTTAAAGTGACACATTAGACTATTTATGTAACCCTCATAGGAAGCATGACTAGGTTAAGCAGCAGGGTAACAAAAATCCCTACATCACTGACATTAGTTAAGCATGGGACTGATTGAGGAAGTGCCTGGAAGACACAATTCTTAGTARTAGTAGTGATTATTCATTGAATAATCACAATGAAGTCAACACGCAACAGTCACCAATTACATGTTCARCTATAATTGTCAGCTTCAGCTCTTAGCTTAACTGAGAAGATACATATTTGTTAAAATGATGAAGATCAACAGATTTTTCTCATCTCCTCCTCTGGGAGTCGTTTTAGGCACAGACATAGATATGAACCAGTTCCATTTTGTGCCATGAAGCTGGGTGGAGCTGTAGCACTGTCTAACAATATTACATGTCCTTTCAAGAGTCTCCAACGCAAAGCTGATGCAATAAGTAACACCCAGCACAAACATGTCACTTATTACTACTGTACATTAGCTGAAAATGTACAGGTATGAGCTCTTCTAATTCAGCATTGCAGCCTTCAGTGTGTCAGACAGCACCAATGAGCCCCAAACACTCCATGATCAGCCCATCTACTCAATGTGTGACTGTGCTGTGGGACAGAGTGGAATGGAGCCCCAGGACCCACTGGGGATGCTGTGGGGTGGAAACCCGGGCAGTCCCGAGGGTGCCGCTGGGTGCTGTACCAGGGAGTCGCGGGGAGGAGTCCTGGGTGTCGGGGAATGTCACCTCGGGATATCGCCGCGGGATGTCTCCCGGGAAAGGAACCCCGGGCTGTCGGGGTGTGAAACTCGCAGGTGTCGGGGATGGAGCCCCGGGCTGTCGGGGTGTGACACTCGCGGGTGTCGGGGATGGAGCCCCGGGCTGTCAGGGTGTGACACTCGCGGGTGTCGGGGATGGAGCCCCGGGACGTGGCGGGGAGAAGCCCCGGAGTGTCGGGCATGGAGCCCCCGGGCTGTCGGGGTGTGAAACTCGCGGGTGTCGGGCATGGAGCCCCCGGGCTGCCTCCGGCCGTACCTTCTCCCCCGGTCCCCGCCCCGCCGAGCACCAGTCACTGCAGGCAGCAGCTCCATAGGGTTCCGGCTCATCCTGCGTTTCCAACTTTTCCTTGAGCTCCCGCGGGATGAGGCTGAGCAGCGCGGCCAGCTCCCGGTTGGGCCGCAGGTGGCCGAGCTCGAAGGCGCGGCGGCAGAGCGGGCAGGCGGCGCGGGCCCGCCCCGAGCAGTAGCGGAGGATGCAGCCCCGGCAGAAGCTGTGATCGCAGCCCGACAGCCGCACGGGCTCCGCGAACAACTGCAGGCAGCAGGAGCACTGCAGCTCCAGGACGCGCTGGAGCCGCTCGAGATCGATGAGGGCGGCCATGGCCCGGCCGAGCGGAGCAGAGAAGTTTCGGTTTCCCCGAGCGCCTCCTCCGCTGTCGGGAACGCCCCGGGCCGCGCCGGCTCAGCCCCGCTCTGCTCCGCTTCCCTCTGTTCTCCTCGGCTCTTCCTTTCTCACGTGTCTTGCTGGCAGGATTTGGGTTGACAGTGGAAATGGACTGTGACGCAGAGATCTCCTGGGCCTGGCCTTGACTTATAATGACTCTCCAGAAAAGTCCCCGTTATCTGCACAATTTCGTTTCCATCGTTCATTTCCCGATTTTGTAATAGCGAGAGCTGCTGACATGGRCAATGTGCTGAGCCAGCTGGGACAGAAGTGGCACAGCACAGCACCGTGCAGACCCTGAGTGAAGTTCAGGCTGCTGGAGGGACTGAACGCTTCTAAGGTCACCCTGAGCGACTCGGGTCATTTCAAAACAACAATTAACAAATGAAGGCTGACATTGTTCCTCGTACAAGTCAAAAGGTGCTTTCTRTTGATTTCAGGAGCTGCAGATCAGGCTCAACCTGACTTAACAGAATTGCTCAGCCACCATGTGAGCTAGGATGAATCGGTGTGTGTGGGTAGAGAGGCTGCGACACCCGCAAGTTCATGGGAGCTTATCAACACGTAAAACTGCTGAAGATTGCTCAGGGCGGGATGATGAGCTGGCTGAGAAAGGCAAGATGATGATCCAACTCAAACAATKCTTTTGCACTATTGAGGGGGGGCAGGGAAGAATTAGTGTCACTAATTCCTGCAAGTATTGGCACTTCTCATTTCTGCAAAAGAGAACTATTTTGAGTATCGCAAGACTGGCTGGCAATTGTCAGCCAAAGGTGGAAGCCTCWCCAGAAACTTGGTCTGCGAGACTGACTTCCTCTTGCAAACTATCTGGAAAGAAGAATTCAATGTATGAATGACKCACTGCTTGCTAGAACCAGATTTCAGACTTGGTCTAGAGGCACAGGAGCAGTGCTCTGTGTCAGCTAGTGCAAGTCTCCATCACCTMCTGCACACAGTGGTACCTGAGGAGGAGGCACTTCCCCTCCAACACTGAACACCAGTCCTTATTCTTTGTTTATAAGCAAGTTACTGAAGAAAACACTTTTAAAACTTGTTTCTGCCTTTCAGTGTTCAGTCTAACCAAGCTCATTAAGCTTCATCTGCTTTTAGGTGAGACAGATCAGCAGTTGTTCATCCTGTACTCATGGTGTGTTTGCTGGGTCACTGTGTGGGTTTGGAAAAATTGTTTTGGAAAAAATTCATCTTCACATGTTGGATTTGCCACCTCACATAAAAGCTAAACAATAGAGACTGTTGACAGCRAGGAGCTAGGAGCATCTGTGTGAATCCATTAGAGGAGTGATTCCATTACAGTATCCTCCACAAYTTAAACTTGGCTTGCATTTTTTTTTTTATTGTGCCAGAAATGTAGCACTGTAAGAGACATTCACCCCACACTCTTGAAAASAACCCTGTCCCTGAGTGGCCAGAAGCTGCAGCCTGGTGGAATGGAGCTGCCTGGCTGCTCCTCCCTGTGCACATCACAGYTGGGTGATGACTCCGTTCAAGGCGTCTATCCACTCCTTCTGCCTCTTGTCRTTCTCACACATAAACACAAACTCTCTCATTGGCGTGACCAGAGTGATYGCTGGTTTCCTCTTCTTCACCCACACTCCCTGTGGCAAATCACCTCGTACTTCGTATCCCTCACTTCTCCTTCCGATGTAAACCTGGCCCTGTGCAAATGCGTCCTGCAGAGAAGGAAGCAGAAGACAGCCATTAGCCAGTGCACCATGGAGCTCCAGCAGACACTGCTCTGTCCTTTGTCATGGGACAGGAGCTGGGCATGCACAGAGGGCAACTGATGGCATGGACTGGTGACACCAGCAGCGAACACACAAAGGGGTATTTTGCACTCAGAGGCATTTTGTGAAGGAGGAGGCAGGGCCCATCCTTACACACAAAGGGGTATTTTGCACTCAGAGGCATTTTGTGAAGGAGGAGGCAGGGCCCATCCTTACAGAGCTGGCTGGTGGGTGCTCAGAAGGGGCAGGGAGGGACATTCCCATGGCTAAAGCAGGGCTAGGAAGCAGGATACTGGGCTGTCAAGCCCCTGTTACTGGAATATTGCTCATCTTGGCTAAGCTTACAGACACAGTGGCGCTAGGGCTGGAGGAWCGTGGGCATGAACACTACAGGCAATTACTTTTAAAACACTTGGATCTTCCTCACAGCTACTGTGCAGGCCAGAGTTCCCAACCAGCTCAACTTCAGAGACCTCCATTGGCAAGGGAGATGGGCTCTTGAGGCTGGGCCTCCTCCTGTCTGGCACAGCCACTGCAAAAGCTGGATGAGGACAGACCCTTCCTCCCCATCTGCTTCATGAAGGGGCTCTGGAACAGCAGAGAACACTCCTCTTACCAGTGGATTTTTAAARTACATCAGGTTCCTTTCTTGAGAATCCAAGCAGAACCAGCGTACCTTAAAGGCCTCTTTGTGCTGCAAAGAGATGGTAGAAGTTCTTTAAAGACCAAGTCCCAAAGAGTACTTCACTTTATTCAAATCCCAGGACTGTTTAAATGACTTGGAGCTGGAGTTGTTTCCTTCATCCCTGTAACTGGTGAGTGACTACTGAGTGCAGCCCTCAGTTATCTTCTCCCTGGGCTCAAACTACAGATTTACATTCAGTGACAATCCTTTGCACAGGGAAGTGATCAARTTAACAGGATTAAGAGAGTTGCATGAAATGGAAAGCACTGCAGAGAATGATCCCTGAGCCAGTGGTGATAGTGAGGAGAGTGTGTCATGAATTTCAACAATCTGGCTGGGGGTTGTCCCTAGAATTTCGGGTGTACAATACTAATTTTTTTAAAAGTCCTAATTCCATCAACTACACTTATCTGACCATTCCTGAGTTATTCAGTGCCCCATGATAAACTGAGAAGGCCTTCTCAGTTTAAGCAGAATTTAGGCCTCAGGAGAAAAACACAAAGTCTTTCAGGCTCTGTGCAAGTACCTGCAGAAGAGGTACTGGAGCCATGGCACAAGCTGGGCCAAACCCCAGCATATTCAATATTAGCATTGCACCACTGAACTTCACAATGGGACTTGGCTCACGGTTCACTCAGAGGAGAGCAAGGCAAGAAGGAGCTGTGTTCAAACAAGACCTCAGATCTTTATCTCCTCCTTCAGCRGTGCCCAAAAGCACGCTCTCCTGTTCCAAGAATACTGGCTCAAACACTTCCCACAATGAAGCAAACCAAGCTATTGGCTTCACTGCAGAGAAATTTCCTCAAATGACACTTTGCTGCTTTAAGTAGGTGTGACTTAAGTGCCACTGACTCTAAGTGAAACAGAGAAGTAGGGGGGTGAGCATGTCATGTTCTGCTCTGGCAGGAGCTGCAATTAGCAGATACAGAAATCCATGTGGTGTTGTGTAACAGCACTTTGCATGTCTATTGACAGCTAATCCATCTTGCTCACTCTTTAAGGATTCTTCTTCCTGATCTTAWTTTCCACACAAAATAAAACATGACCCCCAAAGAGTGTGACAGGRTTGAATACAATGTCTTTTATCAGCCCAGGAAGCAGAAAGCCACCRAGCAAATCTTCTACAAGTCAGCATAACTGAACTACCAAATATTCTTTATCTGGAATGATCCTGTTCATGTAATGGCCAGTATGCACTTACTTTTGGTCCTGTTTTCTCCATATATCCTTCTTTGACAAAGTTTCTTGTGATCTTGGGTATGAGCTAGGRGAATACAAATACAAAAAGGTTTGTKTCTGTCCCAAGTGAAACCCAGACAGGCTGTCTCATTCAAGACTGCATTTCTGTTCTGTTTTTGTCAAACTTAAATCACCATCAGTTGTAGCTTTTGGTGTCTTGGGGTTTTTTTTGGTTGCTCAGTAAAGAGAAGTCTGAAGTAAGAAGGAACACAACATTTTTGACAGATTACACTTTGTAAGGATCACATGGAGACTTTCAGGCCTTAAATGGCAACTGAATTCAATGTGGCCTTCTCTTCTGTCCATTCCCTGGACCCAAGTGATGCTTTTTGAGCACTGACTGTGTCAGAAGTAAGGAAATGTTTTCCCATGTTATATTTGCCTAGACTGCTTCAAGCCCTGTTCAGTTCTYACCTCAGGTTCAGGGACACTTGGGAAGGTTGTTCTGAGATAATGGTAACGTGCTGCTCGGATGGCATTGAACCAATCAACAATCTCCTGTGGCAAATAGCAAACACAAAGACAAGATTAACAAGGAGAGTAAGAGCACTGCTTCTCCAAAATGCCTTTCTCCTTCCTTCTGACCTCTCTGCAAAGAGCTGCCTTCTCACCAAGGGGCAGAGAGAGTCAGTAATTTGTCCCAAACACCTGAAAAATACTGACCCTTGAAAATTTAAGAATGCCCCTGCTGGGAGATCTTAGACATTCTCAGCATGGACAATTGCCCAAGTCTGTGTACACAGGCTTTTTCAGTTGATTCAGTCATGGGTTGTTTAAAAACCCCTGTATCTGGAAASACATGAGAACTCTGTCGAAGGAAGAAACAGAAATCTAACAGTATCTGTAGAGATACTTCTTTAAATTATCATTATTGGCTTGGAAATAACATAGAACAGTATACTCTATGTGTGTAAAGAATATAACAATGAAATMGTGTAAAACCATGAGGMAGTTAYCTTACAGAGATTTRYATCCATGCAMCACTTAAAACTATTCAGAGRGTGAGGTTGAATRTATGCCCCAACAGAAAAGGAGGAARATACTACAGTTAGGAGTATCAAATTCTGCAGCTTCCTATATTCTACAAGTCTTAGTGATGCCAAATAAAACCAAATCTTGCAGACACAGTAATTCTTCCAAAATACAGATCCAACATCTTAGCATGATATTTACCTTTCCACTTTCATGATAGACAAAAAGGTTCCTTGTTTGACCATCTGTGATGTATGTGATCTGCAGCCCATGAATGTGTCCTATTTTCTCTACCTGGAACATTGCATTCAGAGTCTCAACGCTGATAACAGTTTTTTGACATTTGGACTGTGAAATGAAAAGCATCACTGTATTAAAGTGCTCTCAGGGAATGTAATGCAGGATAGATCAGCTGTATGAGACCTAGATCTCTACTGAAGAAGAAGCAGACATCCTAAAATATCTGAAACAGCCTTAATTATGTGCAACATAAAACCACTTAGATTCCTTGACAAATGCTGGGTCAAACTACTGGAGAGGGCTGGGTCTGCACTGCAAGGGGTGGGTCTATCTCCAGCCCTGTAGTTAGAGATCAATTAGCTACAGTGTCTCACAGAAAAGAGACAGGTTGAGGATGCTGCTGCASGAGCTGATGGGAGGATATTTTGGTAATGAAAGAGGTGACAGCTGCTAACAGATCTGTTCTTTGTCTTGCTGTTCAACTGCCAGTATCCCTGTCCTTTGTTCACTAAGCAAAAGGAGGCTGAAGGGTTGGGATAAGGGATGAGGAAAAGAGCTAAATCCAAAATTGCCCAATATACCACATATGTTAATGGAGAGTGGACTTCTCTAAGCACAGGCTGGCTGCAAAACTACAGACAAAGCTGCTTATGCTGGGTTTTGCCCACGAAGAGCAGGGTCTAAGGGTGGGTGTTGACCTGCTGGTGGCCAGCTCTGGCTGAGGAACTCACTTTGCTGTAGTATTTCATCACCCCTTCCTTCGCTGACAGGAGAAATTGCCTCTTCTGGAACTGTCTGCGTCCCTTGCCAAGCTTCCAGAGGCATCCTTCACGGCTGCCTGCAGATCAGACCAAARGAGTGTCACAGAAGGGTGGCACAAGAGCAGGACTGTTCAGCTAAGGGTCATGTGGCAGTTTCAAGTCTCTTCTCCCTCTGAGAATTTTCACCTCACATGAAAAATCAGTGGAGAACTAGAGAATTGTAAGATCTGAATACACCTTTGCACTCGGGTAAGTGCCTTTCTTTAGGARTTTCCTCTCAAAACTAGACTCAAAGCAGTGACTGCACAGCCAGCACTCAAATGTGAAAAGCCAATCTTAAAGATGMAAACAGAACCTTGTGCTGTTGGCCTTGAGGCTGAGACCTTCTCCCTGACAATGCCTTTACCTGCAGAACAAGGATCTTGGCAGTCTCGGGTGGCAAGAAATTCCTCACGCTCATATTTAGCTCTAATCCATTGCTGCTTTAAAACCCTGAAAAAAGAAAACACGGATAAAGGAGATCTGCCWCTACTCCAGTTKCACCAGACAGCCAGAGAGATGTGTAAGGGAAGCAAGGAGATGTAAAGATCTGAGCAATGAATTTACCAACAACTTACAAGCAGTCACAGGCCCGGGGGATGTAATAGTAGGGAGGGACCTTTGCCTCATATTTAGCTTTGGCCCAGAGATTCCCGTGATTCTTCATAAACTGAAATAMAAAATTAATTACAGTTAGGTGTGCCACTACAAATCAACACCGTGTCACGAATATAAAATGAGACTTGCATCAGAAGGAGCACTGCACTTTTTGCCGAGTGTCATCATAACTCTCAGTGAGTCTTTACATAAATTTATAAATTCTCTTTGGCATTATAGTTTGCTATTTTTAGGTGGTGCACCTTTTTCAGTATTTACATTTACTAAGTATTTACAGTATTTCTGGACCATGTGTGAAGGAGCACAAAACTGTGGTTGCTGATGAAAAGAATAGAAGAAAATAAGAAAAAATAAGAAGAAAATTTGTTTATGATCTCCCTATTCCTTCACCTCCTCCCAGATATTAACTGTGATTGTATTATTAACACAATTCAACTGAACAATGAGAGATTCAATATTTAAGAAGACTAYGTTGCTTTCTGAACTGAACAGACTACCTGGAAATTTCTATGGGCTTCTAAACCACAGTGAGAAGYTACTGTGTGTATAAAAATACACACCACAGACTGTTAGGAGCATGGTCACCTATCAGTGTAATTTGATTGAGCAGGTCATAAAAACCCCTTAAAACTAGCCATGGAATTAACTTGGCCCTGCGAAGCTCGACTGCTCTGTCCATGGTGGATGGCACAGGAATTATATGGCAGAGGAGGTTATGAAATGTGGAGAGTTACTGCTTTTTCCTCTRTACCTCTATTAAACTGCTCTCCCAGAAGTCAAGCCGAAGGGATTTGACTTTGCTGATTCCAGGAAGATTGCGATGAATTCCAGAGCAATTCAAACAAATGAATATTCCAAGTTTGTAAGAAGCCCACTCTGGATCTAGATAAAAACACAAAGACTCAGAACTAATACACAGGAAAAGGCACAGCCACTGGCAAGGGTGAAAAATCRCATCTGATGCACAGCCCAGGCTTCACACCTAATAAATACACCAAATCCCAACCCRTTTTCATGGTTGTCACTTCACTGCATTCAGGGGAACAATACCTGCTTCCCCCAGTGAACAAGGTGGCTCCTGAATTTGTATATTCTTTTACTTACTACTTGCTTTAAAATTAACGTGTCTGTGCAGGCAGGTGAGTGGTGATGGAAAAGCTCAGCTAATTATTAGTTCTGCATGAAAAGCTGCCACTGCTGAATTAACAATGGAAGGAGGGTGTGGACAGTGCTACTGAGAGTACAGCAGAGTACAGCTACCTACAGCGAGGACTCTGTCCTCTGTCTGTGAAGGTTCCTGCTCTTGCTGCTGCTGCATCCCCTGAAGCAGCTTTGACAGGTGCATCCATATGGGCACCGAGAGCACTGGCAAGACCATTTCCTTGGATTGCGCCACAGTCTACTTCTCYCTTATCACACTAAACAGAAGCTCCTCGTCGCCTTCTGCCCGCTGCTGCTGGCTCCCGGCCGACCCAGCGATCGGGCACAGGCGCCAGCCCGGCGCGGGGWCCCAGCGGCTCCTCCGCGCCTTTCTCTGCCCCAACTCCTGCGCAGARACATCCCCCGAGCTGGAAATCCACCCCACGCACCCTCCTCCTCCTCCTGCAGCCTCATGCCCTGTCCACAAACGACCCCCGGGCAGCTCCTGGTGCTGAGGCCGTTTCCTGCCCCGCTGCGGTTCSCTGGCCCCGCGGGTCTCCCCGAGAGCCGTGTCCCGGAGCCGGCAGCCCCGCGGGTCCCTCCCGCTGCCGCCCTGCGGGACACGGAGCGAGAGGCGCAGCCGGCCCCGCTCGCAGGGATGGAGCGGACACAGCCGCGAACCGGGACGGCACCACAGCCCGAGGGGACGGCCAGCCCCTCGTCACCGCCGCTGCCCGCTCGGAAGCGGCCCGGGGGCCGAGGGGCACTGCCCGGCGGAGCTCCCTTACCTGGCTCCCCGCAGTCGGCGCAGCGATCGTTACCGGTCCCGGCCGCCCTCTGCAGCTCCAGCAGCAGCGCCTTGTTGCGGTCGTGGTCCATGGCCCCGGTGCCCGGCGCGCAGCCCGCGGGASGCTCGGCCCCGCCGGGAAATGAGGAACCGGAGCGGTCCCGGCGCCCGGGGCACCCCGTCCCCTCCCGCGCCCCCGGGCCGGGCGGGCGCCGCGGGGCCGCCGCCTACAGGCGCTTCGGGAGCTGCTCTCCCCCTGCCCGGCCCGGCCCGCGCCCCGCGGACACGCGCCCACCGTCCCCGTCCCGTCCCTGTCCCCGAGAGCCTTCCCGCGACGAGTGGGGACTGCCTGCGCTCAGAGTTCTTTACTAAGGGACCTGTGCCCAGGAGGGCTCGTCCGCGCTCCTCCAGGTTTGTCTCAACCCCACTTCTCCAACAAAAAAAATTTCCAACGTTTGCGGGACAACCGAACAGCAGCTGTGCCTCAGACATCGGCCAAAGCACCGGCACAGGCGGGGCAGGTGAGTCTCCTGCTCTCCCCAGCGCAGCTCTGCCCCGCTGCCAGTGCTCAGCACARCCTCGGAGGGAGCTCAGTGACACCAAGTGGTGCCAGAGTCAACACAGGGACAATGCAGCATTTTAACCCTACTGAAAATGTTCCCGTTCCAGCRTAAAGCAAATGCCAAATAGTCTGTGACCTAATATTCAGTTTATATAAGACAAGAAAAAAGACAAAAAGAAAAACTTGAGGAAAAGAATTTCAAGCAGGTTAATTAATTCAGAAAAAGATAAGAAGGTATTCAAATATTTTTCTGGTTTCATATTAAATTTAATTTGCATTGCTAATTTGCATTACTATGGTGCAGTRTAATACACAATGCTTTTTACTAAGTTTATCTACAATCTTGTAAAAATACTAATTTTCTTGATGATTAAATGCTATTATCAGCTATTAAATACTATTATCAGCTCCAAAGACTGAAACCTTTTTTTCCATCTTCTAGGTACTAAATAGTATTGTAMCTCTTATTTATTTGTAAGTATTGTAAAGTTATGAAATAAACAGCAGCGAAATATCTGAAAAGTTGTTCAACTACCTACGTAAAAATGTCTCTTCAGCACTTACTCTCTGGGAATTGTTGTAAAATGGAAGGTAACCCAGGTAGCCTTCTGGCACCAAAAGCTCTTTTGCTAGCTAAATTTTTGTAGTGTCCTTAAAACTCCTGTAGAAGARAAGGAAGAATTTGTATGATGTTTGCAAATTTATGTATTTATTTACAAAGCCTTGAAATAGTCTTGAAGGGATCCTTCTCTCCTCCCAATTCTACTCCGCAGTAGCACTAACACAGCCTAAGCCTTTGGCTCATTCTTRCAACCATAACTGCTTTTTTCTATATTATCCATGGGATGGTAGAATAATGTCACCCTCATTTTCTGGAAAGAAATATTGGAACAAGGGTAAAAAGAAAGAAAAGCTTTAAACTTGGTTGAGATGTCAGCAAGAATAAGGTTGTTGGTTTTGTTTTACAGTTGCTATACTAATAACTGCTGTTTAAATGGGGGAGAGTCATTGTGGAACTCCAGGGCTGTTTTTACTTCTGGTTTCAAGACACAGAAGTTACCTTGAGGGGCAGTRAAGGACTAATCAGGGCCCAAACTATTGCAGGAAAATATTTTGAATCAAAGGCAGGCAAATTCCACAGTCCTGGAATGGAACTTGTGAAGCATTTCCTTMTAAGCAGAGTTAATCAAAACCAGCCCCAGGTCTCTTTTCCCCAGGCCCATCCCTCCAAATAAACTTGCTTTACTTTTCATACAAAAGATGCTCATACCTGATGTATAAAAATCCAAAGGTGCTAATTTATCAGAATTCAAACAAATCATCACATGCAGATGATCTTTCATTCACAGTAGCTTGAGGTGATTTCATGTGGTAAATGTCTGATGAAGAAGTGAAATACTTGAATTCCACCTTACCTTTAGGACACCACAGGAGATTCTGTAAACAAGTTAAGGCAGTTATTAAAACCAGAGAGCTGACTTCAAAAGAAAGTAAATTGTCTCTCACTACTTTCTAATATGGGTCTTTCAAATAAGCCATGAATTTCCTAAAATACTACTTTATAGGACTTGTTTCTAATTTATGTAGGTCCTCACTGTAATCTAGTTAGACTGACAGTGCCTTTATAAAGCAGTGAACAAATACACTTTTACTTTATCATTAAAAAAATTAAAATGTGTATTTATTTATTTTTACAAAAACGTACAGGAGAAACATAGTTGATACAAAGAATCAATCCATTATGATTTTAACAGCCACCACTTTAAGTTTTGATARTTCTGGACTATGGAAAGAGTACACTATAAAGATGATCTACAGTGCAGAAGCTTGTAATAATTTACTGTTCCATAAATATTTCTTATTTMTGAACATCTTTTAAGACACAAAAAACGTAAGGTGAGAATAGAATGTACTGGCAAATGGCCTTTCTTATTATTAGAGACTCTGAGGTTAGTGGAGCACCACTGCATGGCAGCAGTCTGACTCAGTTTAAGGAACAGGAACAGTCCAACTGCAATATAAAGGTAGAAAAGTACATGATTGAACTAATTTCACTTTTAAAACCCTTTAAAAATAAGTTTCAGAAGTCTTACTTTTCATGCAATAAAAACATTCAGATTGTAGCAAAGTCTCATCAATTTATTGTCGTATAAAAATGGATTCAATCACAAATAATCAGGCTGAAGTCTTGTCAAATACAAAAAGAAGCTTAAAAATAAAACACAATATACAAGACTAGAAGTAGTTAAATATTCCTGAACCCAAAGTAACACTGGGATAATTGTTATTTACAAAATCTTGTCTAAATCTCTTGAGACCATGTTGAGCTACAGTAATAATTTCTCTACCTTTTCAGGAGATTAACATGCAGATCTGACAGCTGTAAATAATGAAAGGAATGTATACAGATATATGTACATTGAGGCATAGTGCTTTGGAAGGACTTTGCTCCCTGTGGATATTGTGAAGAGTTTTAGTCTTTTAGACTTTGGAAGACTTGTATCCTCTCTGTGCCCCCTCCCACCTCGAGTTATTTATCATTTTACTGCAAATTCAGAAAACAATCTATTTGAACAAAACAGTCTCCTCAGAAAAAAGCAACTTTGCTGTGGCAGTTGTGACAGGTGGTTGTCACAAAAGGATTTYTTCCCATGTGATCCCACAAACTGGAGAGAGAGCAAGAAGTCTCCACTGAATACTTTGTGCATTCAAYATTATAAATGCACTTATTGGACAAGCACCAAACAAACCCACATTTCAGCTGTGGAGAGCAGTATAATGACAATAGATATATACATTATTTTAAATATTATAAAAATTTAATATACAAATAGCTCTGAATATACAATAATGTGGTAATTAAAAAAAAATAAAATAACCAAACTATGGTGAGAATACCACCATTAGGCACAAAGTATTTCTGGTGTTGGCAATTTTAAGGGAAGTCCAAAGACAGACGATTTAGCATTTGTCTGGGTATTTCRAGATGAATCCCTTCAAGATAATGCAAGAACCTATTAAAAAAGAAAAAAAAAAGTAAAAATCACTGTTAAGGGAACAAAGTTATTTCCAAATATAAGGCAACAGTTTTATTCATTTGAGAGACAAATGTCCAACTTCCTTTTCTAGAGTTATTTGACAAAGKATTTTATTAAAATCCTTAACTACCTTCTATAATGAAATGTGGCAAGATTTAGGAAAACCCAAACTTACCTTCTTTTAGTTTTCCCTTGTTCTTTAAGCTTCTCAGACCTACAGATACTGCGGAGAATGGGGAGGTATTCGAGGGTGCTGGCTTGCTTATTGCCCAGGTTTAAAGGACTTCTGGAAAACACAGTTTTGATGACAGCCAGCCTCTTCTGTGCTTTTCTGTGAGTGCTAAAACAGAGAATGAAGCTTTATTGTTCCTTATTCAAGAATGCACAGTGATGATTTWATTTCTTTAGGATCAAAGACACTGGTTTAAAACTCCATTAAATTGATGTCCAAATCTACATCCTAATGGATCAAATGTCTGCAAYTTCTGATTGTCTGCTGCTTACACAGCATCACAAAGCTGCATTCAGACAGGAACACGAGGGCCCACAGTTTGTTTGGCCAATGCTCTTCTCTTAATCAGGAGTTTAATTTGGGGAGCTCTTCGATCTGCTTAAGGATGAAAGGTTCAGTACAACACAACCAAAAGCATCTGAGGTCTTCAAAAATCAAAAGCATCATGCAATTGGTATTTGCCAGAGTATCAGAATCAGGTCCAATATGTAACCCATGGTGTGAACCTGGTCCAGGAGAGATGGTCAGATCCATCCCTGCACTGCTCCTCTGGGTACTGACTTACAGGAAAAAGGCTCTAACCTATTGTCCTGTTCAGGCACCTGAATAGGCTTTAACTGCCCATGGTCCCAATTTTACCTTTAATGATTTAATTATGTTAAAAACAATGTCTCAGCAGCAATGTATTCTTTGCTCTTTTACAATCGCTTAAYGGTTATTCTTTGTTAGCAAAAGTTACTATAAAGAATTTACTTTGAGTTTTGTTAGGTCTTCATCAAGCAACACCTATCAACCTCAGTGTGAGCAGGCACTGGATGACAAATTTGCATGCCTAGTACTTGCAGAAATCATTTTAGACCATCTGTCTRTGTTAAAAAGCCATTCTTTAAGGGTTTTGTGATTCTTTTGGGGATGGTGGTGGTGTTTGTACGTTTTTAAAGTAACGAGACTAAGGCCACCATTCCTTAACACTTTCATGTTTAAGCATGAAAAATCACATTTTGCAGATTGCCAAGAAGTTAATTTAGGCTTATAAAAGCACACTGAACAATATATTGCAGTGTTTTGAGGCACACTGATAACAGTCATACTGGTATGAATGKGTATACATCAAATCTGAAAGTCCTACACCCTGTGAAATGCTCTTCTTGACAAATAACTGCATTACACTCCAGAAATATTAACAGTCTTACCTTGAATCAGCTGAATGACTGAAGGATATACAATTCCTGGTGTTTGAGAAAGGCAAAGTAAGTCCCTTCAGCTGATCAGTTTCAGGTATTTTACTGGTACTCAAGAAAGGTTCCAAGTTCTGTGAAATATTAACTGAACTTTTGGTGAAGCTGAGTGCTTCAATTGCTGCCTTTATTTCACTACAGCTCTGRGAACTCCACCAATCAGTATTTTCTATACTGACTTCATCACAAAGACCATTTCTGATTCTGGCATTTGTCCAATGAAATTCTTCATTTTCAGAAAACTCCAGTGGCTCCCTGGTGTTAGTGTTTACACAGCAATCCASGAAAGACATATTTTCCACAAACTCAGTCAGTGAATTCAGACACTGAAAAGCAACTGCAGACCTTTTTTCATTTGCTGAGGTTTTAGTTTTAACTTCTTTTTGTTCTCTTTGCACCAACAATTTTGATTCCTTTTTATTCATTTCAGCACTTGATGTAGGACTATCTGATGGCAAAGTTAGGAATTCGGATGAATAGTTCAGCTCRGTATCAAATAAGTCACTATCATCAAATACCTCAGGCCTTTTCTGAGTCTTTGTCTTTTTAGACCTTTTTCCAGGGCTACTCTTCCCAGAGCAAGAACTCTTAGATCTGTTTTTTGAAGAAACTATAGGAGTCCTTTCAGGTATAGATTTTGAAGCTTCAGATTGGTTTGAAAGAACTTCCACTGGTAAAGGAAGAGTAAGTTCAAGATTACTGTATATAAAATCCACATGCTTCCTCTGGAATTCTGTGAGAAGCTGCATCAATTTATTCCATTCCTCCATGGTTGTGATTTTGTGCTGTAAAATAATAATTGTGGAAGATCAATCAATATATTAAAATACATTTGAAAAATAAGAATGTTATTACAGAAAATCTCACGCTCTTGGCTTTGTGCTTATGTTCTGTTTGCAGAAGACCATCCCAGTTCAGATTGTGCTTAATAACCATGGAATCCTCTAATTTCTACAACAAACCTTTTCAGAGATTTGCTTCTAAGATGATGCTATTCCTGGTGATGGTTACACCCAATTATCTGGCAATCATTCAAAGCACTAACTAGTCAACTACAAAAATACCTTAAGAAATGTAAACAAATCTTCTGAAGGCAACAGGATGTTCTTAAGGCCAAGCAATGTCTCAACACAGCCCGTATCACATTTTGGAAACTCCTGAAGATGTACATCATCAGCTTGGGAAAAATCCACTTTGGAATCATTGCACTTTGCAGAATGWGTGACATTATCTGCTTTCCTTGTCTCTTCTGCTCCTGCACAAAGATAACAGGTTTCACTTGAAAAGGAACAACTGCATTGTGAAATTGATTTTCCACCTCTTTGCTTCAATTCCTGTCACAAAGGAGACTGTAACTGTCACCTCTTGCTGTGCTGCTGGATGAACAGAGCAGTTGAAATACTCCTCCCTATCCTCAGTTCACTGCTGTCAGTGTTACCAACCCRCTCTCCTGCTTTCCAAGTGATCTTTGAAGGAAGCTGTGCCTCATTTGTCTCTCCCTGTCACTCCCTCACACCCCTAAACTCTTCCTGAATCCTTTGGGATCAAGTTCCTACCCTTGCCTTCTTGCCAGCTGCCCCATTTTACCCCTTTTTCAACTCTAGGTGAATTGCCTGCAATTCAGCTATGTGGGTAAGGAACTGCAAGCTCCGAGTCGAAGGAAAATTACTACTGGCTCCCTTCTTTGCCCAGTTTTGCTACTCAGAACATGAAAGGGAGATAATAAGTACCATATTGAAGGGCAATAAAACCCTCAAAATTTAGTTCCTTATGCATAAATGCGAAACTTTGAAGTAGCTAAAAAATCCCAGAAAACCCCACCCAAACATTTAGGAATCTTAAAAGAAGTTATCATTTTTTCATATGTGTGTCTAAGAACAGTTCAATTGAATCAAATTCATGTGCAGAGGGAGAATTTTTTAGGATTAAATTAAATCAACCTACCATGTTGTGCCAAATATTTCTCTTTCAAGCATCCACCTCCACTTCTAACCCAAAACTGTAAGTAGAGAACACTTTGTCTGATATCACAGTTGTTTGTGGTCAGCAGAGCAGCCAGGTCGTTCAYGTCTGTCCGCAGGTTCTCAGCCAGGCACAGAGTTTGGAGATAGCTCACAGAGTTTATCTAAACAAGAGCCAACACAGACCACTGAGCAACTCCTGCCAATCACACTGCAGGAAATCACACATGAGCAAATTCTTCTATTTATGCTTGCAATTCATTTTGACTTTTAATACAGAAGGCTAGTTTATTAAATTAGATTACAGTTAGCTCCTAGACTTTTTAATGAATGAACCAATTCTGGTGCAACCCACCTTCAGATCAAAGCCATTATCTAATTACATTCTAAAACCAAAATTATTTAGGTGATGTTCTTATAGTAATTCTCAGTACCACTAAATTGTTTGGAAAATAAATCTTCTGTGCTAGTAAAATAGCTTCTACATGTAAAGATAAATACATCCTACACATCCTTATATAAACCCCAAGGCCATTTATTTCTGATCAAACAGATGTTACATCAGAAATATATAAACCTAGACCAACATTACTGAAATCAGATGACAATTACTTGCTTAGGATGTACCTGCATTTCCAGACACAGACTTACCAAGGAAGGGGTTTTAAAGTTGATCTCTTCAAAATAGCCATCAAACATTAAGCTGAATGTTGGATCTATAAAGAAATATCAGTGAACTGTCATGACATTTTGTTCAAACCTGGTTATTTTCTTTATCCATTAGAGCAGCCAGTATATTTATTCAACCACTAAAATACTTGCTTTACAGCCGTCATTCGTTTAATTTTGCATTTAGGAGCAGTATTTAACCATCACCACTTAAAGCCTCTTAATAAAAGAGGCTCTGCTGTCTGTAAAGCCTAATTAGTGTCACAAACACTACTCACCATTGGTGGTGAGAATTACAGGTCTCTTTGCAGTTGCCATGAATGTCTTTATTGCACTTAAAAATCCTGCATCATCATCAAATATTATATCCACCTACAGAAAACAAAGTATCAATAACTTGAACAGCAGTTACAAGGTGTGAATGCAGTCACAGTACATTTCAAGTGAATTTTACCTCTTCAAAAAGAATGAGAGATGTTGCACTTTTCCTGTTCARTTCTCCTCCCTCTTCTTTGTTTATTGACTTAATTTGTGCTTCTTTCTTTTCTTCCAATGAACTCTGGGTATTTCCTGCAGATGGACAAACAATTGAGCAGGAAGGAGGAGTGAAACCATTTAATGCTTTCCAGGTACTGGCTTCAAAAACCCCCCATGTATCAAATGCTCACCRAAATCTATTATTTTCTCCACACAGCATAGCATTTTCATCTCCAAAGTTAATTAACTATTAAAAAGGGATACCTACCTTTACCTTTTTCTTCAGATGTTGCTTCTCCATCATTACTTTTACGTTTGGCAGAAATTTTGAAGTAGTTTACAAGTGTTTTAGGGGGCAAGCYTCGTTTTAATCCTGCCCCTTTTGGTGACAGTGGCGGTTTTCTTGGAGAAACAACTTTCTTTGGAGAATACATTTTTTCTGGAAGATATATTGTATATTAAACTTCAGCTGGAGATACAATGTCAAACTGAAATTTCTCAGACAAATTTAAAGTAAAATCCATTTTTTATCTCGGAAATGACAGGTTTACTGTTCTGATTTCTGCTTATTTTCCTTTCCTTGTTATAGGGAAAGCTTTCTGTTCAGCTTTCTACTCAAGGGCCACAGCACTTACTCCATCACTGCAGAAATAATATAATTAAGAGWCAGTATTTTAATAAAGCCATTATTTAATTTGGTCTGTAGTTGTGTTAGCCAACAGAGCTTTTTTTACTATTATGGTCAGATAAGCTGAAATTTACTATCTTTTAATAAACAACTGATGTCTACAGTTTGCTTAGGGAATTCAGTCATTATCAACTTCCTCTCCCTCCATAAAACTCAAGCCATAATTCCAACCAAACAAACACCACAGATATAACCACGAAACTTACTTGGTGACTTGGCAGTGCTACAACTGTTAAAAAAGCAAGGCTTGTGTGCATTAACACCTTTTTTGTCCACTTGATGAGACTGAGTAGCTTCTTTCAGCTGGGACAGTATCTGTCTCCCACTACGCTGGCAAGAGGCATTGACTTCAAATATCTGCAAGAGTATTTAATTTACAAGAAAAAATTGAATTGTAGACATCTTGTATTACAAATGCTTTTGTATCAGTGGTTATAMATATGAAAAATGCACTGAGGAAAGAAATCCACAAACCTTAAACCCAAGCTCCTGAGCACAAGCATACACTGCAGCAGTTTTCCCCACTCCTGGTGGGCCAGTGATCAGAACTGTATTGCAAAGGGTTGTTTCTTCCTCATTATCAGATTTACTATCTTTAAAGTCAAGGCTGCTTAAAGARTCTGTAAAATTATTCAAAAGAAAATAAGCACTTAGTGTTATTTTTTGGCCAACTTTTAACAAAAAAGAAGCCTTATTAATTCTATCAGTACCTTCTTGCTCTTTGTCCTCCTTTTCCCTTTTCTGATTTCGTTTTTCTTCCAAATCAGCTCTTTTTTTCCATTCTTTTAACCAACTATAAGAGGAAAGAACAGAACAAAAAACAAAATTACCAGTGAATTAAATGAACCAAATCAAGGTGGAASAGAACACAAAACTAGGGGACATCAGCCACTTGTTATCCCATGGAAACCTACCAAGTCCTTTCAGATTAAAAAAAAAAGTTCAGGATTTGATTCTTTCATAAAAAAAGGATTCCTTCTTCATTCTTCATTCTCTATTCTGTTAGCTAACTGGTATACAAACAGGTCTTGGTGAACTATTTAATCACTCMTAGTTTACTGCTGTTTTGTCAGATGGATCTTTAAATTCTGTGTAAGAGCCCACACAGAAAATTTAACTGAAGACCCCGTGTATTAGGTGGATTTCAGAGCTACATTCCTGMCAAAAGCAGAGGCAGTGCATCATGCTCAGGATCAGGGATGCTGGTAGGGAAGTACAGACAAGCACTGCTCCCTCAGTACTTGAGCATTTTCAAGTATCATGAGGTTTTGAGTTATTTCAGGAATGGATCCMTGTTCCCACTTCTGACCTGTGCAGCCTTTCAATTTCTTTCTTGTTCCCCACAAGTTCACTGGAATCTTGAGGCTGATATTTTTCTGTCCAGAGCATGTCTTCCTTTTCCACACCTATGGAAAAAATAGAATCCATTTTTAAATAACTCCTTATGAATCAATTTTTTAAATAACTCCTTATGCAAAAGGATTGATCAAGTCTGGCAGAATATCAAGACAGATATGATTTTTGCATCACAGTGGGAAGCAGACAGACATCACACATACAATTCCTCAATGCAAAGATTAAAATAAGACAGGAAATGCAGTTACCTGAAAGTGCACTTGGATCTGACAAACACCCAGTGTCACCTGGCTTCTGGGTCTTGTTTTTTCCCAAATTTGTGGCTTGTCCTGTCTCTGCCTGTTTTTCTTTGGATGTGGGAGGAATAAGGCTCCTGGAAACTCCTGATTTCATTTCAGTCTCTGTACTTTCAAGTTGTTTTCTTCTTTTTGATTTGCGGTCTTCYGTTTCTTTCCTTTTCCTCTTTGTTTCCTTGCAATTTTCAGGATGTTTCTGAATTACATCAAGACTTGCAGTGCCATCTCTGCTTTCTAAGAAAAAGAGATTGCATCCATTTAAAATTTCAGGCTTTGTCCATTCCACTGTACATTTGTTTAAGCCATATTTGAAGAATTTGGTCAAAATAACATAAAATATGAGGAAGCTTCCAACAACATCATCCTTCAGTAAGGTATTTTGAGAAACTCCCAGTAGATTTTTAATATCAGAGAGAGTGAAAATGGTTTTTCCCCTGCAGATTACTAACCTTGTACACGGCTTTCCAAAGCCAATCGTTCTGTTTGCTTTTCCAGGAACTTGAAGTAGTATTTTCTCACTGGAAATTGAGGATTAGAAGACACAATCTCATCTAACAAATCTTTCCTGAATGCATCAGGAAAAGCTGGTCGGTGGCCTGAAAGCTGAAATACACACACASAAAATAACTCAAAAACTTCACACAGAATGCATAATTTAAACTGGTAGTGTCTTGTTAAACTTAGAGATTAACAGAATGTATTAAGAATTGATGCAAACTGTCTAATGCTAAGATGCAAAATGGGTAACTCACAGAAAGGGAAATAAAAAACCCCCAAACCGCCAAATTTCAGGACTGAAACAGATTCAAATAYAGGATTTTTCAAAACCGTAACTCAAAAAAAATATGAAAACAATTTGAATTTTAAAGTACTAACCACAGGTGAAGAACAATTTCTGGTTTGTTTTGAATTCACAGTGGAAAATTCCCCAAGTGAGAGAGTGATTTTTGTGATGTTGGTGACTTCAGTACTCAGTTCCCTCAGCTTAGTTAACAGAGGACATGATGGTGATTGCAATTTCCACATTGGAGAACCTGCAAAACAGCCCCCACCAAAAACAAAACAAGAGTTAACTTCTATTCTAGGGAAAAGAAATGGACTGATCTTCTCTCTTTTGTGAAGTCTTTTGCCTTTGTCAGAAGGAAATGGTTTCTGCCCAAATCAATCCAACACAATCTTTATTCTCCAAATGGAACTTGACCAACTTTTTCGACTAAATATTAAGAATTTTGCATCCTTATYTATGCATGTATAGATTACTTTAGCATCACTTTAATTTGTAAATTTTGTATTCAAAAACATCTCACTGGAAGCTTCTACATTTTGTTTTCCTACTAAGACACAAAACAATAGTAAACTCCAACCTATTCCAGTCCTAAGCTGTTCAAGTTTTTTCTTTTCTGCACAAATTTCTCAGAAATTATTACGCACATTTTAAAAAAAAAAACAAAAGCTTACAGTCATCCTTCTGCTGTACATGGACAACAGTCTTAAAACAGGAACTTGCAAGAGAGTATGCTTCCATTGCTGCTGCTCTCTTTGCAATCTGCCTTTTCAGTGACTCTGGCAATCCACTCATCAGGAATTCACGTTTTGCTCTGAACTGATCATCATCTTGAGAATTTTCAGATGCATCTTGGCTTTAATGAAAATAGAAATTAAAAGAAAAAAATAGTATGAAACTCCTGAACATTATTAGCACATTTCAATAACTGTATTTAAATTTCTAAAATGAGAGTGTTAAAGTAGCCTTGAACCCTATTTTGATTTTAAAGCAACTTCAATCTTAACAACTGACCTGCTTTCATCGAAGATCACAATTGGTTCACCTGCAGAGTTTTGAGCATTTTTGTCTCGGCAGGAAGAAGATCCCAGTTTCCCTTTAAAAAGGYAAAAAACCCATTATTAGATTAGCACTGATTCTACAAGATTCTAATCTTGCTTGTATGCACTACCTGTATATTCTATTTAACATGGGAATATAGCAAATATTATTCCCAGTAACAAAGGGAATCTCCTTCTCTTAAGGGAAAGCTCAGTGTTTCCACAAAAATCATTATAGTTTTATTTCTACTGATTTCCTCAGTATAGATGTTATTTTCTAACATTATGAAAAAAAAGAAGAGGCAATAAATCATGGTATACTATTAGCAGTTTTTCAAACAAACAGTTTTCCCTGAATGAAGAAAAATCAAAACAACACATGTAAATACCTCTCCACTATTAATTCATATAAAAARGGAAAGTATATATTGGAATATTACACAAGAAAAATCAGAAGATGAATATACTRCAATGGCAGCTTTATAAAATAAATTACAATAGGTAATAATATAAAATGTTTCTGTAATAAAAAATTAAAACCCAATTACCATTGGAGCTCTTTGCAACCTTTAAGTTTTTAGACTTCTTCCCCAAAACATCATTTAAGCTCCGAAGTTTCTTTTCCTTCACATTCTGCTCTGTAGTAGTAACACTATCCATACTTATATCTAAAATTATTACCGATTCCTGGAGGGAAAACAAATGAAATAAGAAAGGAAACACAACTTTTTATCCTTTTTTACAAAACAYTGCAGGTGTCTACCTAAGCTTGCAAACATTTCTTGTAAAGAATCCAGTAAGAATCATTTGCATTGCTTAAATCAATCACAAATATACAGAAATATCCCTCCCCCAAAAAGTACAGCCTTACATCACTTTCTTGTAATTTTTTCTTCTCAGCAAGAGCTTGCTGTCGAGACGAGCGCCTCACAGGAGCTGCTGAGTCTTCGTTCACTTTTGATCTGTTATGCTGTATAGCYTTTGCTTTTTCAATCAGCTGCTTTGCTTTGGAAATGTTTTTAGAAGTGGAGTTTATCTGTTAACAAAGAACAAAAGAACCAAAATAGCAATTAACAGCACTATCTTCACTAAATACTTTGCACATAGTTCTTCACTTTCATAAGAGTATGTAATTGTTGCAAAATTTCATTGGTATCAAGAAGAAAATGAAATAATTCAAATGAGAAGCAAACCAAGATGATATCAGCAGTATTCAAAAGGGAGTGAGAGCCCTGCAAGGGGACCCTCAGTTTGCCATGGAACAAATGAAATATGGGCAGTGACATCCTTARGCATCAGCTGTTCTGCTGTGCCCAAACACTATCACAAATCACTGGATCATTTAGGTTGGGAAAAGACCTCTGAGATCATSAAGTTCAACCTCTGACCAATTATCATCGTGCCAACTAAACCACAGCACTAAGCACCACTTCCAGTCGTTTCTATATCCCACCCTGAGAACCTGCAGCACAGGAGCATGCTATTTTACAGGATTTTTCTCTTGTGAAAGGTGGATTTTTACTAATAAAACATTTTTTAAGATCTAATGTACAAGAAACAATCTCAAATTCTATCATAAATCAGAGTATATTTTTTTTACACTTAGCAGCTGAGAACCATCATACTGCATTACATTCGATTATTAAAAAATACTGAATAGACCACAATTACACACATATAGGAAATGACAAAATACTGACATCAATTGTGACATGAATTACCTTTGTATTTTTGGAGCGAGACTCTTCATTTTTCATTGCTTCAGCTTTATTTGATTTGGTAGCTGCATTGATACGTGTAAACCTCATTCTAATTAAGGAAAAAAAGTATTAGGAAATTATTACTGTTTAATAAAGGGAAATGTTACTCTCAATCTCATTTCAAAAGCTTTCAAAAATACAATGCTGTAAATGGAAGCAACCCAACTGGTGGTTGGGTTGATTTTTAGTTGCTTGGTTGGGTTTTTTTGCTAYCTTTAGTGCAAAGACATTTATAGTCAGCTTTAGCTCTCTATTTTACCCACCATGATCAGTATCCATGCAACTTTGGTATAGAATCCACTTATAATTATGACTTATTTTCAAAATACTTGCATATAATTAAAGGCAAAAAGGCAGAACACATTTTAAAATGTTTACCTTATAGGGCTGTTTCCATCAAAGGGCATGGTAATCACCTCAGCTCTGTACATGTTGCTTTTGTTGCAGGATTGTCTGCGTGCTTTTGGGGTGGAAGTCTCTAATGGGCAGCCTCTTAATTCATCTGCAGAACAGGCACTTCTAGCCCTTTGCTTTTTAGGTGTAGTATTTGTTGATGTTTGGGTTTTCTGCTGCCTTAAACTCCTCCTTAACTCACTTSCTTTTGGACTTGATGTAATGATTACATCTAAGGTGTTTTCCACAGTAAGAACATTAGCACCTGAATCCTCTTCTCCATTRCAATTACTAGTGTTTGAGACATCAGTTTCCTTAGTTTCCTTCCTTCTCCCATTTCCTTKTTTCTGAACCTTCCTAGATCTTCTGGGTTTAGTTCTATTGCTTTTAGGTCTAGAATGTRTGTATTTGTCCTCATGATCTTCTGGTATCCCACTTTCTAACCCTTTATTTGAAGGAATGACATCTTCAGATGCTTCTTTTTCTTTTGAAGACTTCGCAGGAGCTTGCTTTTGTTTTCCCAATGCCTTTTTAACTCCACTTTTTGTTCCATCTGGTGTTGGTTGTCTAAACGCTTTCATAAACTGATGCTTTTCYTCCACAGTACATTTTGGCTTCAGAGAATCTGATCCTGTAGTCTCTAGTACAGCCAGCTCCAATTCTTCTTCCTCAATAACTACATTGGATTTTCTTTTCTGAGTCACCTGTTCAGTCTGCTCACTGTCCAAGAGGGGTGGGCTGCGTTCTCCTTTCCCTACACGTCCTTTCTGCTTCAAAAAAATGGAAGCTATTTTYCTAGAGCCTTTTTGTCCCTTATGTAATGGAGGTGATTTGGGGGGAATGGAATGAACTTGTGCAAGGACAGTCACTGTTCTGAGTGGCAGTTGTTGAGTCTCCTCACACCTTTCTGGGTCACTAATACTATCATTTTTGTCCACTTCATTTGCTGCAGAAGTGTCCATTGCTGGCTTTGTGTCTTCTTCAACATTATTTTCTCCTTGACTTCTCAAGAAGTCCTCAAATGACACTGTTATTATACAATTATTTACCTGGGATGTCCCATCATCTGTATGAGCCTCAAAACTGGAATCACCAATAGCAGCATCACACTCAGCTACTGTATTTGTCTTCTCTTCAGTTTCCTTTATACACGTTTCATTCATCTGGTTTTCAGATGAAAAACTTTCAGATGAATCCACCTTTACTTTGTGCTTCCTTTTCCTTGATTTTCTTATCCTACTTTTTGATTCATTTGTTTCACAATCAAAGTTCTTTGCATTTTTTTTGGAGGGGACAACATTTGAGAAGTTTTCTCTTTGCACATTATCTTCTGCTAATTCTCTTGCATGTTTTTGGTCCACCAGAGTACAAGTAGCAGTGAAGTCATTACTGTCTTGTTGCAATCCTGTAGTTACTCTGCTGTCATCACTACTAATTTCTATTTCACRGTCATTCTCAGATTCTTTCATTTCTTTTAGCTTATTATTTAAATTAACTTTCTTCCCTTTTCTCTTCCTCTTTAAAGATGGMTTGAAAGATGATTTACAGTCTTTGTCATCAGCATCCAACAGTGTTTTACTTTCTCCAGTTCCAACTGGGAGTGCAGCATTCTCAGATGTCTTTTTAAAATAATCCAAKATATTGTTGGATTTTGGTGATGAYARTGCTTTATCCACCGGTTTTGMTAATGGTGAAAAATACCTTGTGATTGTTTTTACAGACGCATCTTCCTCTCGCCGCTTCTTGCATGGCTGTAAAAACAATGTGAATCTTAGTTTTTCAAAGTTTAAGACAACTTATATAGTGCTTTCTCAGAAGACAAAAATTCATGTTAATGTGCTCAGACTGTGTATGCATCAACCTTATCTCCTTGTTTTCAAAAGCCATCTAAACTTGAAATAAAGATTCTGCTGTTACAAAAAATAAAGATCCTGTTCTAAAACCTTGAGACGGTTAAAACTGAAAGAGACCATAAGGTCTTTGGAAGAACTCTGCAGAGATTTCACAATACTGGAAGTGTGAAAGTCTAGGTCAATTTATTTATTTGATCGACCTTCAAATGTTCCCCAGAACGTCTGTGAACGTTTAAAAGGGAATTCCAACATCACTTAAAAAAGTCAGATCCTACCACAAACATCTGACTTATCTTTAGTAGACACTGTACCTTTCAAAATACTTAAAGAAAACGAACACAAGAGAATTCTTATCTCGTATAATGATTCAAACCATAAAAGAACATCTACAAGTTCAAGACAGACTTTGGCTCACGAAGATTTTTATAACTCCTGCTTTATTAGGAACTGAATTCTTCTGAAATCACCCCCTCTGAAGCAGAAAGTGCCTTTTCTCAAAGTCCCTCGAATGCGTSTGATGACAGCCCGGCCCGCGGGGCCG
This sequence comes from Malurus melanocephalus, assembly GCF_030028575.1. Lineage (NCBI taxonomy): Eukaryota > Metazoa > Chordata > Aves > Passeriformes > Maluridae > Malurus > Malurus melanocephalus. Next base: position 1,282,583 of record NW_026623330.1, on the reverse strand, counting down.
CGCCGAGCGCCAGCAGCGCCCGGGAGCGCGGGCCGGGCGCGGGCGGCTCCTCACAGCTCCCCCGGTTACACCGGACGGGCCGTGCCAGGGGCGAACGGCAGCGGGGCGAACGCCGAAAGGCGCGATCGCCAAAGGGGCAAACACCGAAGGGGCGAACGCCGAAAGGCGCGATCGCCAAAGGGGCGAACACCGAAGGGGAGAACGCCGAAAGGCGCGATCGCCAAAGGGGCGAACACCGAAGGGGAGAACGCCGAAAGGCGCGATCGCCGAAGGGGCGCCCCTCACCAGCCGCACCCCCTCTCTCCGCCCTCATAGCGCGACCCCCGGCTCGCGTCCCCACCTGAACGTCGCCGTCGTTCTCGGGGAGCAGCGGGGAGGCGGCCGCCGCGGCCACGGCGACCCTGCCCACCATGCCCCGGCGGCTGCGGGCGCGGAGCCCTCCCGGATGGCTCGGGGCGGGGGGAGCGCGGTGCCCTCCCCGGGCGGTGCCCTCAGGGGCGGGGGGCGCGCGCCGCCGCCATGGCCCCGATGGCGCTGCCTGACGGGCGCGCGCGCCGGGCGGGCGGTAAAAGCGCGCGCGGGACCAG
>NW_026623330.1:1245266-1281600 GCF_030028575.1 Malurus melanocephalus | reverse complement strand
CGCCTCGCTGCCGCCGCGGCTGCCCATGGAGGCCGCCGCCGCCGAGGCCGAGGCGCGGCTCCTCTTGCAGGAGGCTCGGGAAAGCATCGAGGCGGCGCGGAGCTATCGGCGGGAGCTGCAGCAGCGGCTGCGGGGGCTGCATCAGGCGCGGGAGCAGGTGCGGAAGCGGGACGGGACGGGACGGGACGGGACGGGACGGGGCTCGGCTCTCGGGAGCTGCCCCGGGACGGTGCCTGCCGGTGGGGCCGGTGGGGGTGTTCGGCTCCAGGGTCCCCTCCGGGGCGGCGGCCGCTCCTCTCCCGGAGTCGGGTGTTTGTCTGTGGTCCCTGCCCCCCGGGAGAGCGGGGATGGGGCTCGGGTGCGAAAGGAGCGGGGGAGCCCCGCAGTACCGGGAGTGATGAGAGCCCTGGGACCGGCCTGTGGCCTCGGTGCGTGCCGGAGATGGAACAGGCAGATGTGGGACGTGTGGAAGGAAAGGGGTGCGAGCTGAATTCTGTTACTGAGCTGAGCTTCATTTTCTGGGACGAGAGGGAGGTTTCCCAGACAGCAATGAAGATCTTAAGGAATTACGTTTTCGAAGATAACTGGGATGCTAAGTCTGATTTAATAGGGAGTGTCATACCCATCTTCACATCCTATATCTTCCTGGGCAAGCTGCTCCCTGGTTTGGATGCTGTGCTAAAGGCTGCTGTCCCCATGCACCACAGTGCCTGGCTCACGTACTCTGTGGGTCAGCAGGAGTGCTGCCAGCATTCCAGGTTAGCTGGTTTGTCTGCAGCCAAGCACTGGAGCCACAGGAGATTTCCACCGGGACCGTGACCCACCCGCCGGGAGATGCAGGAGGAKATAGGTGTGGGCAGGGAGAGCCACAGTGCTCGGGCAGCCTCTCAGCATTTGGGGTTTTGCCTTTCTGTCTTTGATTGAGAGCCACAGTGCTCAGGCAGCCTCTCAGCATCTGGGGTTTTGCATTTCTGTCTTTGATTCAGCTCTGCAAGGGGTAAATAAAAACCCAAACAAAACCAAATTAAGAGAGTGTTTCTGTGGTGACCTGCTCGTTTTTCTGGAGCAAATCCCGTTAGTGTAGAAACCTGCTGTAAATGTGAGTGACTATCCTGCTCCCAGTGCGTGTGGGTGATCACTGTACATTTAATTAGTCAGCATTGAAACCACAGGGTGCTTAAGAAAATGAATTGTTTGTGGCTGTCTTTAATCCAAACCTTGTCATCTCCAAGTGTTGTTTGGCAGTCCCAAGTGCAGTGAGACACAGCCCGTGTGCCTTTGTGCAGGGAGTGTGTAGTTAGCTCACCTTTCCTTTTCCTCTCAGGGGGAATTTCTTTGCTGTGTGCATGTTTCTGCTTTCCTCTTTCCATCCTCAGGACCACATCCAAGCGCTCTCTGTGTCCCAAAGTGCTGAATATGCTAGACTGGGATTCAGATAGTGGAAGTTATCTTATCTGGGAACTGGTGGGCTGATGTGACAGGAATGGATCACTTAYGTTGCATCCTTTTCCTTTGGACCAATGGGACGTGATTTTCCACAAACTTCACACAGCTCTGTGTGTTCAGGGGCTTGCATTTCCTCTTTTGCATGATGAGCAGTATCTAATTCTGGGGCTGAGCTGCTGAATTTATATCTGCCTGTAACAGAGCTAAAGAGCTTGGAGAAGTGACTGTTCTGCCTTCCTTTGGCCCAGCCCTTCACAAAGCCGAATACTTCCTTTTTTTCCCTCAAGCATTGAAATTACAAGAAAAGGGAAACTGAACTGTGTGGCAGCTGCAGAGCTTCATGAATATTAGYTGAAGAGGAAATTTATTTTACCTAACCAGAGAACTTCCTGTGTTAGTTGTCTGTACTTCTAAAGATCTAGAAATTACGTGTGAGGCCGTGAGCGTATTGCAGCATTTCCTTGTGTGCGTGACTTAAAAAAGCTCTTCACAGGAGATGTTTACTTCTGATTTTTGCATCTTTAGCTCAGGGATGTTCAAGTCTGTTTTCTGCACTCAAAGTCAGATTCAGCAAGTTTGCAGACATTTTAATAAGCACTTGTAGAATCTTCTGCGGTCGGGTTCTTCCGGAATCAGAACAGACTTGCTGTTCACCCTGTCCCATCACCAAGGGTGGCTGTTTGAACAAAATTGAAAAGGAAGAAGTTTTAGGAGGATTTAAAAAATCCAACGAAATGATAAGGCTTGGAAAATACTTCTAGACAGTTTTCTAAAAGCGTTTTTCTTTGCAAGGATTACCTGTAAATGATGGCAGAGTGGGTTTTGAGTAGGATTACAGCAGTGAGGGTTTTTTTTGAGGGGCAGCAGGGAGGAGACCTACAGAACAAGAAAAATTTCTTGAGTGAAGCATCCATAACCCAGTTTGTATTTTGCTTCATTAATATGCTCTTCCCCTCATCCAGGCTCTTTTCTTTGCCTYCATCCTTGCTGTACACGTACTAAAAATGACTTCACTAATTTGTCCCCTGCCAGTGGTCATTTTTAAAGCAGACTCCACTTACAGCAAATGCAGATGAGATGRATCAGAAAAATAAAAGATGTGCATRGCCTTTGCCTTTATTCTGAGTCCTTCTTTYCTGTTACCAAATTCAGATCAAAGAAAGTGCAACACTGACCAGAGATGTGCTTGAGCAGCATTTTAGCGATTTGAAAGGGACCCTGAAGAAGCTGCTGGATGAACGACTGATGTCCCTGCTGCARGAAGTGGATGTGATAGAGCAAGAGAGCATCAAGCCCTTGGATGAGTGCCAGAAGCTGATCGAGCACGGMGTCAGCACGGCCGATGATCTGCTCCGTGAAGGTGAGGCAGAACCTGCTGCTGAGTCAGCTCTGCCTTCCAGTGTGTGGCTGTCAAAAGTCTACAATGTTCCCGGTGTGATCAGTGTATTTTGTACTTAGCTCAAACCAAATTAAGCAAAGGTTAAATGTGGGTAGATGTAGTGAAGAGTTGATCAATATTATCTCCTACAAATCTGCATTTCAACATTTCCCTCCAGTCCTAGGGTGTACATATGTCAGACTCTCCTAAAGGGCAGGAAGAACCTTTTTGGGAATTGTTTCACTGCCAAGACGTTCTGTACCTATCCAGGCTAGAAAGAGAAGTGTGTCAGGCTRCTTTGAAATAAAATACATTGTGGGTACCATTGTAGCAGTGTCTATTTTAGTGAAGTGAGTTATTTCTATTTTGCTGAAATAGCAGCTGAATTAAGTAGATTGTGCTGCTAAGTTTGATTATTTTCWCTGTTGGTTGGGAGCATGAGGAACGAAATGGCCATTGTATGGGGAAAATTTCTCCAAAGAGTCTGAGGATGAGGCAGACAAAAATGGACAGTGGAATATTGCTGTAAGGGCCAGACTATACCCTACTGATGCTAAATACCTCGTCAGAAAGGAATGTCACTCTTGCCTGTTTTCCCCAGGCTGGAGAACCTACTGGGAGCATGTCTGAGCCATGAGTGTGTTGGCAGTTTCCTTGCATTGTTCTCGTGTCTCAACTTTAGCTTTCTTTCAGCATGAGCTCAGTTCTGGGAGCTGAGCACATTGAGCTGTGTCCCAGGGGTGGGAAAGCTCCCAGTTCCTCCTCAGCCCTGAGCTTTGTGCTGGCCTGGGAGCTGCGTGCCTCCTGCTCGTGGGAGCAGTGACAATGTTTAAGGATTAATTTTGTTGGGGGTTTTGTCCACCACCACGACTCTGGGACAGCTGGTGGTCACCTTGGTTTTATTTTCCATCTCAGGTTACTCAATCGGGGTGGTGGCAAGGATTGCCTGTGTGATATGTGGGATTCTCTGGGGTCTCATGAGAAGCTGACTCAGTGCCTTTCCCGTCCCCTGCTGCTCTCAGCAGGAGCATCACTGAGAGCTGTGGGAAGGACGAGCACACGTTTCAGCTGAGTCAGAAAGGAGTTAAACCTCCCTGGTTATTAAATCTCCTGCTGCCAATGATGACGTGTGCTTTCCTTCAGACATTTGTAACTGTGTAATCCTCCACTTGGAAAAGGACTGAGCTTGCTGAAGTTTAAATTACCCTAAAGACAGGAGACTGTCTCTGTAAGATTAAGTGTGGGATGCTACTTTATATGGAAAGCTTAGGAAAGTATTTTTGTTTACCTATTTAATGGAATGATTATTTCCTTCATTATGATAATAATAATACCATTTTGATTGTAGAAAACAAAACAATGGTTGAAATTATTTCTTGYTTTYAAGTGCCTGCTTTTTTRTTTTCTRATCAGTGAAGRTGCTTTGCTTTTTTCTTMATTTAAAACTGGTGGAGGAAGGGATTAATAATCCTGATTTTTGGCATCTGACCCCAGTTCTCCTCCTATCTGAGACCTGAGGCAAATTATTRCATCTGTTATGGGTGTGTCTACAGGTAGCTTTAAAAGCTTCAAAAGTTGCTGGATAGGCTTTATATTGTTACCTATAATTGTATTTTCTAGCTAAGACTAGCAAAAGTGCTGGGAATGCTTCACCTTTAATTGGTTGTTCGTGTCAGAACTGGTTATTCTTTGAAGCAAAGAATGCCTTCTGTGGACGTTGTCTCATTAGGAATATTTTCACTGTTTGGTTGCAGGAGAGAGTGCAGTCGATGGAGATGTGGGACAACAGAATGAGAAACTTTGCAACTTTACAAAAAAAGCTTTACATATTCAGCTAGATAGGTAAGACACCAACATTCTGAGGTGGTTTGAGGCAGTRCCACATGTGCCCTTYTTTGTAGGGRATCTTTTCTCCTTTGAAACAAAAGCTTTCTGCTCCATTGCCTCAAAAGCTCCATTCGAGGTGCTGCTGTCCTGTTTGTTCCACAGACTTTCATTGGGGCTGGCACTCACAGAATGGAGTGGGTTTCACCCTCCATATGTCCTGTGGAAATAGAGGCTGTTTATTTGTGAAGGATGAAGCCACTCCCTGTGGAGCAGCCTGTGTTTCAGGGTATTTACTGAGAAACAGTCTGGTTAGGGCTAAAACACAATGTTTGCTGAGTCTTTTAAGTTCGGAGTGCACGTGCCAATTTCTGCAGCTGTTCTCTCTTTGCAAATCTGCCCAGATTCAAGTGTAGGGATGAAATATGGATTTGCAGGAGCTGGCCCCTCTCATTACAGCAAATTTTCCTTTCTCAGCTTACCAGAAGTGCCCTCCTTGGTTGATGTGCCTTGTTTATCTGCCCAGCTGGATGACTGCCTCCTTACTATACTGAAAAATCAAATATTCAGACATGGAACTGTGGCATCTCGCCCACCTGTGCAGCTGGAGGAATTTGTGGAAAAGCCTGGAGGTATTTTAGTCCGATGGTGTAAGGTAGGTAAAATACTCCGTGTGAAAATTCTGTAGACATAACTTTTTGGAAAAAAAACCAAACAATCCATTTTCTTTCTGAATTTTCTCTACTGCTTTCCATGGACTAGTCCATTCCCGTGGTTTGTTAGAAACTTGAGAAGACATTTTTATGGTAAGGGTGTCATTTAAAGGTGAGGTAGTCCACTGATGGTGTGGTTGATGCTGTGGTTTGTGTCTGCCTGGCACTGACATTTGCTTTAGCAGACCCAGGATGAGGCTGGACCTGCTCTGTTCTGCTTTTACCCCTAAATGTTTGTGTTCCTAGGGAGATGCAGTGGGTAGAAGGAGGAAAAAAATTCTGATATTGGTGTTAGCTAATGCAGTAGCCTTTCTCTTCAACACACTAAAACTATTTTTGAGTAAACCACTGCTGTGRTCTGATGTGGTTTAGTTGTTGTTGGACAGCTCTGTGCTCCTTGGCAGCATCAAACAAAACTTYAGTTGTTCTAGCAACAGCCAGTCTTTGTTGGCCACCCTTCACTTTAAAGGTTGTGGACTCAGGTTATTAAACCATAAGCACTGCTGTCATGTGTGGTCTGATTTTCTGTGCTGTAGAGGAGTTCCCTGGATTTGGTTGTGCCTGGGGGATAATGGAGGGGTTTTTTTTGAGGGGGTGTGTGTGTAAATATCTTTTGACTGAGAGATATCAAAGAACTGGAAATCATTCCCTGGAACAACTTATGAAGGACAACAGTAAGTTTCCCTTGCTGTTAAAAACAGGCACAGAATTTCTTGTGCAAAGTTGTTTTCAGCTTTTGGCTGAAGGATCTTTTTATATCTCTGCTAGAATGAACAGCCTTCTGTTAAATGTTTCTTCTTCTGTAGATATTTTTCAACTGCAATAAAATAACTCTGATACATCTTTTTGTTGATTCAGACACCGATGATTTTTTCCGTGAGGCACATTTTCTGCTCTGAAACACCTTGTGAGGTGATCACTGCAGTGCTGTCCTCACATGTGACCCTTCAGAGGGAAAGGGAGAACCAGAGGGGTCCTTGTGAACACAGTGAATGTTTCTGCAGGTGGATGACGACTTCATCCCCCAGGACTACAGGCTGCAGTACCGCAAAAGCACAGCCAGCCACTTTGAGGATGCGTACGTGGGCTCAGAGACGGAGTTCATCGTGCTGCACATCGACCCCAACGTGGATTACCAGTTCCGGGTGTGCGCCCGCGGCGACGGGCGGCAGGAGTGGAGCCCCTGGAGCRTCCCCCAGCTCGGCCGCACCACGCTGGTGCCACATGGTACTGCTCATCCTGAGCCCTCTGCTGCCCAGAGCTGCTGCTTGTGTGATGGGGGTGTTCCTGCCTGTGGGGTGTGTGTGTGACATGATGAGCTGTCCCTCTGTGCTACAATTCATTTTTGCTTCCTCATGTGACACTCAACCTTTCACAGGTAGCTCACTGCTTCCTTAGCCTTGGAAAGCAGCAGTGAGCCAGAAGAAAAGCATTATTTTTCCTTCTCCCTCACCCCAACATAAGCATTTTTGATGACCTACAGSTCATAAAAAGCTCTTATCTTGGAGAGAGAAAAATTTAAATTTTCACTTACAAATTTTTAAGCTCAGTGGGTAATGTTTTCCTTTTCCTACAGTATGACTTGGCAGGGATTGCAGCAAAGAGTGAACTCCTGGTGAACTCTGAGCTGGAAAATACTTTTTGTAATTGCAATTTATTTGAAAAACAAATCCCTCCATCAGAAAAAGGCAAAACCAGTCCCTGTTCTTAACATAACTTAGGTTTCATGGGGTGGACTGAATAGACATTGGGACTGGCTTGATTGTCTCCTGGCACAGACAGGAGCGAGTTGAGCTTCACAATTTTCATGCTTTGTTGTTTGTTTTTTTGTTTGTTTTGAAGAGTGGACAACTGGTCTAGAGGGTTACAGCCTGAGCAGCCGAAGGAACATCGCGCTTCGGAATGATTCTCAGTCGTGTGGTGTGCTCTACTCCAAAGCTCCTACGTATTTCTGTGGGCAAACATTAACATTCAGGTAAGTCCTTTTTGGGTGGCTGCTGCATCCCCTGTGAGCTGTCACGTCTCCATTGTGTGTAACCCCAAACCGTGTTGGAGTTTTAAATCAGCTCAGCTCCAGTCAAGGTAGCATCTCTGTGTGACATCTGACCTTCCTTTAGTTCTGCTTCCTGGCTTTGTAGGAAAACACCTGATGTTTTTGTAGGATCTGCACTTACATAAAAGAAAGATGAGTGAACTCCTGAGGGATGGTAAAATATAGCCCGTGCTGAGCAGATCTGTGGAATGTTGAACTTCCTGATGTTTTGTAGCAGCTGTTAGTGGCTGAAGTCAGTGGAGCTTTGCCTCCAGTTCCTTTTAGCCTTGGGTCAGGGGGTGCTTTCCTTCCCAGACTATTCACTGCTTCTGAAGACTTTGGACATGAAAACACTGATGTGCTGTTGGGATGACAGTCTGGCAGCGATCTCTGTAACATCTGAGTTAATTAGAGCTGGTCAGATCACTGCTTGAAACTGGCATTARAAAATCCAGAGTGGAGAAGGGATCTTGTGAAATTCAAGCTTTCCATCTGACACAGAACATGATTAAAAACCTCGACAGCTTTACTGCCTGTAGCCCTGTCCCTGAGATGTTGCTGTTTAATGGGGTACAAGGATATGTCAGTTGTAATTACAGACCCAGAGACTATGAAGCTTTATTTCATCYTTTCCCCAGTTAAATAAAACTACTTGCTGTACAGCAGGCAACCCCCAAAGGCAATTAAAAGGGGCTATTCATGATACTTTCATGGCTTACTCCATGGTGTTTCATTTCTCCCTTCCTGATAATGGATTATGTTAACTTCAGATGGTTGTAGTGTGAGGATGTATTCAGTTGCCCTGTCTGAGATGGATGAAAAGATCTAAAGCTTTCATTTGAAATCAGTTGCTAGATTTAACTTCYCTTGGCTCAGCAATGCCTGTGAAATTAAAGGCAGAACTTTGAGGTTTCCCTTGGTTCTTTCTCAGTCCAGTGCCTTTTATMATTTTTTATTGGTAGCATATGAAAATGTTTTGCTTCACATTTTGGTTATGGAYTTCTCTCCAAGAAGAGATTGTTTAGGATGGCAGGGCTCACACAAGCACGTGTCCACAAGAACTGGCGTGACACGACTCTTGAGATTGAAGACAACCTCAAAAATTGGTTGTGTTCCTCTTCCAAGGTCTGAGAGTGGCTTCTTGCTTGGAAGTGTGAGAGATTTTCCTGGGCAGGGAGATGCAGTACTTGGTGCTTGACTTTCTCCAGCTGTTGGAACACGAGTTATTATTCACAAGCAGCTCTGTGTTCTCTGTGTTCAGGACCCAGGCACAGCTCRTCAGTGAGAAGCAAAGCTGTGATAAACACAGTGCTTTGTATCAATGTTTTAAAGATAAACTGTGGCAGTTGTCCTGAGGTGAAACATTTGGCCAAGCTGTAGGAAAACATCACTGCTTTAGGTCAAGTCTCATCCTGTTTCTKTGCAGCCTCCAGGGAGCTGCCTTTAGGGAAGGGAACATTTCTCCACAGTGATCTGCTTTTCACTGCTCTAAAGCTTTGTCTGCAGTGGGAGCCTCAATCCTGGCCGGGCTGGTGATTTGGGCTCACCCAGCAGATCCCTATGGTGGTCACACTTTGTGAGGAACCCACCAAACTCTGCTGACAGCTGAGGCATTAGCTGTGATCCCCTCTCTGTGCTCTGAGGCAAATGGAAACTGCTGCTGGCTGACCAGGTTCAGAGTCTGGGCTGCAGTGGAACACACAAGGTTTTTTGTTGTGCACCAAAATGAATTTGAAATCTCCTTTAAAGTTGCCTTGGGAAAACATTGTGGATCCCTTCCAAAGCAAAAGCTTCTTGGAGGTTTAAATAATGGTTTTCCCTTCGCTTTACAGTGCAAGGCTGTTGCTCTCTTAGTGACATTCCCAGGGGACTGAAAAATCTAATGAAGTGCAAAAGTAAAATGTGGTTCCAATTTTATCTTCCTTGTTTGYCTCGAAAGAGTTAACCCTTTGTGTGCCAGTCCACTGCCTCCTTTAATYGCTGGTTTTGAAAGCTTTGCAGAAGTTTTCCTTCCAACAACCAYGTGTCAATCTGTTCTTTCTTTAAAGCTGCAATGCACATAACTGCTTTACTTTTAGAAAAGACCATCTGAGTTTCCTGAGTCACTCAGGATCTCTGTAAAGTAGAATTTAGCACCTTTTGAGAGGTGGCCAGACAAGACAAAGGACTCAAGTCCAGAAGAGCACTTCAGCATATGAACTGTGCAGCCTCACTCCTCTGCTAGGGCCCAAAGGGAACTGAGTCCCTGTCATTTGCACAACTTGTTTGCGTTTTCTTCTGAGATTCTTTCCTYAGACTAAAACCCTAAATGCAGCTGAGCAGAAGCCAGACATGCAAATGCTCTTCTAGGCATTGCTTGGTTTGCACCAAGCCAATTTATTAAAAAGCCCAAACCAAACTCAGAGAAACCCCTAGAGCAACACCACATCCTCACCCCATTACAGCAGAATATGGCAGGGCCCAAAAAATCTCTTTGAGTCATGCTCATTAAATCCTTGCTGAAACTACAGCTGTTTTGCCATAATATGTGATGCTGACCACTAATCTAGTCTAGCTTATTGGCCAGTTGAGCGTATTGTCTGCTTCAGACAACTGGAAATCATTTCAAAAGATCATTTCTAAGCTGTGACAGTGGAGAATTTTACTAAATAGTTCTGGAAGTTTGCAGGAAACATTCAGATTTTGTACAGATTAAGAAGGTATYGATGGAGCTGCTGGGAATGCTGGTAGGAACTTCGGTCATTCAACAGGGATCTCCCCAAAAATTGGGATGAATTTGTTGAAAGCCCCAGAGCACAATATCAGGGTCTGGTGTGACAGGTCATTACAGTCTGGATTTTCATGGTAGGTTTTGATTTAAAGCTTTGGGRTTTAACTTTCTGCTGGTTAGGATTGAGACCGTGGGGCAGCCAGACCGCCGGGACAGCCTGGGAGTGTGYGTGGAGCAGCAGAACGGCTACGACTCCCTGCAGCGGGACAAAGCTGTGTGCATCAGCACCAACGGTGAGAGAACCACGGCATTCCCTCCCAAAACACAGCCCCAGCCCTTTAGATCCCTGCATAACCTGAGCAATTTTTATCTATGTGCTGCTTGTGCTGTTAAAAAGCTTTGGTGAGGTCACAGATCTCTRTTATTGCAGCCTGTTCATGTGATAAAAGAAATGTAGCAGGGTCACTTCCCTATTTGCCTGCAAAATACAGGGAGATGTGGTCTTGCATGTCAGTAAATACAGAAAATGAGAAATACTGTTAAATCTGCTGTTTTAGGGGCAGTATTTGTAAATGGAAAAGAGATGACAAACCAGCTGCCTGCTGTTACTTCTGGCTCGACTGTGACATTTGACATGGAAGTTGTGCAGCTGGGACCCTGCAGCAACGAGGGAGGAAACTTCAAACTTCGAGTAACCATCAGCTCCAACAACAGAGAAGTGGTCTTCGACTGGGTACTTGATCAATGCTGTGGTTCTTTGTATTTTGGGTGTTCATTTTCATACCCAGGCTGGAAGGTTTTGGTGTTTTAGCAGTGAGTAAAGGGATTTTTTTTGTTCTTGCTGTAAAGTGTAATGTTAAAAGCTGAGTTTTCCAGCTGTTTGACAACAATCTGGTAACAAAATCTGTCTTTATAGTACTTGAACTCCACTATATTGTACTTCGTACTGGATTCATTTAAACAATAATTGTGAARCATTGGATTTGTTACTCTGGAAAAAGCTAGAAACAAGCATTTGTGTAGGCAAATTAATTTAAGCAGTTCATCAGACCTTTCCTTTTTTTTTTTCCTCCAGACTTGATTTTTGTCAGTATTTCATTGTACTCGTCTCAGGGTACGTGCGTTGTGTAGAATTAACTTCGCTTAAAGCTGCTGCTCTGTGAAATAAGCATTTTAGGGGTGGTAATGGACCAAAGTTGTATTTCTACCACTCAGAGCACAGTGTTTAGAGCAGCAAGGTCCTGCTGTGCTTCCTTGTGCACGATGCTGCCTTAGGAGTCTGAGTGGACGGCGGGGTCTGCCCGCAGCCKCACGGTACTGTTCATCCCTCCAGAGCAGGGACAGCTGAGCCAGCCTGGGCTCAAACATGGAGCCAGCCCSTTATTGTCTCACTTAAGTGCCTTATTTTGATACTTCTTGAACTGTTTTACTTGGAATGTTTTCTAGAGTAGCTGCATGGTGATGCTTACATGGACCCTGCAAAGCTGCCTCAGCCAGACCTACAGCCAGGTCAGGATGTTTTCCTGGTACACCCCAATTGTCTTCCCTGGTTACAATTCACAGGTCAGGATGTTATCCTGGTACACCCCAATTGTCTTCCTTGGTTACAATTCACAGGTCAGGATGTTTTCCTGGTACACCCCAACCCTCTTCCCTGGTTACAATCCACATGTCACCTCTGTCACTGCAAGTCTCAGCAATTTGGTACCTGGGCTTGACCCCTGGATTAGCAGCTGATTCCTCAGAGCTCTCCTAGCACTGAGAGACAGCACAAGTGCTGTGCTGAGGTGCAGGGTTCCTGGCAATCCCAAATTCTGCCTGGGAACACTGTGCATTCAGGGTCCAAACACTGCAGACACACTGAGCTGGGGCTGCTGCTGGAGCTCCACTGGAGAGAGTTGGGCTTGGGGTGTGGGCTTCAGGCAGACCCGGCCTGGGTCTGAATAGATGGTGGCAATTAAGCTGTCTCCACCATGGAGTAGGATGGGATAAAAAATATGGTGAATTAAAKGGCTTGTGAGTTCAGAAGTTTCATAAAGTGACACCTTTTTCCTCTAAGGAACAACGAAGGTGGATAAGCTCAGTCTCAATGAGAGTCTGTTCCTGGTTGAAAGATTGTAATGCTACTGGATTTAAAGAATATAAGTAACACTCACTGAGGGGTTTCTTACCTCAAATTCAATGAAAATTAGATATATTTTATCATGTTAGAATAGCATTATTTTTATAAAGCCTAGACAATCATACTGCCTTTTTTTCCTTCAGTAGCAACGTGCACATTAGACCTCTATGCTACCATAAGCTTAGAGCATAAAAGCTCATTTTACAATTAATTAACATTGCCCATACTCACACAGTACAGAAAGATGAGCCATTCTGCCTGAATTTTTCCCCAAGCAGTGTAGCAGGGGTAGAAGAATTTCAGACAAGGAGAATGGCTGTTGGTATTTACACCATCTACAATAAAAAAATCGTGTGGATTTAGATGGATGCAAAGAGCCTGCACAAGGCACAATTAGGTTGGAATTTGTTGTAAGACAAAGCGAGGAAGGTTCAACTGCTGCAGGTCAGATCATCCACTGTCAGCAACAAAGGGCCTGCAGTACTCAGGATTTTTCAAGCTTGACTAGTTCAGTGGTAGGGAAAAAGAGAATACTGGCTTATCGTGCTTTCAACGTTCCTTTAATTCTCCTGTGAAGAGTGTTTTCAGTACTTTTACAATAAGGTTCAGTAGATGAAAGTGTCAGTGCTGCTCAGAGGGTCGGGCTGGCACTCCAGGTAGCAGCTGRCTTCAGTCTTGCTCCATGTAGTGCTGGCAGTTTTACTTACATCAGGTATCAGGTACTAGTTGTAACTTAGTACTTTTACCACATGGAAACTAAAATTGTGAATATCCACATTTCTGAGGTACCAACGGGTCAGGTACCTTTTCATCTGCTTTTGGAGGGGCTGGTCAGACTGTAGATTCTGCAGGATATTTACTTGCATATATTAGAAAATAAAGCTTAAACCTTGAATTCAGGTACTTCCAGAGGTAGCAATGCTGTGTCAGGTTGTTCAGAATAAACATAAAAGCAGCTGAAGGTGACTGTGAAGGGCCATGGAGCCCCTACTGCTGCCCTGGAGAGCTGAGGATGGTCAGAGGAGCTTTTCTGCCTTCAGGCTTCAGCTGAGTGTTGGACAAGGGCAGTTTGCCAGTGGTGTGTTCTCTTTTTGTTATTGTGGTGTTTTTGTTTTTTATTTGAACTTGGCACAAGCCTCGATGTCCAAACTGCAAATGAGGTACTTTGAGCCACCTCTTGGAGCTGCACCTTGTGAACAGGGGAGGAGTGAAGAATCTCAGGGCAAGAGACCCGAGCACTAAACGAACAAAGGATGCAAAAAAAAGCGGAAGAAGCTTGGACTAAAAAGTGTAAATTCTGTTCTTCTGCAGCAGAGTTCAGCTGGATGGAAAACTTGACACTTCCTGTACAATTTGCACCTCTAGCTCTTGGAGCCCTGCAAGCAACAGAGTGTTAATGGCTTATGAAACCCAATCCTCAAAGTTGTTTTCCTAAGCTAGTACATTCACTTACCTCAACTAAGACTTACATGTCAAGAGAAATTTGAATTTTTTTAAATAAAAGTTTTATCCCTCAACTGTGTGTTGTCCAGGAAATTATTTATTGGGGCATAAAGCTGAGAACCACAGCATTCTAAAAACATAAGAATTTTTTTTTAGAGCACTGCAGTCATTGTTAAGAGCTTCTCCCCATTTTTTTTAATCTTCTGTCCCTCAGAACTCCCAGTTTATTTCCAGGTTTCCCACCTGTGCACTTATTTCCAGACTTCAACTGACATCTCTTGCAAAAATAATTTTTCCCTTCTTTTAGTAAAATTGGTTACAGCATCTATGACCTACTTCCCTCAATCTTCATCAYGGCCCATTTGTCTCTTCTGCATTTTCCTGTTCCCATCTTTTACTGRTGCATTCAGTGGTGCAACTCTTACACATCTGTAGTTTTTGGCCAGCAGCAGAAGCATTTAATCACCTTCAAATAAAGTCCCTGTTGGACTAACACACAGCTTTACTTCATTCCCTTAGTTCTGCTTTACCTGGAACCTGTTCCAGTCCTTTGGCCTCTTTTAAAGGGAAAACAGCTTGTGAAACCAGTGAGTGAAGTTGCTGACTTGGCAACTTTCTCTCATAAATACTCCATTCACATGAACTTCCTTCGTGACAAGATGCCAAGTGTTTCTCCTCCAGAGCTGCAGCTTCACTCTCAAATTGAGCAGCCTGAAAACTGCAGGTCAGAGTCAGGAAAGCCTCTGTCCAAAACTCTCTTCTCTTGGATGTGAAACACAGATTTGTAACCAAATTCCACTCAAGCACTGGTAAATGATGGCACCAGACTTCTGTGAATTAAAAAATACTTAACTTGGAACAAATTAACATTTTAACATTGTCAAAACTGTCYTCACAGAATGGCTCCTGTATTCCCAAAGGTGAAATCAAATTGCTGCTTTGGGGGATTGTATGGTTTGCGAGTTTTCTTTTGTTGATTGGGTAAATAATCAGAACAGTTCAAATCGTGGGCAACTGCTTCATTCCAGGCAGTGAATCTTCASCCCACCCCTCTAAATTCAGAGACTRCAAAAAATTCAAGACACTCCAAGCAATGTACACTGAAGGTTAACAACTTCATCTACCACATTTGAACATAGTAYTTAATGCACTGAATTCAAGATTCAAATCATGTTAGGTTCCAGGTTGGGGTTCACAGACCTGTATTACCAAATAAAAAACATCATTAAAACCTGCCATGAGCATACTAAAGACCAGATGAGGAGAACCTGGATGTTTTGGGACAAAAACCTACCAGCCAACAGCAGCCTGAGGTGTCTGCAGAACCCAGCTGGCACATCCTGCACTGTATTATCTGAATCTTAACATGGGAAAAAAGCTTCCAGTGTCTGCCATTCCAGTGTTTGCCATTCCACAGTCACCACCTGACCAAGCAGTGCAATTCCTGACTGGTCCCAAGTACCTGGAGCATCCATCCTCTGCTGTCCCAGACAAGTGGGACTTTAAACTGACACCAATTCAAACTTTACTCCATATAAACCAAATACTTTGTAAAATGTCTGAATGAAAAATAACCACTTGCATGTAAAAAGTACACAAGTCTTAGTTCTGTAACTGACATCACACGTGATACGTTTCACTTGCACTCATATAAATTACAGTTCCAAACAAAAATGTAAAGCACAACCTAGACATATGTCTCTGCTATTCAGTTCTACCCCAAGAAAGGAGAATGAAAGTTACTAAAATTTGGATAAAACCCTGCAAAATTGATGGAGATACCTTCAGTTAGAACTGTAACAATCTGGCAAAGGAAGAACACGTATCCAAATTTTAGRAGTCATGCAGAAGAGAGTTTATAGAGGTGCTGCTTGAGATCTCTGCACATGAAATGACTGGACACCCATCATGGCAGATTTTGCATTACTGAACTTCATGTACAAAAAACTGATTTCAAATAAAACATTTAATGAAAAACAATGATTCACTTAAACAGCTGAACTTGTTTGGGGATTTTTTGGGGGGGAAGGTTTGCTTTTTTTACATCTACTGTACCGTTCAAATTGTTTTTAACCAGCTTACATGGCATCTTCAAAGGTACAAATAGAAAAGGCATCTTTATAAATAGAAAACAAGGGGATTTTTTCAGCTTTTATTATAAATTGACATGACATACAAAGTTTACTGAACAGAAGTAATTTTATTACTATTTTTGGGGGGATCACCAACTTTTTGTGCAAACAATGCTAGCCTTCTTTTAAGCATTAAGAGCATAACTGCTTAAGAAATGACATAAGCAATAATTCTAGAACTACATCTCCCCTAAAATAATCTATTTTTTTACATATGTGCACAGCTTTAGCAAATTAAAGCCAGAGAGAAATGCATGATGTACTATCCAGAGGCATAATTAGAGTTTGCTAAAACTCAGAGAGCTGGCAATTCAAGAAGTTTGTAATGAAAAGCTGCAGTTTCCCTCTTTCCTATTTTGTACACAAAATCAGTGACTAAGAACTTAATACTGGATGACGAATCACATCCACACCATTAGTTAAATAGTCTCACAGTTAAACACATCTTAAGGACCATCAAAATCAGTATTTACATTTTATAAATTTCTGAAGACACCATTAGAAAGCTTATATACCCCTTCAACAAATAGGGAACTGCATCTCATGGTGATGGAATGAAATAAAAAACAAAAAATACCTGTATTTACAGCAGCATTGTTCCTTTATAAATAAAGAATATGAAAAATGAAATATTTTAAGGATAATAAAAAATTGAGGTGATGTCACTCAACCACAGTGCTTGCTGGAATAAAACCCTTCGGTGCTGATACTGTACCAGTAGTGAAACCACTTTCCATTGGAAAAAATCTGTAAACGTATGCATAAAATGTGTTAACAGCAGTGCAAAACTGCTCAAATATAGTTTAGTCAGCATCTTAGTATCTGTATTGAATACAATACATCACAGAATACTTACATAAGAAGTGCAACACATTTTCTGGTCCAATTTTACAGTGCATTTTTCCCTCAAGAGTGGCATCTCGAAAGCCAAAGCTAAACCCACAGTGGGCGACGCGACGCCTGCAGACGGGCACGAGGCTCCGGCCTTAGCATGGCACCCCAGGATGGGTGACCCCAGGCATGAGGGGCTGCACCCAAATCCTTTCTAGCTGTGTAAATGTGTAATAAAAATAGAAAGGAGCTAAAATGTTCAAGTTTAAAATGGTACACTGGGCGATCGATACATCAGAATTATCCACGAAACCCAAACTGCTGGTTAACCTCAAAAAGCCAAGGTGGTACTTCACTGTGTCTGGAACGTGAAAAGTCAAGATCTTTCCAAACAGGCACAAGACAAAGGAAGTGCTAAGTTCGCCAACTTGGATAATTTTTAGTGTAAAAAAAATTGATTTGTAATTTATGATCAATTGATAAATGATTTCAAATACAAGGATTAAGGTTAAACTGTAAATAGTCAGAGGTTATTTTCACAAAAAGCTAACTGGAGAATTTCTAAATAAGAAAAGCAGAAACTGTATCCCAATCCCCTTTCCCTAATGTTTCACAACTTCATGGTAGGAAAAACAGCCAGATACAGATGCAAAAATCTTAATATAAAAACGGTTTTACATATACTTAAATTATGTAAATTCCATAAAGTTCTTAAGACACTAATTACTAAAATTACAAAAAGATTTTTATATTGCTCTTCATGCTCAAACTCTTAGAATATTGTCATTAMATCACCAAAACCAATATACATGTAGTACTTGCATAAGTAACTTAATAAAAACCCTGTTTAAACAATATCCTTGTTGAAATCATTTATTTCCATCCAGCAGTGCCTGTTTGGAATCTCTGTATTCTGTGTGTAATTCTTTATAGAGCTCATGCACCCTAGAATGTCACTTCAATGCTTGTCCGTTGAATGACAATTGACTTTTGACTTCAGAGCTTTTGCTTCTTGCTCTGTTTGGTGACACCTGAGATGCTTTCCACTTCTGAAATCCTCTCTCTGGCGGTATTTTCACTGTATCCATTTGCTGTCCCACTTTGTTCCTCAGAAGATTCCTCATCTGTCGGGGAGGCCGATTCTCCTTTCTCCAACTTCTGCTGCATCTCTCGGAGCCTGGCCACAGCTTTGTCTATGGACATGATGCTGATGAGGTTAAAGTCATGCATGCTGACCARGTGGAGCATAAAGTTTCGACACAAGTTCTTCTTAATGATTTTTTGTCCATAATTTTCAACAAACAGCATACAGGCATGATTCATTTGATTGTCAGCAATAAACCTGTCAAATTGCAAAGACATCATTATGCAAGTAGAACATTTTCAAAACCAAAAATACTCTACAACAAAGTTTATCAATGTAACTGCAAAGATCTGCTATTATAAAGTCCAGTTTTTCTTTTCAAAGCCCAAAGGCTACTAAGCACAAGAAGTTATTTTAAAAGCTTAAACTCTCAAAAGCTTGTTACAAATTATCATTTAATGACCCTTTCCTGAGCAACTGAGCAAACTAAATTTAAAGTATTTAGTGAATTGCAATGCAAAATGGTCAATCAAATCTATACTATGATTTATTTATATCAAAACTAAGTACAGTAACATACCCGTGCTTCATAACATGAAGATTCCATAATTTCATCACTTCTTTCTCTCCTTCGTTAACATCAGAAAACTCTTCAATTTGCTGGAGATTGGGAGGGAGGAAGGACAAGAAAAGAAACAAACACAGCCATCAGAAATGCATGTCTGCTGCCAAGYAGTGAGAGCATACCCAAAATTCAACTTAAACACAAAAATATATATAGAAAATTCAGGCTCTGCAGTCACAAAAGTTAGCAAAATTGCATTTCATATAGGGACTTGTGATGATAAATTAYATCCTGATTATATACAGCCCACACTGTGTGCTCCTGATTCCAGCATCACCCCTTTTAAGGAGAAAACCAGCCACAATGAAAACTTGTTCAGACAAAAGCAGACTGAACTAACTTTGCAAACTGAAGGCATAAAAAAACCAAACTTGTATTCCATGAATTTCCATCAAYAGTAGTTCAGCCAAATTTTCTGCTCTTAAAATGCAGAATTTTTACAACGTACGCCCGATTGTTCCCTAAACCAACTGCAGATCATCTTTCAAAAACCACAATCCACTTAAAATAACTTTGTACAAATGGGATAATTACAGTAATGGTTTTCTCCCGCAGCCATTCCGGGTCCTTCTCATCCTCACTGTCCACCTCCATCTCCTGGGGGCGCAGGGGCAGGCAGGTGTCRCTGTGGAAGTAGAGCCGGTTGTGGCCGCTGCTGTACGTCCGCTGCTGCTCCACCTCTCCGTCCTCAGACTCCAGGAACTCAGACATGCTCGCTTTCGTGCGCTTTGGCCTGGTAAAGGAAAGTAATCTCACATCAGAGATGCAAATATCGACAACTGCCAGTGATTAATAAAAATTATTTTAAGATATAGTGTGCCAAAATGTGAAATMATCCCCATTAAAAACCCAGCTCTGACCCAACTCTTCAAACTCCCAACCCTTCAAACTTCACCTTTTGGAGAAGAAAAGCTTTAGAGTAAGGCAGTTAAAGAGAGCTACATTGTTATGAATGGGTATCTCAAATGAAAAGATGTAGAAAAATCATGGGTGACTTTATCATCTTTCAGTTACATTTTATTTAGTCTCAGCAGTGAATTTCAGCACTGTGTATATGCCTATATGCACCTACAGATTCACAGATCCCCAAGTTTCACCAATCTGGTTCATAGGCCATAATCCACCAAGAGCTCTGGTTTCCCAGCTCCCTACCTGCAAACCAGTATGTGTGTGATTGGGGTTCTTTTGACGGGCCCGTTGCGGCTGAAGGCAAAGCCAGGCTGGCGATGGATGTCCTGGGGGTTCCCTGCGTAGGAGCCATCGTAGCACTCATTGATGGACACATCTATCCGAGCACCTTTTGGATGATACTGACACAATTGCAAATACACTTAGCAATGGCAATGAGGATGTTTAAACATGTAACCTTTAAATTCTGAATACCTTAAATATCATGTCAATAACCTGATATTGCTCTAAGTTTCCTTTCACAGCACCCAAATAATATTTAAGCTCTAGAAGCGAACTGTACTAATGCTTCCTTGCTCTGTACTATTTTACTGTTTTATATAAAACCACTCAGAATTAATTACAAAATTAAGGAAAATATCAGCAAGACTGTTAGCAAGAACATTTCTAAACTTCCYAGAGCTTCAAGAGACTTCCCACCAAATGCAATTACATTGCATTCCACATTGATGCAAAAGCAGTAGCTACAGCCAGAATTCATCCTCCAGTGATAAACATCATTYAATATATATGTATTTAAAAGAAGAAAATCAAACCCACAATATTTCCCCTGCATGTAACATACAAATATTCACAGAAAGCAGCTTCTAACCTGCAGATACAGTTCTACAACTTAATAAGCTGGAAACAGAATCCCTGCATTGGTAGTGTCAGTGACAGATTGTTCATAGTGCTAGACTGCAAAAAGATTACTTACAACGTAATTGAAGATAAATCTGCTGTGGCAGAGTTTCAGATGTTTGAGTAAACTATAGAGTTTCCGACAGTTCAGAGTGCACCAGGGGCAGTGCAGATCATCGCGGGCCTCGGTCTGCTGCCTCGTGTTGTTGTTGTAAAGGAACTGATGCAAAGAGAGGAACAGGCAGAGCAGCATTAGTACCAAAGGAGTTGCACTCATTAACTTACCAACTCCCAAAACCACGGTGGACATCATTTCAGTAAGATCTTGGGAGAACTGCATCAGCTCAGTGTACTGTAACAATGGCACTTCAATAATCTTTTTCCTATAGGAGACCACCTGTTCCCCTCCAGATGTCTAACARGGAATGTCCTTTGTTTTTCAGAACATCAGATGTGCCCCCAGAAAGATTAGTTTTCTAAAATACTTCTGTCAAGAGTAGCCTGTGGAGTGGCTTTCAGTCTGTGAATCTGAGACTCTAGAAAGCATCCACTAAAAGGGCAAATGGAAATTTCCACCCAGCTCCCAAGCGAACRTTTTAATTCTGCAAAATATTTAGATTCTGTTTTTTTTCCTTCTACTGATTATTTTCAATACCTGGTAAAATATTCGCAACTTCTGTCGAGGTTCATTTAAAACATCTCTCTCTTTTCTTGTTTGAAGGTCTGTCGGCAAGGATTCTTTCACAGCTGAAAAAAACCACATGCAGACACACATTTCTTTGGTGCAGAGGAACAGACAGACATTGTTCCTTTCTCAAGTATGGAAGTTCTGAGCAGAGCACTGCTGCTGAAGGAAACAGGCTACTCAAGTGTCCTTTGATATAAGGGGTTCCTACCAGCAACAAGAAAGTCTTGATGCTCAGCTTCCYTCACAAACCTACAGGCAAACCCACTTCTAACAAGAGATTATCCCCAGTTTTGAAGAATCCTTCACATAACTCAGAAATGGTCAGGTAAAATGCAATGTTTTTCTGACCCCATTTAAGCAGAGAATTCTTTATGTATAGCTAAAAGCAGKTATGGCTGTGAAATAAAAACCATCGCTGCTTTCAGATTGCTGCATTCAAACMCAGCATTTACATTTGAGTTCAGAAGTCTGTAATGTCACTACTCAGTTGCTTCTGAGTTTCTTCCACACACTTTAATCTCAGTCATATTATTTGATTTCATACAATTAACAAGAAACCCCACGTACCTAAGCAGGTTTAAAAATCTACCCTCAAGAGAAATCAAATAACCCTACTTGCTTCTGGATGGTGAAAAAGATGGGAAAACAAGGCTCAGCTCTACTGACATAAGGAGATCTTTCAGAAGATGCACTTAGTTAATATTTAAWATTTTGGAGAAGAATGGAAATTTTATCTTCTTGCTATATGAAAAAGAGGGAAGGCCTGACACTTCAGCATTCCACGGCTCAGTTACTTTCACTACTTTGCAATTACAGCAAAGTTTAAGCTGCCATATTTAGAAAGTCTTTGATGTCTTTATTTCACTGGTCTGCCTTGGGAAATAGAATGACAACAGCAAATTTATACACCATTGGGAAAGATGTACTGGATCTTTAACTTTAAATCAGAATCTCTGACAGAATTTCCTACTGTTTATTTTCCCTCCAGTTTCTACACTGAGCATGAAGCCATATGGTCTAGAATATCCCTTTGGCCAATTTGGGTCAGCTGTCCTGCCTGTGCCTCCTCCCAGCTCCTTGTGTCCMCCAGCTCCTTGATGGTGGGGTGGTGTGAGAAGCTGCAAAGTCCTTGACTTAGCCTAAACACTGCTTAGCAACAACTAAAACATCAGTGTTATCAACATTATTCTCATCCTAAATACAAAACACTATACCAGCCACTGAGAAGAAAATTAACTCTATTTAACCTGAAACCAGGGCACCTATAAATCCAAAAACTTACAGAACAATAATTGGGGTGAGGAGGGCAAAGCAGACAATCCTAGAAATCCTACTGACAGACCTGTGCCAATGTATTTCACAGCAGGATTTATAAGCATTGTATACAATCACTGCAATATTGCCATGATGTTTGTTTAGCTTTTAACCTTAATAACATTCAAAATAAGGGATACAGCAAAGCCCACTCATTTTTGCTTTTTCCTGTTGAGAATAACCTGAAGCAGCTGCACTAGTGAGCCCTAAGCACACAAGGGATGATTATTCAGTYGCAAAACTAAAGTTTACTTACCTATAGTCTGAGCAGGTTTAACAGAATTGGGCTTGTTTTCTTGAGGGAGGCTTTCAGAATTTCGTGTTGCAAGAGGCTTAGCTATAGGAGCTGTAGACTTATCATTTGTGTCTCCTGTCCAACGAAGAGTAAACTGAAGTGTAGGTCCCTGAGAAAATGTTTCAAATGGAGGCAACCTCTGGAGAGTGGRGGGAAATCAAAAGACCCAGCAGAGTTAGCATCTTCACCAAAAAAAACCATGAGAAAATATTCACAGAATGTAGACTGGTGTCATTTACTTTAATCCAGATAAAGGCTGAACAGGATAACTGAACAAATAACTGTATTTTCACTATATAATTTGGATCATCTCTGCTTTTTTCATTACTATATCCTCATGTTGAGACACAAACACTTTCCAGCCATCTGGAATCTTCATGTTCTTCTCTTCAGTCACTTACAACTCATACTCTCCCAGGACATGTGAGCATGACTGTAAGCACATACAGTCACTGCAGTCACTGTATCACTGCGTGTTGATTCACCTCAGTGATCCATTTCTGTGTCTCAACCCATCCTCCTACACTGATTCATCCTCTTCTTTTCATCACTACATTTTATCAGCATTCTCTTTCTGCTTCTATTAATGACCCAGTGTAGCCAAAGCTTTYTAAACTGAAAGCTAAATGAAAATGTATGTCCATACATTCCCAAAGAGAATTACTTCCTGTTCAATTCAATCCCTTTTTAGAGGAAGAGCCACTGATTGCACTTAAAGCTGAGTTCCACCTTTAACCAGATCATTTTATCTGAAGACAGATCTCTTTCTTGACCATTAAAACAATCCATACCTTCCCATCCAGGATCGTTTCCCATGTTGCTCTTTTCTTGCTAATGGGACACTCTTCCATTTCCTGCATGGCCACTTCATATTCCCCATCCAGAAGTTGCAAGCGCCTGTCGAGACAAAATATGTATTATGTGCCAAACAGCTCTTTTTTGTTGTTTGCCTATTAAAATGCACTATTTCCCAGTAATTAGATTTCCATAAGCTGAAGGCATATTTTCAGGCAAATTTATTTAACTAGATGTGAATCTTAGGCAAACATCATCCATAAATGTTAAAGACTAAACCAAAAATACATACATTTTWWAAAATTATTTGGTTCCAMTGCAAATCAGTCTCATTTATACATSAGCATGGCTGAGAATGTCTTTGCTTACATATCATCACTACAAAACCACTTAATGATTCATATCATGTTTAGCATAATAAAGCTCTCCAGTGGAATTAAGTAACTGAAAAGAACAAAATATTGTCAAGACTTCTAAGAAGATACATTTGTTTAACCAAACTCTTTCAAAATACAAGTTCTAAAACTCTATTTGTATATTATAACCATTTTGTCAGAATTAGGTGGAGCTGTATTAAGCTGCATCAGCAACAGTCTGAGAATGGAACAGAAGGTGAGCAGTTAGGGTATTTCAGAGACCTTTTCTTTGTTTTACTTTTTAATCATGCTGTTACTGATCTTTAACAGAACCACAAAAATTACATCTGTCAAAAAACTGGCATGAAACAGACAAACAGATGCAGATTAAAAAGACAATATTCACATTCACAGATGGGAATTAATTCACAATAATCACTGAATAGGTCTCAGTAAAAAATGTGTTATGAAAAAATAACAACTAAAATGCAGCCAAAGACAACCTACACTGCAACAAAGAACATATTAAATCTATTATCAAACAAATTTCTAATGATCAATGCAAGCTGTATTTGTTTTTAGTAACATTACCTGTTTTTATCAAATACAGTCATTTGTGCTACGAATGTCTTTTCTCCATCTTCACGATTTGAAGAGTTTCTTTTTCTTCTAGCTGGAAGCTCCTCATTGACATCTGCAAATGAGAAATATGGTATTCAATCATTCTATAAACACAGACTCAAAAGATCAAACCACCTCTGTGCACTCACAAATAGAACTGACTGTCGATTGTGTCAGGTGTGCCACACAATAGAGAAGGACAATGCAATGGAAAGAGCACTTGGCTTCACAGTAATCAYATTTTACTTATGTTCTCATGTATWTTTAGTTTMATTGTATTATTCTGTCAGCATAAAGAATKTGGGATTTGATCTTCCTCCTCTTGTGGCTCTAAAATAGTGAGAAATAAAGCTTTTCATTCTACATGCACTCTCCAAGGCCCTAACATTTGTGTTTTAACATATCTCATTAAGAATAATAAAATAGCTTAAAAAAATTTGTTATTGAGGTATCTTCTCTATTGGCTGCCATTTAGTTTTGCTGAGAGACACTGACAGCACCTACAGTTGAGTCAGTAGTGACCAGTGTTGGTGGAAGAATAATGACACTCTCAGTGACCACAGGGCTCTCCTRCACTACTCACCCTCCAACACTGCTGCCTCACGCCTTCACCATCATGTTAGGAACAACTGGTGTTAAATTTGCACAAAAACAGAAGCACAATTTCTACCTACCAGTGAATTTCAGCCCCATCTCAAAAGAGGTGGCAAACAAATAAAAGCTCAATCACTCAGTCATTACTGGCCCTTGTCACAGTGTGACCTACACTGCACATCAAGACAACTCTGTATGTGCCTACCAGATAAACCTTGCAAAAGTAGATTTAAAGGTTGAAGTTACCAATGTTTTCATTAGTTTCGCCATTGATCAGTCCATTAAATTCTCTCCTTCCTGGGCGAGTGACTCTGAATAACAATGAGTAAGACTTCACCATATGGCTGTTGCTTGGTTCAAACTCATTGCTGGAAACTGCAAGTGATGGGAAGTTGCCTGGTTTTATTTGGCTGAGGTCTGGGTTTAAAGGCACCTGCTTTTTACCTGTAGGAACCTGTCTTATCGGACAACTGACATCCTGCAGCAAAATAAGAAAGATAAGGATAGGATTCTTAGAGTTCAAAGTAAAGACATTAAGGGTTTAAATTCATACCATTTCTGAACTGTATTTCTTCTGCCAACTTACTTAAAATAAGCCTTGTAACAGATATAAATAAAAAAGTCTGGAACAATCCCAGATTTTAAATGCAAACCCAGATATTTGTAAGTGTAAATAAAACTGGCATTCTATAGCCCCTTCTGGCAGCAGCCATCTTTCTCTTTGTGATTAAAATAACACTAACGTGAAGCACTTAGAAAGATTGTAGAACAGTCATTAAAACTAATTTAATTCTGTTTACCTGAAGAAATTAAATGTTTTGGTTATACATATATATATTTCAAGAGCTTCCTATCGTCTCCTTGCAATATTTCAAAGTGCACTTTGTGCTATCTGGGAGATAAAGAACCACTTAGCCAGGATTTATTATGTTCAGTACCTCTCAAAGAGATCATTGAACATTGTGTAAAATTGGGAAAACAAGACAAGATGGCCTCAATAKGAAATTTGCAGGAAAACATTTGGAATAACCACCAGCACCTCCTGATCTCACCATATTTATCCAYACTACAGCAATTGACAAAATTGGCCAGAAACAACAGTAATTCTCAAAAATRTGTCAAATCAGTTTAGCATTGTTAGGGAAGAACACATAGTTCTGACTGCAAWTTTTTCCTTTTCCAGTTAAAAACTAAGCATTACTCAACTTCCCATATTTCCAGAGTTGTGAAGATAATGATGTGAAATAAGCAGAGCTAACACTGCAAGCAAATTCAAAGATGCTTTAAAAAAAAGTGCAAAATTGCTTATGATTCAYGGTAGCTAAAATTTGCAATAATCAAAATGATCAGAGTAAAAAACACAGGTACAGAAAAAAGGAAGTAGACATTTTGCTTTAGTATATATTAATAGTTTGTCAAATAATTTTTACCTTTCGTTTCTTGTGGCAAACTTTCACCAGCAGTACTTCCAGGGTTACAGAATTTTGTTCATTCTCTGAGTTTTGTGATGGCTTATCTAAACAGAAAAGTATTTTAAGTTCTGCAAAAGCACAGATCTATTCAATGATATAAATCCATCTGTAATTACTTTTTAACCATAGGCATTTCCATGTACAAAGACCTCTAACCACATTCTTAGTTTCAATTCTCCCCAAACTTGGTACAAATTTCCACTTGAGAATATATCCTAATTATTCTCATGTTAGCAGATTAAAAGGCATAGGTGATCTCTAAAGAGAGAAGAGCAAGTTTGCCGTATTTTTCTAACAGAGAAGTTACAGCGCTGCCAGCACTATGATCAGCAACGACAATAAAAAAAATTAGAAATATTTTAATGGACAAACAGATTTTGCTCTTAGAGCAACAGAACTCTTTATCCTGGTCTGTGAAGTCCAATATTCCAATTTTCAGAGGCAAATCCTTATGTGCTTGAAAGACACCATGGAATGACTTCCAGTCACTAAAAYAGGACTTCCTTGGCTTTGATATCATTGACATGGCCTTTCCTTCATTTCTAGACTCMATTTGACATTTTTCTTACACTTCTATTTTAAACTAGAAACCACCAAATGTTCCACCTATTTGAGGGCTGTKGGGTCTTTTAAAGCTACTTCAAACACCAAAGACACACTCCTAGAAAATCACATTTTTCAAGAAAGAATCATCTTTCAGTTTGAATAGATGATTATGAAGTATTTCTCCAAATCAGCTTTGACTAAAACCCTGAAGGCTTATCTTCTTAACATCACAATTACACCACAACATTTTTWAAGCACCACTGAATTATAACTAATGAGACAGGCTGAACAAATAAATTAAAACCTGCATCYAAACAGCAAAGAATAAAAACATTCAAATATTCCCCTCACAGAATCCTACTAATTTCAAAGGTGTTATTCAAATTACCAATGTAAWGAATGAATTAGCAAACATACCATTTTTATGGAAGAACCCAGTAAATGTAAGTTGCAAATGAGCAGACAAGCTATACAGGGGAAAAAGAAAAGAAGGAAATGTTAGAATAAATCAGTGTTTTCTTCTCACAGCAACCACTTCACTGATGGTTCAGTACTGAACTCTTAATGATTCAGTCCATCCTTCTAACTTGGAGATTGCCTGGATACAGCAGTTGCAGYTGATGCAAAGTTTTCTCTTTACAGACTCATTCTCTCTGTGTACTCTATGAGTTGATATGTTTAAAACAAAATTAAACACTATAGCAGAAGGACATTGCCTGAAGACAGGAGATCTTGCCTTCACAGGCAGGCAAACACATTTGCTGGACATTTATCAGCAACAGAGTTCAGTTTTGGTGGAAATTTTCTAGATTTCACCCTGAACCTTGGTGTAGATGAACAGAAAACCAAACCAACGAGTATTTTAAGCTTGGTAATRAGAACCTTCACAAGGGGGAACCTGCACCTTTAGCAATAAAGCTTATCAGTTACATCAAGYCCATATAATTCAAAACATATGCAATCAAAATAATAATTGCATCTGTTTTGTTTCACAGCCCAGACTCTTCTGCCGACCATGGACCGATCTAATTTAAAATTGTAAAATTCAGGGCACATTTCAGTTTCAAACAAGTACTCATAAGCCTAGATTTAAAAWTGTCTCAAAACCACTTCAGTATTTCTGAAGTACACACTGAACAAGGTATCATCTGTCCTGCTACACCACCAGACACAATTTTGTGCACTTCACTTCTCAGACAGATACAACCCGACACTCCAGACTTATTTTTAAACACAAACATCCTCAAGAGCTCTGAGATTATCAAAAAAATGCCCACCAGCTTGAACATTCAAAGGACTGTATCTACACCAACTTGCATCATTAATCCATTACTTTTCCAAGCAAAACCACATTTTTGAGTTTTGAAAGCATAATGCAAATCAATATTCTATGTTGTTTCAACAAAGCAACTACTCACAATATAAATTAATAAAAATAATATACAGTAAATCCATAAAAGCTCTTAGAACA
The DNA here is from genome assembly GCF_030028575.1 of Malurus melanocephalus. Taxonomy (NCBI): domain Eukaryota; kingdom Metazoa; phylum Chordata; class Aves; order Passeriformes; family Maluridae; genus Malurus; species Malurus melanocephalus. The sequence goes on along the minus strand of NW_026623330.1, from coordinate 1,253,299 downwards.
CAAAATTTATACGTTAATTTCAATTAACACTGTATCTAGCATGACTGCCTCTAAAGTAGTCTGATGATTTGCAAACACTGTAGGAAAAGAACAGGTTAAAAATAGCAAGGATCCAACAATATAAACCCCAAGTAATAAAACCTTGTATATTCCTAGATTCAACCCATTTTTTTACTTTTAATTCCAGCACACTGAGATTACTTATTGACACAACTGACACTCCTAAAAACAAAGTTAAGGCAAATACCTATTTGAGGCTTCTACACACATTTAAAGAGATGCCACAASAAATATTGAAAGTTTAACCCAATACTGCTTTTCTCCAAGTTAAGTGACCAGCATACAYACACACATTTTAAGATTCTGGAAGCAACATTTCAAAACAGCAAGTACCTTGCTTCTAATAATGACTTTTTATCACTCAAAAGGACTTTTGATTTAGCCCATGTGCTCATTTGTACCAACACACAAATAAACTACAGGACAGTACCTGTGAGATTCTTGCTCTCCCTTCATTTTCTCTACTTTTGATAACATGTCATCTACTTTGAATGTTTTTCTGTGAGGAAAAAGCAAAAAGAATAGTTTTAAACAGCCACAACTTAGAGCAAGAAAATTTATTCAGAAAGAACTTTGACTTGGTTTTTCACCTGAAACTGTCTATATATACTATTTTAGCCTTCTCTTCAGAAAGCATCCTTTAGACACATATATACTTTTTTCAACTTAGTATCATGCCTGTGTTGTAAGAGACACAACTTTCCCAAGCAGTATCAAAAATAATACCAGGAATTAAACYCAGACCTTGCAACAGTAATCCTACTACTCATAAGAAGTTTCATTTAACAGCAACATATTGAAACCCTTGCAAAGAACATGTTTAACCACATTTCAGCTTTGTCAAGAAAATCTTCCTGCTTTAGTGATACTTATACATATCAGGAATTGACATGTCAGCCGTTCAGTCATTAGTATTTTAATCTTGATCATAATATTGAAAAACACTTGCAACCCTATTGCACACAGGACCTAAAAAAATAATTAAAATCCCAAACCCTTATTTCTCCACACATTTCTATTAAATGGACACATTGCTAAGAGCAATGAATTCTGAAGGTACTTTTGGAGCACACTGACAGGAAACAGGGGGCAATGACACCCAATGACAACAATGTCATAGGGAATAACCACTTCAAATCATTCCTCTCTGTAATTCTGACATCAGTCTGTTCACGCTCATATGTTCAGCCTGGCCTACCATACACACAATTTCATGTTCATTGCTAAATAAAGCTCACMCATGAGCAGAAATTATTCAACATGTTACAGAATGGTCTTTCCATTTTTCATGAAAACTAAGTTAATGCTTGGATCTAGGTGCCCAAAATAACAACAACACAGTGWGACAACACAGGAGTGAGAGGGCATCTTTCCTTTCCATTTATACCTTAAAAAAAATGGAGGAGGAGGAGGAACATAAACAGTTGCCAAACACTGGATTTCTTGCAGAGGGAACAGCAACGTGCTCTGGGGAAGTGGGAAGCATTTGTCTACAGAAATACCCTGACTGAAGATACACTGATGTCACACTGTCCACAGTCAGCACGTAATGCTTGTGAATGATTGAGTTACACATCACGCGGTGACTAAACAGCAACACTGAGCAACAAAAACTACAGGGCTGTACTCAGATAACAAGGAGAAAAACAATTATGATTTGTGTAGTAAACAATCACTGATTCAAAGCTCTACTCAGCCCAAGATTCACACGTATGACAGACTGGAGAACTAACTCACCTACACTAAAATGTGGGATTGTTAAAATGAACGTTACAGTGCTCAGCTTTAAAGCAAGAGACTTTAAGAACGGAACAATTTGCTAAAAGTTTCAAATTCTAAGGTGAAAATATCTCTGCGTGCGCTTTGCTCCAGCTCATCAAAATCAGCTCCTGTTCTGCAGAACAGCAAGTTTAGAGAGCTTGYTCCAGACTGAGGAATTGCTTAAAACACTTTAGAGCAAAGTTATGTCATGATCRGAATAGGAGCCAAAACCCAGCTAAGAGACAAACAAGATCCCAGAATGGGGGAAAGTTAACAACTTTTAAAAAAATATACTAATATCTGRCACAACTTGTATTTAATATGCAACCATTATTGATCCCAAAAGAACAGTGGCACAACCTTTGCTAAATCCAGACTCAGGTTAGTTAAAACAAGAAAGTCCTCCTAAAAAAAATCTTCCAGAGTAACTAAAAATAGCAACCAAGAAAAAATGTTTGCCTTTGAAGTTAATTTTTGAGAAGAGAAMTTCCTTTAAAACTAATTACTATTCAAGTTACCATGTTCCCATGMACAACAGACAAAATTAAGTTTTGTAATAACATCCCTCACACTGAGGATTTTCAAGACAGCATTTACTTGTGTAACAAGTATGTGCATCTTGTGCATTCCTTTCTCCACCCACTCTTACTCCAGACAAGGAAAGTAATAATTAGCAAAGTGTTAGAAGTCACATCGTAGCACGCCATTATTTTGCCAATAAATAATTACTCCTTTACCCAAATACTGTATGTGAAGCAGTGTTATTAACAGTAACTTCTTTCCAACACCATCATTTGCTCTAATAGTACACTAACACCTGAAGACAGATCCAGAGGCAGAAAGTCCAGTTCAATTCTCCAGCAAATATCAGCTGACCAAAGCCATCACCTCTCCAAAAAAGCAGCAGCTTCAACACCTTCTTACCCCAGGTTGCCACAGGCCCATTAACTACTCCATACAACCATTTTTCTATGCTCTAAACATTCTAGGTTTTCTAAACACTTTCTCAGTATTAAACATGTGGGGCAATATCAACAGATAATTTCTTGGTAAAAATGCAGTTTTAGTTCCCTACCTCCAAGTGATAAATTTTTCTGGCATTTTTCTCAGACTATCATAGAGCTGGAGGTAAAAGATGTGGAGCAAYAGTTACTATTGTTAAGCAATTGTCTGAAGTTTGGAGAATAATCTTTATATTTTATTTATGATACCGTTTACTGAAATGGCAATCAAAACAATTATTAGCATTTAAAAATGACAAAATTTAGGAGTTCTAGGGGAATAAATTAGTACACATGTATTGTCTACATAAGCAGGCTAACAGTGATGCAGTTMCAAGAGAGATTTCTTTGCAAAAGAGAATTCTACTAACACTTTCACATACTGAAGCCAGGAGCATAGATTTTTCTTAATATAAACCTCAGGATGATCTTCTTTAGTTCAGATATTTTCTTTCAAGTCCCTTTTTMACTGAAACAACAAGATCATTTACCTCAGCTACTTTTACTGAATGAAGAACAGTGATTCTTGTGGATATCTGAAAGTTTTTACCAGCACAGATCAGCAAACAACAGTCCTGCTAAACCCCTGGGGAAGTGCAGTTCAGACTCTTTGCCAATCTTTCAGTCCAAACTACCTTTAAATTACAAATTCTGTGGTTTTAACTAGGCTGAAAGAGAAGTACTGACAGAGCAGGGAAAGGACAAGGAGGGAACYCAGGAGGGAACACACTTCACAATTACTTTCTGCCTTTTTTCCCTTTCAACTGTGCTCGCTCACTCCTGTTGCATTATTGTGTTTTTATAAAGAAAACATACTGAAACATTTTACYTAATCTTCCCAGACCTAATTACCAGTGTGATTGCAGTAAGTCAGCATTGTCAGAACCATTGAGGGAAACAGCTGTAATTAGAACACTAATCTCTCTGTTATTASAACACTACCCAAGCAAAATCACAGTTCTAAAACAAAGTGTTTAGGGAACTACTAAAAATCAGAACGTTTCAAACAGAAACCAAGATTACTTGTGCAGCTGTATCAACTGGAATTTGGAACAATGGATAACAATGTATGAGCAAAGAATTGTTTCTTGCTTCCCAGCAAGATACTCAACAGAACACTTTCAGGTAACACACACATTTCAATCAGCAATAAATTAAACTAAGYTATAAGCAAGAACTTCCTGCTGTACAATTCTAGTTAGAAAAACCAAACCACAAAAACCAAAACACCCTGAAAATAATTTTTWAAAATTTGGTTCTGCCTTTCTTTAAAATAAGCAAAAAATTAATTTTGGCAACTGCTAATTAAAAACATAAGCAGCAAATTCAAGTTTAAAAAAATCTGTTTCTTATATGTCCTAAGTACCTGAAGTCAAATGTTACGGATTCAGTTTGAAGAAAACGTTACATTGTGGGCATCAAAACTCACAGCAAGAACATKAAACAATATCCAAAAGCTCCAACACTGCCATAAAATAGCTCCTTCAATGTAAATAAAAATATGCAATTTCTATTGATCTACAGATAGTGCAAATACTACCTCCCTTAGATATAAATACGAAGTTTAAATTAGAATTGTCTGCATAATCACATTTTGTTGCATATTTAYTGTACTTAAGTCCCACAGCAACTGTTTCCAAGCAATAAGAACTTTGGTGCTACAATATTTTAAACTAAATGCTCAGGTTACAAAAAAAAATCCAAACTGTAACATAATTTTCAGTGAAGGGGAAGTAACTGAAAGGGCCTTGTGATCCTGCTAATAAATAATGTACACTGCACTTGTCCCTCTGCAGTGTTTCTATGTTTCCAGGTCCACTGACAGGCAGCTGTAGCACCTCACATGACAGGAATGACTGTTCTGCAATATCAAAACTGAAGCCCAACTCTCTGGGTATATCCAGTTCAAAGCAACCTTTTTAAAGTATTTGCATGAGTTCTTGTAATATGCTACAATCAGATCTCTTTAATTTTTCAGCTTTTTAAATAACTATAGAAATAATTATTGGATTCTTTCAAGACTAATTAACAAAGCTAAAATTTTTGTATTTGGGTTCTGGTTTTTCTTAAAACAAGTGGTTATGTAACAGTTTAAAAAAATGTTTCATATGATTATGATTAAGCACCATTGATTATAAGAGTTGGGATGAAATACAGTTTTGTTTGGTTTTTTTAATAAGTTCTCCTTCAAAATAGAAAACAAACATGGGAGAATTAGTCAGGATTCTGCAGACAGTTCTCCACATTTGAACACTCCCAGTACCGACAGAAGTCACACGGATAAAGCTACAGATACTCTTAACATTGCAAAAAAAATCTCTTAGGTCTCAGAAATCAACTGTACACTGATKTATGCATTTCTTCAAAAAGAAAATAGGAGGTCACCCTCCACCATTTTTTGGACTTCTGCTACTTGGTGAACATTTTAGGATTACTTGATAAAGACAATTTTACCTTTTGATATTTGTTCGTGAGTTTCTGTGGGACATGTAAGTGAGAGTTCTGTGCAAAAATATTGGCTGGAGGGGGAAAAAGAAGAAAAAGGTTATGCTTTAATTAAAATTTTCTACAAGTCTAAATGAAAGGAATGATAAAACCAATTACTCACTGCTATTAGATTCCGGGTACGTAGAAATCTGTATATCTGKGTTGGTTCTAAGAAAAAGGAACAGGTGTTACCCAATGTAACTTACACCTCCAGACAATCTTATARTGGTAAAATGTATCTAACTCAGTAAGGTGATTCCTTTGAAACAATTATCACAAAAGTCAGTAAGTGAAGCATCACCATGTCCAATAACTCCGAGTTATCACGTAAAAGGTTACTTCAACTCTACAACACAAAGCTTCTTGTTTAGAATGCCACAAACCAGGGGTCACAACGCAACTCTGACTGCTCTTGCTTTCCACAAAATGTGTTTCTTACAGGCTTTATATCATGAAAGGGCAGAAAAAATGCCTCAACATATCACAACCTATGGTCCAATAGGTAAGTTTTCTTCATGAAGTTAATGAACACATCTGCTAYGATACCAAAATAGCACAATAAATTTACACAGCTAGACAATTTGGTATCTGATTGCTTTACACTTCTGGCAAGTACCAAGGTCACTTGCAGCAGGTACTGAAACAAGAACAGGGACTGTCAGCTGACTATGATCCATTATGGGATTCCCAYAAGCTGGGAAATTAATGTTGTTTTTAATAAAGCAACTACTGTTTCCAAGTGAAAAGGGAGGGAAGATAATTCAGCTGTTCACAAAACAGACACTAAAGCACAGCATCATCTCAAAYAGATCTGAGAACCAACGTTCAAAGGATCAAGACTTGCCTACAGACAAGAGAACCTTCAGTTATGTTTTAACCAATCGGGACAAGAAAGAGTTTGTCTGAATCAGGCTATTYCTAACAAGAATTCCAAACTAAACCAAAATACACCCTATTTAAACTGAAATAAAAGCCAACTTCACTACATARCCTCAGCAGGAAACTAACAAATAACTTGACAAAACATACCAAGTGGAGAGAAAAAARACAGAGAATGGACAATGCCTTGATGCCCATGCTAAGGCTGGTAACATTGCCTCAATTTCCCACATAAGGAAAGCAAACTTTTTTTGTAAAGAAATATAACATTCTCACATTACTGCAAAACATTTATTTAAAATAGCTGGAAATCTTATTGCATGGAATTCTGCAATTAGAAGTAGAAAAGGACAGCTTCTTATACCCTTTACACCTTTTTAGAGATATGATTCAGCCTTATTTCTATAGTTACGAATATAAGACCCATAGAATCCCTAATTAAAGAGATGYATTATTGTTAGAGAAGGAAACCTTAAAATGAAGCCTGATGAAAGCCAGTAAAAWTCTGCTTAATGCAAATTATCATAATAAAATCTGTACTTTTCAAATCAAGATAAAAGAAAGAAATTAAGAAATGTGCACTTTGCCACAAAGTGGAAAATACAGAGTAATCACAACTTTTAAAAAATCATCCCAGGTTTTTTAGTCTCAAAAAMCCCATTATGTAATTATTCTTTCTTAATGTATGAAAACATTAAGTTACATTCACAAGGATGTAATTTAATTTAAAGGCAGTTCATTGCTGCTTCAACTTTAGTTTTYCCAAGCAGAAAAATTCTGAAACACACTCTTCAACCTGCAGAGAGACATATGTTTCCCAAGTCCTTATTACTCAGCAAAAGCTTAAAATAAATCTTTTATCTTTTCCTAGCATATGACCTTGAAAAGGGACAAAAACACTCAGGAAGAATGTGATTCAATACTACACGTGTTAGGATTTTTTAAATGCAGTATTTGCTTATTGCAGTTTTCCCATGATATTCACACTACAGGGTTAACATATTATGTACATTTATATGTACATTACATTGTAGCTTCCTCCCGATCCCCACCTGTACAGCTCTGTGCTTCCCTTTCTGACACACTGAGCCACAGGCAGGGGAATTTTTTCCACATCGGGCACTGACACTGGGCAAAGCCCTTAGAATTCAAGTTTGCCACTTGACCCATTTGCAGCATAGTGTTTACTGAACACAGAGTGTTGTTAAAAGGACTGAGGCTTAAACGGCCACACATCATTTGAGACACTACTAAAAAATCCAACACTGTCACTGTCTACAGCAAGTGTGAGCACTGACAGCACCAATTCTAAAACAGGATCATGTCTTCAAGGAGGGCATTAAAAATTCCCTTCAAATCCTGGCAATTGCAGGAAATCTTTTAGTACAACTTAAATTKACTGCTCCACTCTGCTTTTAAACCACATTTGCACAACTTTCTGGTGTATTCAGGGGGATTCTCCTCCTATCTGGAACTGCCACATGGGGGGATGCTTGGGTGGCAAAGGTCAATTTCCAGTACGAAACCCCGACTAAGGGAAAATTATTGCCAGACAAAGAAAAACCAAGTACAGTTAAGTCTTAACCGCGTCCTTSCCCTAAAAGGGACTCGAACGGCAGAGGCCAAAGAGAAAAGGGCCCCCTCGCCCCTCACTGCTCAAAGCCCCCAGGGTCTGCTGGAGGAGGGAAGGGAACCCGCCGCCCCGAAAGCCTGATGGGAAGTGCTACTGAGAACCAAGTTCATCGCTGGGCGCGGGCACACACACACACACACCCCCGCCCTCCGCCCCGCGGGCCCCGGGCGCCTCTCGCCGCCCTCCCGCACACCGGCCCCGCTCCCCGCGCT